>NC_085961.1:7675441-7995798 GCF_910591565.1 Cydia splendana
TCTCTAAAGGTATACAAATTCGTATTTTTTACGCCACCCACGAAACCAGCTCACCTTGTGTAGTAACGAATTTTCGCACGCTTCCAATCAGATTGGTCATTCTTTTTTTGCCACCCATTGTATAGGATTAAGGATCCTTAAAGGATAAGAGGGCAAAGTATGTCTTAGTTTTAATTGATGGGGTTTAAGTAGGCAGTCATCAATGTTATCTTAAGTGATTATAGTAAAGATTAAGATTAAGCTAAGGGCACCCTTTTGAATATTAGCTTTGGATCTTCCGTTCCGTTTGCTGATTTTTGGTAAATTTGTCGAATCAAATTTTTATGTGCGTATCCGCTTTTTAAAAGTAATTATACTAAAAGCTTAACGTTTTAATTTTTTGTTTTTACAGGAAGATGAAAAGGTCGTAGAATTAGTCCAAAAATATGGTCCCAAGAAGTGGACAGTCATCGCGCGACACCTCAAGGGCAGAATAGGAAAACAATGCCGGTAAATACGAGTATAATAAATTTAACTTAGTATAATAACTACAAAATGATAGAAGAGCATAATAATTATAATAAATTGGAATACCTTACATTGACATTACGAGTAACAATGTTTATTTCAATAAATTAGGAACGAATTTAACCTTCGCATATTTAAAACACTGTGCAGCATAATCTGGCGTCAATACATTTAAATCTATAAGGCCTACAAATCACTTAGTTCACTGAAATTAAGTATAATCCACTCCAAACCTCCTTCCTGATCACATTTAATGTTTTACATTTTAATAACCGAATAATGGTGTCACATTTCAGAGAGCGATGGCACAACCACTTGAACCCTTCTATAAAGAAGACCGCGTGGACGGAGCACGAAGACCGCGTCATATACCAGGCGCACAAGCAGCTAGGGAACCAATGGGCTAAGATTGCCAAACTACTGCCGGGCAGGTGAGAACACAACATTGTCTGACATCCAGTCCTCATGCAACAATATCTGCATGTCTACAAAATTCTAAAACCATTCGGAAAAATCTACATCACCAGTTTAGTCGTGCAAAGCATCATCTCTACCCTGGTTCTGCAACCACCATGGTATTTTTATGACTGAACGTGCTAAGCACGTAAAGACGTCAATACTGCGGTTCTTACTTAGATTACGCAGTCCTCCTAGTTGTCAATGGCGCTACTACACACATATAATAACAACAATGTTAACTTCCAGAACGGACAATGCAATAAAGAACCACTGGAACTCGACGATGCGGAGGAAGTTCGAGCCGGAGCTGCTGGACAGCTTCGAGAGCCTTCGCCGGCGGGGGCGGGTAAAGCGCGATCCTAACCCATACACTGACCAAAGTGATACACTGCAGGCGGTGCAGGTCGCATATAACGATGTTAGTCGCTTTCTATGTTTTTCGTTTCTTGGTTGTGACATTTTGGTGTAGTTAATTCTTAAGGGCCACTTGCACCATTCACTAACCCGGGGTTAACCGGTTAAACTTGGAGTTACCATTGTTACCAGTACAATTTGACACTGGGTTAACGGTTTAACCCGTTAACCCCGGTCTAGTGGGTTGGTACAAGTGGCGCTAAGGTGCGTCCTGATCTGATCAATGTATATTATGAATTTTCTCAAAGGATTTTTTTTAACGCCTAAAACCCTGATGTATAATGTAATATGTTTTGGTAATGTTGGACGATCGACCACCTCAATGAAGGCGAGCGCTCGTATTATTCCATAGATTTGAACCTTAAAACCACCACCATACAGTCGCTTTTTAAACGACATTGTTGCTTTGCCACGCGCTCAACACGGGAGCCCGCACAAAAGAAACAACTATATTATATATAAAAGTCGTGAGTAATGAAGAATTGAAATTAAATATATTTTTAAGTTATTACTCAATTAGAGTAAGTCAAAATTGAACTAGAACCAATATTTGTGTTGTCTATTTGTAGGTATGTTATTGAGTTTCTTCCAAAATGTCATAACATTAATCTCTGTTTTTATATCCCAGATATACAAGTGGCAGTTCAATTGCCCCAATTTGTCGTTTTATACAAAATTGGTTCACAAGAAGGACAACTGTCACTTTAGTATCACGGGTATAAACAGAGCTTAGAAGGTCAATATTGTGTGTGTATTTTATTTCTTCTAACAAAATAGTAAAATTAAATACACAATCAAAATTTACCTTTTATTTCTTTTTCTTTGCTTCCATATCTTAATCTTCATTTCAACTTTTCGTGTTGTGTTCTCATTATTAGTGCTCTGATCCATAACTTTGCTTTATTCTGCCCTGTCTGGATAATGCCAGAATGCCTACGTATTATCAATATTATCATATTTATCATTCTTTATGTTGTCACTAACTTTTTCTAACACAGGACTTTTTATGAAAGCTTTTGCATAACTGTATTTGTAGCATTGATATTTATTTCAAAACACGGGGTTATAGCTTGAGTTACAAATGTTACAAACCTTTATTACTAATATTATTAAAGAATGTTGCATTTCTGAATTAAACAATAACAAACTTTTTTCACATTCTTTGTATTCTTGTAATGGTCTAAGATTAATTGCTTCTAGATAAACAACTTTAGCTGTCTTCTTTAAATCACGGGTAGTTTTTACAACATAAATCACACATCCGACTTTCATTGGTTTGTGTCATGATGCTTGTTTTTTTTTTAATTTATGTGTTCGCTTCATTGTTTTTCTTTCCTATCCATAAATAACTTTCGGATTCAAACTTACTTCATCATCATTTTTTAATTAATACGCTATTGGGTGAAATAAAAGTGTATTACCTTGGTCACATATTTTTAACGTTTAATTAGGAATATCTAGTTATGTCATCATTAATGTGGGTTTATTTTACAATGAACGCATAAAAAATGGTATGTGAGTAGGTGGCAAAAAGTAGTCAATACTTAGTATACAAAAACATATTTGTGAATATTTTGTTAGAAATTTGTTCCTTGATCTAGGAAATTGACCTGTACCTGTCATAAAAACAGTGATCGGCGTTTTGATTGCCACTCGGGGTAAACTCAATAACTGATTTAATGTCGTACATTTTATAAATATATTACCTATACTTGAAAAGCATTTTTATCGAACACTCTGATCTGTAGCGCGGGATTACTTGGCGTATCCATCTAACAATTTCAACTTAATTTCTCCCGGTATGGCAACAGAAACGCCTATCACATCGTAAATAGTACTATGTAATAATAAGCTAAGATTGCTTTATAGAAATACCATCTACAAAGGATACTCGGAGTTGTATGGCCCCATACATAATGCAGTAATTTGATTATTAAGTTCTAGAATCTAGACAGTGCAGTTACTAGCAGTTATTAATGTTATTTTCATTAAAAAAGAAATGTGCCATTCTCAAGTATATGTTACTTAGATTACTGTAAATGATGTGATAATGCTAAGACGCAACGAATATTAGAAATCGTCTTTGCCATCGGGCAAACAACATTGTACTTATAGGAGTTGTACCAGTAGTTTACCCCCCGACTCGATATTCAGCAAAGAAAAACAAAATTAAGTTGATGATAATTCTTTGCCCGGTTTTAGATTCCTGATAGTTGCGGAGTTAATGTAGTTTTTTTAATAATAATGCATGTTTGAAGGACTGGGACTCATTCAACGACTCGAGCCAAAGCGGCTCAAGCCAGCCGGCTTCCAAGCAAGTGATGCGGTTCCGACAGCTGTTGAAGGATCAGCTCAGCAACATCCAGCAACAGACGATGGTGCGGGTCAAGTCGCCCGACCGCGGGAACCTCGTCGCGGCTGACGTGGAGATCTGCGAATCGCCGTTCAAGTAAGTTTCTCACGATCTTTAGTCTAGTCGCTGTTAAAGAGTTCGTCAGCGCAGTACTCGTTAAACTGTCGGCATCACCTCCATCTTGACGTGGCATGGGAAAAGCGGCTCTCCTCCGCCGCCGCCAGCCGCCCTCCAAGCAAGTGATGCGGTTCCGACAGCTGTTGAAGGATCAGCTCAGCAACATCCAGCTACAGACGATGGTGCGGGTCAAGTCGCCCGACCGCGGGAACCTCGTCGCGGCCGACGTGGAGATCTGTGAATCGCCGTTCAAGTAAGTGGTATTCACACAACAATGATGACAATGATGTTCACACAACAACACGTAGATACCCTTTGGCACTTTAATGAGATGTAAGGGGTACACCGAGCGGATGCTGCCCTTGACCGTGTCATCATGGGCGATTTAATCTAAGTTTATTGTTATAATTTGTATAAAAATATAGTGTATTTTATAGTTAATCCGAAAGTTATGGAATGAGATGTAAGAAAAGTACCTACAACGTTACAGCTGAGTATGGACTGAGCTTTTGGAGTTTTGAAGTGAAATTTTTATACGATAACATTAAGTTTGCTTGATAGACAATCAAATGCGAAGTACCAAAAGGTTACTATTAGAAGTAATACAACAAATTAAACTAGTGGCTCTGTGAGCTGTAGACCTCGCGAGCAGAGCTTAAAACTGAATAAATGTATGGTTCCGTTGTTTAGAAGAATTTAGAGAATCTAATTTGACCATAAAAACTTAACTATCAATTGCTTACAAAATTCGGGAATTTGTTTAGATATGCGACCTGTAGAGTAGAACATATGGACATACGAAACAATTTTTGGCTAACAGGCCAATTCAAACTTATACTGATATCAGAAAGACATCTAACTAATGTCATTTAGTTATCGTGCATTTCACTCGTTCTTGTCCGTATATGTATTGGCGCAAGCGAGACGCACGATGACTACTAAATAACATGATAAAAATATCATCCCGATGTCAGTGTACGGTCGATGCCCCTTAAGTATCCACGTCGCCATACTAATTGTATAGAAAAGTGGATAGAGTTAGACCAAGAAAAGTCTGCAGAGATTTTGACAGCACACACAGTGCCAATGTTATTTGTGCCAGTGTCAAAATCTCTGCAGACTTTTCTCGGTCGAGTGTGGCCCATAATATCCGAAAATCATTTTTTCTTCGAGGCAATTACTCCGTTCTCATATTTTGCGTTGCCCATAATTTCCCGAAATCATTCATTCTCGGTAGTAATTTTATTACTCCGTTCCCATATTTTCCCAATGGTATTCTTCCGCAATCGCCTATTTTTAATATTTTTAAATTAATCTTTTCCGTATAGTTTTCGTTCTTTTAAATATCAAGGATAATATTTTCTTGTTACTGTATGTTAATAGTGTAGTAATTATATTTGTTTCTTGTAGGTATTTCACATACAACAAATATCAAAAACACTAAAATTAAAACATAATCTAAAAAACTACAAGTAAAAAACCAAACGCTGTCAGCCAATAACTCTAACCTACCTATATCTGGGAGCAGATTCGTTTTTAGGGTCATGAAAAAAAATTACCCTAACCTACCTATTTGAAAAAAACCTGGTTATTTTTTTTTAAATAAAATAAAATAAAAATATTAAAAAAAAGAGAAAATATGGAGATAGAGAATATTTAGTTAGTGAAAAAAAAAAGCCTACTGGTTATTTTAACTTCTGGGATCAAAAAGAAAAGGGGCTATTCATAAATTACGTCATTTCAAATTAGGGGGGGGGGGGGTCTGGACATCGGATGACGGTAGCATGAAGTAGGAGGAAATGGGGTCATTTGAAGCATGATTTTTGGATGATTATAGGGGGGGGGGGTCCAAAATCGTCAAAAATCGATGACGTAATTTATGGACAGCCCCAAAGGGAATAAATTGAGAAAGGGAAAATTTAGTTTATGAAAAAATGTCCACGAAAAATTAAATAAAGCGAAGAAATTCCACTGGGAAAAAATGAGAACGGAGTAATTGCCTCGAAAAAAAAATGATTTGCGGAAATTATGGGCCATTTTAGCGAGGCGATCCAAATTAAAAGGCTCTAGGATAATGTTAGTTAGACTTTGAGCCCGGGAAAGCGCAACGTGCGAGCAACCTACAGCTAGTTCCCTGATCCCAAGGTCGACCACTACCCTAGGCAATGTTAACCCCTGCGATTTATGGATGGTGACCGCCCATTCTAAGGGGCTGTCCATAAATTACGTCATCTATTTTTGACGATTTTTGACCCCCCCCCCCTAAAATCATCCAAAAATCATGCTTCATGTGACCCTGTTTCCTCCTACGTCATGCTACCATCATCCGATGTCCAGACCCCCGCCCCCTAATTTGAAATGACGTAATTTATGAATAGCCCCTAACGTAAGTGGAAATTGACTCCTGAGCCTCTACCATCAGTTTTAACATTGACATAACGCTCACGTCTACGTAATTTACTTTCTGTACATCTCGCTTGCACTATTGCTCGCATATGCGAGTACGAGCGAGATGCATAGAAAGTAAATTACGTAAACGTGAGCGTTATGTCAATGTCAAAACTGGTGGTAGCCGTACTGGAACAGCCATGCCCTTGAACTTAAACCGCTAAAAAAATGTTCAGACAAAAACTCAAACGAATACGCTTACCTCGCGCTTCGCGCTCGCTTGATCAATCAGCAATACGATGTTTATGTGCAAAAAATAAATAAAAAAAGTTGCATTTACTGGGGATCGAACCGGGTACCTGTCCCATATCCTTGCTTGTAAGCGTCTTTCCAACTGCACTATGATAGCATTTAGATGAGCTGACGAAATTTGGTTACTTATTCTCGAGTAAGAATTTAAATATCTAATCTAAAGAGAATAAAGTGTATAGGGGACGTGCATGAACTATAGGGGGCAGCACAGGAGCCGTCAGATCTTTGGCGCGAAGCGTAGATGTGTAGTTTATGATTCCGATGTAGCCCACGAGATGGCAGAACCTACTATGCACAAGGAAACGTACTTACGAGAACGGTAGATGGTAGCACTTGCTTTGGCAATGTACATGTGCACATATGTTTCCGATTCAGGCCACAAGATGGCAGGCCCTCCAACGCGCACGGTCCCTATAGTGGGCGTGCGTGAACTATAGAGGGTAGCATAGGAGCCGTCAGATTTTTGGCGTGAGGCGTAAATGTGACGTTTATGCTTCCGATGTAGCCCACAAGATGACAGAACCTACTATGCATAAGGAAACGTACCTACAAGAACGGTAGATGGTAGAACTTGTTTTGGCAATGTACATGTTTCCGATTCAGGCCACAAGATGGCAGACCCTCCAACGCGCAAGGTCCCTATATGTAGTAGAGGGTTATTGTCATACTAAATTTTGTAGTCACAGTAAATTTACTGCCATCTTTCGATACAGGATTAAAATGAAAATGAAAAAAAAAAATATCAAAAAAATGTATATATGTATGGATAAATGATTTTTTTTATTTTTAGAACGCCATATGATTTTGACCCATGTTCTTTTACTGATATGAGTAAAAATTGTTAAATATAAAATGGTGTCGCCATCTAGACGAGCATAGGCCAAAGGTATGGCGCCGTATATTTAAGAATCAAATTTTCTTTAAAGAGCAAAAAGCCATCATCTCTTGCAAAAAATAAACGAATACGCTTAGCCCGCGCTTGATTTAAATACGATTTTTTTCATTTTTTTCATAATAAAAAAATAAAATAAAAAACAACAATTGATACGAAATTTAAGTATAAAAAAATACAAAAAGTTATGTAGCAGCATACAATTACTGGGGATGGAACCAGGGACCTCCCTATGCAAACAAAAAAGCGAACGTTTGCAAAATGCGCCATGATAGTTCTTACTAAAGCTGACGAAATTTAGCTACTCATTCTCAAGTAAAAACTAAATATCAAAATACCGCCGAAACCAGCGATACAAATTTTCTAAATTTTTGGCCATTTAATCTATAAACATATATCAAACAGAAAAAACTCTTATGATATCGATACGACTATTTGTTTAGGCGACAGGTATCACGACTCCGCCATTTTAAAAAAATTCCAAAAACCGGATTGACAAAAAAAAAATATTTAGTCATAGAATCTGGTCAAAAAATTTCATGAGAATCGGTTAAGAATTGCGACCTGTAGAGGAGAACATCCGGAAATACAAAACTAAATATCTAAATACCGCCTAAACCAGCGATATTTTTTTTCTGCATTTTTTGCTATTAACTCTGTAAACATGTCTCAAAAAGAAAAAACTCTTATGATATCGATACGACTATTTGTTTAGGCGCCAGGTATCACGACTCCGCCATTTTTAAAAATTTTCAAAAACCGGATTGACAAAAAAATTTTATTTAGTCATAAAATTCGGTCACAAAATTTCACGAGAATCGGTTAAGAATTGCGACCTGTAGAGGAGAACATCCGGACATACGAAAGCAAAATGCCCGAGTCAAAACGTAGACCTTCGCTTCGCTTCGGTCAATTATTGCCTTGGGCACTGGAGGCCTTGGTCACTTTTTAAACGGTTTTATCTTAGTATATGACATTTATTTTAGTTTACCAAAAGGTTAGACTATGAAAATAGATAGAATAGATAGAAAATAGAGAATAGAAATTAGACTATGCAAATAATGATATTTTGTACTAATAATAATTATATCGCTAACAAAGCAATTTACTTGCAGATTCATAAACCTGGAAACGTTGCCCACGGATTCTCCTCTCAAAAACTACCTTTCCAACGCATCTGGTACTACTAACAAGGATAACGTCGGTGAGTTGTTACACGCTATACTCATTAAGGATGACTCACGCTAGACCGGGCCGGGGTCGGGCCGGAGCTTCCGACGCTTCGTTTTCTATGGAAAGCACGTGATCGCCGATCAGCTTTCATAGAAAATGACATGTCGGACGCCTTGGCCCGGGCACGGCCCGGTCTAGCGTGAGTCATTCTTTAGTTCTATTCATTAGAAACATTAGAATCATATAAATATTTATTTACACTTTTTAATACTAAGTAAAAGTTGTTTTTATTTTTATTCTATTTTGCATGTGACATTCACTTCCAGTGACCCGCTAGGCGGGTTCTGTGTTCGTAGGCGAAAGCGAAAAAAAAAACGGGTAAAGGGCACATGTACAGTACATAATTATTTTCCATCGTATTTTCACGGAAAGGGTATAGCCGGGTAAGCATGGCCAAACTGCCCTTAGCGAAAAAATGAATTTCCTTTTACTGGATTATTAACCTATATATATGTAGTGCTTTCACAAAAAATTAAGCCTCAAATGCTTCAGGTTTAAAAAAAAAAATGTAAAAAAAGAAAAAACATTTTTATTTTATTACAGCCAAAGTACTAATCCGATTTCTGTGTAATTCGGGTATGTTGTAGATACAATTAAGTTCGCTTTCTGAAAAAAAGAATATTCAATTATCTCTTGAAAAAATAGTAAAAAATTGAGTTGAAAATTTTCAGAAAAATAAAAAAAATACGTGCGAAATTGCGACAGTTATCAAATTTACATATTTCATGTAAAATGTAATAATGTTTAACATATATTTTTTTCAACAATTAAAATCGGGATTAACAGTATGAAAGACTCGAATTTGTAACACCCCCTAATACTTTCTCTTCATACAAAATAACTTGTACGTTATTACAATAGAAAGTTACGAGTATATTCCCAACGCAATTTGAATTTAGAACGCGACTTATTTTTCTCAAAAATGGACGGCAAAGTCGACTTTGCCGTTTAAAAAATAGGTCACGAAGCGCGTAGTTTATGGTCAGTCAAAAATTAAAAAGTTAAAAACATTGCAGTCTCGATTTTGGGACTGCAATGTTGCATACAAATTCCATTATTTGACGAGTTCCAAACTTTTTAAAAGTTGAAATGTGACGTCCCACGGTCAAAGGTACCTTATGGCGGGTATGGAGTTATGCATACCCCAGTAATCTACAATAAATAAGCTATCGATAACACAAAAGATCAACCTTCTAGGTTGCGTAGTTACAGAGATATGATTTTTTGAAAATAATGTTGTGAAATGAGCAACTTTACGATAGAGAAGTTTTAAGTTTAGCCGCCTAAAAAACTATGTTCCTGAAGTAAGTTACATAGTTGACTACAAATAATAATACCCTATATAGTTGAGATTAAAAAAATATTGCGACTTGTTCTGTAATGCAAATAGAAACTTTTGATATCGACTGATTTATGTGTATACTAACCAATCTCTTGAAAATAAAGTTTTATTTCATTTTCACGATTGATTGCAATGAGCTCTCAAGATTTAAATTTTATCTATTAGAAAACGACACTGACAGACAGTTTAAGCAAAAAACAATACCGATTTAGAGGTGAAAATGTATTTTCTGACTTTTTCATATAAAATCACAAAATTGAATATTTTTACTTTTAATGTGACACACAATCAATTTTTCTGAGCACATATGAAAGAAATTCTGTCATTCAAATGAAATAAATCCTAAAACCCCAACTAAATACTATATTTAACCCCTTATGCCACTTTAAACTTACATAACAATAACAGTATTTGCTCCATACATTTACGAAAAGGTACCTTATGGAAATAAATGTAATAATACATCACTACAAAATATCAATCATATTACAGTTTATCTTTTATGAATAGAAAATATTAATTTACATTAAACTGCCCCAAATTTAATTAGTTCTTCGTCATAATAATCTTAAAAAAGACCAACAATTTGTATGTAATGAAAAGGTACCTTGTGATTAACTATTATTGATTAACTAAGTTACATGATGAGGCATGATGATGATGGAACAGTTAGGATAAACTAATAATATTTTGGGGTTAAGATGGTATAAATCGTCTATTTCTTATCAATAATATATTTCGGTTGCTATTGAAGATAAGCGGCATTGAGGTTCAATGACCTCAGATATTCCATAAGGTAATGCGTCGGGTATTGGTATTTTTCAGCAAACCAATGGCTGATTTACTGCATGCGACCAAACCAAATGAAGATTATTCTAGTTAAGAAAGACTTGACGAGAGTAACTTTGGTATAATAGCAGGCTACTTGGATTTGTGATGTCGGTCGATGTACGGTTATAATATTTGCGAGGCGCCCCAACCAGAACTGAAATTATCAAATTAGTTTTGCAGAATGCTAATACAGTTCTCTACCAAACTTCTTTTCCCGTATTGACTAGTTTTTTTGGGAATTTTCAATCTTTTTTCCATAAGGTACCTTTTCTACTAAACTCTGAGACGACATTACTAGGCTTATAACTAACTTATAACAAAAATAAAAACAGGTAAACAAACGTTACGCATTAAGGTTTCAGATCACACAATAAAAAAAAATTGAGCATTTTTTCACCTCTTTACAAAACATTTCATATCTCCGAAACTAGAAACCCTCATAAGGTACCTTTTCCCGTGGAACGTCACAAATGGCCATATCAGATGAAGGCACAGGCCCATTAAACAGCCAAACAGATGATTAGTACCGCGATTATTTAGCTGTCTCAAATAGGTTGGCGTATTTTCGGCAGAAATATACACTTCTATTTTTTTATTAAAAAAATAAAAAGGCGGCAAAGCTAATTTTTTCAATTGTTTCTACTTTTTTCTGTGAAAATATATACGTAAGAACGTTGCTTTTGTAAAATATTTCTATGATATTTATATTTCTTGCACCATTTTTGAGAAAAGCACTATATATGACTCGGCTGGGAGGCTACTTGCTGGCTTCGGATTCAATTAAACGGACTCCCAAGGTCGTCCGTTTAAAACGAATCCTCAGCCTGCAAGTAGCTGCTTCCGAGCCTCGACAATAATGTACTATTACTGAGTGCGGACCTTAAACTCCATGGCTGTATGCGGCTAGAGCGTACGACATTCAGAGAATTAATGACTATCTAATCAGATAGTGATGATGATTGAGGACTAATTTTATTTAAAGATTGTATTATTAAAAGTTATAATTTTAATTTCATCATCATCATCATCATCTCAGCCCAGCAATTTTAATTTATACAGTGTGTATTATTTAATTCAGAAACAAGTTCTTGATCTTGTAATAGGTATTGCGGGACCTACATACCTATTAGAAGTTAGGGTCTTCAAAGTGCTCTGACTTTATAGGACACAATTATATCTGAACGCGAGAGATATGCGTAAATATTATTTTGTTAAATTAACTAAAATTACGCCGGTTGTGATATTGCTACAATTTTAATCGCTGATACAACTACGTAATACTTAATACGAATATATGTATGTAGGTATGGGATATTAAAAAATGCGTACGCCGTAGCCATATATAGCCATGAAAACATATATAGTGCAATAGGTCACATTCTAAATTCAAATTCGTAAAGATTGCGTTCACAATACTTCATTCGTTTATTGTCTACTTACCTTTGCTTGTATGAAGAGAGTATTATGGGATGTTACAAATTCGAGTTTTTCAAACTGTTAATCCCGATTTTAATTTTTGAAAAAAATATATGTTAAACATTATTACATTTTACATGAAATATGTAAATTTGATAACTGTCGCAATTTCGCACGTATTTTTTTATTTTTCTGAAAATTTTCAACTCAATTTTTTACTATTTTATGAAAAAAAAAAATTCAATATTATTTTTTTCAGAAAGCGACCTTAATTGTATCTACAACATACCCAAATTACAAAGAAATCGGATTAGTACTTTGGCTGTAATAAAATAAAAATTTTTTTTCTTTTTTTACATTTTTTTTTAAAAACCTGAAGCATTTGAGGCTTAATTTTTTGTGAAAGCACTACATATATATAGGTTAATAATCCAGTAAAAGGTAATTCATTTTTTCGCTAAGGGCAGTTTGGCCATGCTTACCCGGCTATACCCTTTACGATGGTGGTTTGCTATTTCAGACTGTCCCGGTACAAAAAGTATGTACTGACATTGACTGAACTAGCATGACAAATACGAACGTTTCCGAGAAAATACGATGGAAAACAATTATGTATGCACTACATCTGTACCAGCTACCAGCGTAGCGCGTAGCTCAGGCTTGTAATGAATGCGTTTAGGTTCCGTCACACAGGCGCGTTTTACATATAAAACGCTCACGCCTTAAGAAAAGATTTAAGATTTTCTGTATATCATGTTAATAATTGTATAAATTCCAGTAACATACGCCGTGCAGCCGGACTCGACGCGGGAGATTGTGGTGCCGTCGTCCGTGTACATGAGCCCCAAGAAGTCCTCCGTCACCAGCAGCCCGCCGCCCATCCTCCGCCGGAGGAACAAGAAGACCAACATGATCACGCCTAACCATAACGTGAGTTCATGTATTGTATCGTGTCATTCATTACAAACAAGGGTGATTTGTAAATGCTGCAAAAATTGTAATAACTAATAAGATGGTTAAGTTTGTATCCAAGTTAGTAAGCAAGAAACAATATGCAAATAATCATACATCGGGGTTTTTGGTGCGGGAATGTTTTACACTAGCCAAAAAATAAGTAAACACCGATACTATTATAACATTTCTAAACACATTTACAGCTTGCTATCAATTTTTAATTCATAATTTGGTATTTTTATTTACAATAAACAAAGCTATAAATACACGAAATCATTCCCGCACCAAAAACCCTGCTGTATGCAAATAATACAGATGTCGATTTTTGAGAAAATTCAACCTCAGTAGTGTGTGATATATGATAACAAATTTGCAAGATTGGAAACGTATTAAAGTCATTCCCTGTTTAGTCTTATAATAAAATTGAGCCATGTACATATTTGTTGATGTAGCTGAGAAACGTATACTCGTTCCAACTGATTGTTTAAAACTACCTACGTCAATTTAAGAATAATAATATTTTATTGATAATAATTGGGAACACAGTACATGCACAGGAGGTGTCTGGTAAGCCCCAAACTAGGCTGAGCTTGTTTCTCTGTATGTCACACGCAGCAAAAAAAACTCATCTTTTCCCGAAGGGAACCTAAATTGAGATTGACTGTCCCCAAAGTAGGTTCGTTCTGTACCCAAATATTGGACATTTGTATAATGGTCTTTAACTATTGCGTATAGAAAAGATAAATTAAATTAGTCCCTAAATATGTGTATTTGTGTAAGACCGATTAATTACTTGCAGCTCTTATCTATGAACTTTTTACCTTCCAGGCCTGGTCAGAGACCATAAACAAAGCCATGGAGACGACCGGAGCCACGCCAATCAAGGCGCTGCCGTTCAGTCCGTCTCAGTTCCTCAACTCGCCCGCCGCGCTCTCTTTCCCTCCGTTTGAAGCCACGCCCTCCTCGCTCTCGCAGCAGCTGCATACTAAGGTAAGATACAACTTCTTTTATTGGAAAAAGATCGTTGCTTGCGCGTATTAACGTATATTTGATACGCTTTTCTATTTCGATGAACGACCAAAGTCAGTGGGTATGATGAAATACGCGACACGGAGAAAAAACTAGAAATTTTACAGCAAAATTGCTGTTTACGAAATACTATTGTATTCGTTCCAAAACACCTTCCAGGCGTTTGTCATTACCATTCGATTAAATTGCAATGTTTCCAACAACTTCCATTGACTCCGGTTTCATAGACTACAGTGATCGCTTACCACCAGGCGGGCCGTATGCTTGTTTTCCACCGACATGCCATGTCTTCAAAAAACTTCATCCTTTCCTGTCTCTAGTCCTTTCTTCTTGTTCTTTGGGACCATTCTCTACAAAGAATTGTTTGTAATGAGCAGTATTATGTTTCAGGATTGGGGTCCACTGGCGAGTCCCCTGCTGCACACGCCCACGCCCGCGCTGGGCTGCAGCCCCAACCTCACGCCCATCAACAGTCACAGCAAGCACAGGAGTAACACACCCAAGTAAGTCCTATCATGGATGTAGCTTTAGTAATCTCTAACTTTAGAATAATTCTTTAGACAGTTATTTTTAAAGGGGTCTTAAAGAGCATGGCCTTTTTAGTTGCCACCATTACCATATGCCACCAATACCATAAAATTACTGTCAATGAAACTGTGTGGGTATGCAAAATTTCCTTAGTCGGACACCGGGAAGTTGGCCAAATTAACTCACAATATTTAATCACAGTCACAGGGATAGATGAAACTAAACAAAGCAAAATAAAATAGCTGCAATAAATATTGTTTAGATAGTACCATGCAACAGCGTTTTATCGAATTTAATTCATCAGTATCAGTAATTGATCGAAAATTGTCTTACTCATTAACGAACGACTTAATCCGATCCTATTGATATACATATGAATACTACTATAATTTAAATTAATCACTACACCTTATAAAACAAAGTCCCCCGCCGCGTCTGTCCGTTTGTATGTTCGCGATAAACTCAAAACTACTGAACGGATTTTCAAGAGGTTTTCCTACCTACCTATCAATAGAGTGATTCTTGAGGAAGGTTTAGGTGTATAATGTGTTAACCCGTGCGAAGCCGTGGCGGATCGCTATCTAAAAATACTATTTTATCAATTTTCAGAACTCCAACTCCCTTCAAAATTGCAATGGCGGAGATTGGCAAGAAATCTGGCATTAACTACGAGCCGTCGAGTCCGGGCGTTCTCGTGAAGGACATCACTGAGATTATCGAACGGGAGGAGTCCGACAGCACGGTGCAGCTCAACGACTCCATGCTGTCGTCCACGGCTGATCAAGACGGGACCGCTGTTCAGGTATATATGATTAAATTGCTGTTTTTTTCTTAATCTAAAGGCAAACTACTGCTCGCGAGCCGCATGCGGCTTTTTGGAGATATCATTGCGGCCCTTTTAACTATCGAAAAACGGAACAATTTGTGTTCTAAGACTATTAAAAACATCATTCGCGGGTTTTGGAGAGAACTAGAACTGTTGATTGGCTCTTTTTTTTCAAATGTTTGCCAACTTTTCCGACCGTCACGGCATAAGTGTAAAACTTGGTTTTCCTAGGATAGCGAATACGGCTAAATATGGATGTCGTAGTATATTGTATGGAGACGGCCGCTATATGACGGTACCGCTATCCTAGGAAACCAGAGCATAAGGCTTCGAAGCGGAGCGGAGCGTTCGGCGGGGCGTGCAGCGTGGCGTCGGGTGATGTGAGCAGCGTGCAGTAAGGCCGCTTCTATACGTTTGCATTTGTTTAACATGCCCGTCGCACGCCCCGCTCCGTTGCACGCCCAACTCGAGCGTCCACTCGGGCCTTACTAAGGTGTAAACATCCCGTCCGTTATCCAGGTGAACGATTCCGGCATCGGCAGCCTGAAGCGGCGCGCGTCGGAGCAGGGCAAGGAGAACCAGCCGCGCGCGCTCACCGTGCCGGCGGGCTCGGGCTCGGGGGGCTCGGGGGGCGCGGGGGCGCAGCACAAGCGCGCGCGCAAGGCGCTCGCGCACGCGCACGCCTGGGGCGCCGCCACCTCCACGCCCACCACCGCCCGGGTGCCTGACGTCGCCTTCATCGTCGAGACGCCGGTCAGTGTGAGCCTCGCCCGACAACCCTACCCTCCACTAACGACCGACCGTATAACGGTGTCGCTGTAGGTCGACCGTTTATCTCGGGCGGCGTATAAAGAAGTTGCGCGGTGATGTTCTCATAGAAAGTCGGGCTTTGACACTAAAACCAGTATATTAAATTTTGAAGTGAAAACTTCTTTAGCGGCGCTGGGCACTTTTTGAGGTGGGGAAAAAATGATAAACTCGAGACAGCGTAAGACGATCACGTGACCGTAAGGTTTAGTTGGCCACTCATTTAGATGGCATTTACATCAATAAAGAAAAACTCAATGACAAAATACGAGGATCTCACAGTTACATTCTAACTTTATATCACTCAAATATAATTCAATAAAGACATTCTTCATCTACATCTTGATGATATCGCTAATAAAAGTGAACTCTAGTACTGGTGAATAAAACTCAAAATATCAGGACCAAATATATTTAGATGCAAGGTTTGTAAGGTAACTTTACAATTTCTATTCGAATTTTAAACAATTAACGCTACAAATTTGAATTTCGAATTTTAAACAAGTTCACTGACCAGCAATTTCGGAACTAAAGTTTTTCAATAGAAAGGAGGATGGATCAATTATACATAGTGCTGCAGACATTTTGGACTAGTCATTGAGTTTTCACTTCTGTCGGCACTCCCGGAGTGCAACCCGTTGTTTTTTACTCACTCAACAGTATGCAAATAAGTTACGACGAGCTGTAAAATTGCATGAAATGGAATTAATTAATAAAGTGGCCATGCACCTTTGCAACTAGGTGTACATGTGGGCCCAGCCTTCGACCGGTCCGTATCAGATCATAATAACTTCTTACCGACCGCCTAAGTTAAATGGTAGGCATAGACCTAGTGTAAATTTGACTCGTCGATCTTCGATGTTGGTTCACATCGTACTAAAACTTATGCACGATAGACATTTCTGTTTCCGATCACTGCTTAATCTCCGAACTAACGTGCGTGTTAGTTACATTCGTATGGTACTACCGAAAATCATATTACCTACTGTATTGCATATTTCGTAAACCCCACCTTTTGAAACCAATATTATTTGTCATGGCGTCTTATGGTAACGCTCTAATCCATCCATCTATGTATAGGCATCGTAGTCTTCTTCGAAACTTAAATAATTTGCTTGCAAGTTATTATACAACATCCTCTTTCCGCCCCACAAAAATTTCATTTGAACCTCGTAATTTTGTTTCAGAGCAAAACGCTTGCCGGCGACAGTTCAGTGATGTTCTCGCCGCCATCCATCGTCAAGAACTCGCTCGCCGAAGAATCCACCAGCCTGCACAGTCTGATGAGCGCCGAAAACACCCCCGAAACCCTCAAATACGAGGAGCTTGATATAGAAACGGTCGAAAAAACAAAGGTACAACACAGGTCCTATGTCCCTACTAATCCCTTACCTGACGACCTAGACCCTAACATGTACTACTACGTAACTTCTGAACCTAGCAACCCTACCGTCTTTAGGAACATAACTAATATAGAATCCCCTAGAACCTTCGCGAGGTTAAACGCGGATAGGCTAAGAACGATCACTTCGGGAAATGATTTATCATGTGAAAATAATTCTAATCTGATAGCTCCCAAAGAGGTACTAGCTAATGCTCTAGCGGACCATATTTATAAAGTGACCAATCAGAAACCGTCAACGTCGAGGATAGACGAAATTTTAACCAATAAAATAATGAGTAGGAGCGCCGATTACACGCAAAAAGAAAATCAATGGTGGCAAATGGAAAACAAAGATTCGGGTCAAACTGATGAAATGTTTTCTAGTGATTATTATGTGTTCTCCGACATGTAGATTCGCGTTAAGATTTTTATTAACTCCAATAAATGGATTTACTTTAAAAATGAATTTATATTTAAGGTAAATGCACGTATTAATTATTTTTATGGACTGCGTAGCTAACGTAATTCAAAAGTTTAAATTATGTCGATTTTAAGCGAGTTTAAGTACGTTTTAGGGTTTTATTAGTTGTAAGAGCACCAAACAACGTTTAACGAGATTAGAACGTAGGAACCAAAGATGAAAACTTCATCAGATGAATCGTTGTGAATTAATATATTGGTAAAACTTTAGTTGTAAAAATTAATTATAAAATAATGTAATATTAACGAAAAATATACCTCAAGTTTACCATGCACCAAATTATTTTAGTGTTATTTCGGTTAAGAATTTCAAGTATTAAGATTAAGGTTTAAAATGCTTTGTTTTTGTATAAAGTGGAATTTCTGGACTACAAATAAATTGGGCTGTTATCACAGTATTCAAAATACTTAATTAAAAACATTAGCTATTAAAATCTATAAAAAAAAAATATAATCAAAATGTTCAAAAACACGCGACTTAAAAACGGTATAAATACTAACATATCCCTTTAGACGTCCCTATCCTGTCCTGTATTTATTTATTTAGAATTTGTTAATAGCATTTTGCTTTGTAATTTTGCGTACAAATATTGATTAACGTTTTTCTATTAATTTATCTAATATTTCGACTAAAATCGTCTCACTGACGCGTTGGTTGTGGAATTGTGTAAACTATTTATTTCTGTCATCTTTGTTAAAACTTTAACAATTTTAAATATAAATCGGCAGCTATACTTAACGAGTACTTTATTTGAAATAAACAAATGACATTACCCCGTATACCCGCTCCCCGCCCACACCTCACCTTACCACAATATTGACAGACCAGTGTTGTTTTTTTATTTAAGTACAAAAAAACTTATTTATCTTGTTAAATTGTTTTTTTTTTGTTATTATTTATATTCTTTAAAATGTTTTAATTTATTTTATAGTCGTAGCGCCTCTGTATTATGGCAACATTTTGTATTAATTTGCGCATTTTTTTTTTCTTGGTAGTTTAATGTCACTGTCAATATTGTATATTGTATTTCCACTCCACTGTCCAAAGAGATCCAATGTCATTTTTTATTTCAATAAATGTATTTTGGAACATTAATCTGTTGATTTATTTTTAAAATACCTCTCATGACTGGAAACAAAAGGTTATTATATAAAATAAAATTATCTGAGCTCGAGATTAAGAAAAAAAAAAACTACTTGAATAATATGATTTATTAACTGGAACCTTTTATTTCGAGGCAACACCGTACTTGTACACTTACCTGCAAAAGTGCATGTAATCCATTCTCTGTACATGAGCAATTGAGCAGGGTTAATATCAGGTTGGTAGAAATGCAAGTGCTCGTCAGAAAATAAAAAATCTCCCCTAAATTGAAGAACTAAAGTAAACAAGAAACTGACGATTGTATGATCAATTGCGTTTCATTCTGATATTATTACTCCATTTTATATTGAGGAGTATTTCACGTATTGTGATGGACATATCACGTTTAATTTGCTACAAAATGTTCAAGTATGCAGGGTATTTAACGGCTGTTTTATAATTGCGTAGTTTCCATCAGTATTGCGAATACCTAATAGGCACATTATACAAACTAAGAAATTATGAGAAATAAATTCACATATTTTTTATATTAATTGGCATAAATAAAGAAAAACTAAGATGCGAGAAGTAATGAATACTGTGACCTTAAATGTCAGCATCAAAAATAACGTATCAGACCAGGGGCCGATTTTTGAATTTGGATCGCTTGATTTCGTCACTCGAAAATCGGTCGAAAACGGCGAATTGCTAATTTTTGAAATACGAGCGATAGAAATTCGGAATCTAGTGGCATTGACCACTCGTTTTCAATTCTATTAGTAGAATTTAAATACCTAGTATTGGAGTTATTATTGAACGAAATACACGAAATCAAGCGGTCGAATTTCAAAAATCAGCCCCCAGGCGTCAAAAATATCAACCATTCACTAATAACTTAACAAAAATCGATGTCCTTATCTACATATATCAAAGAGAATTTAGTATAGAGACGTATATGTAAATTTTGTAATCACAGTAAATTTACTGCCATCTTTCGACACATGGTTAAAACTTTTAGAACGCCATTTGACTTGGATCCTTATTCTTCCACTGATATGTGTTAAATTTGTTAAATATCAAAAAGTGTCGCCATCTACTCGAGTATAGGCCAAAGGTATGGCGCCATCGCTCAAAAAGATGACGATACTTTTTGATATTTAACAAATTTAACACATCAGTGAACAAGGATCAAAGTCAAATGGCGTTCTAAAAGTTTTAATCATATGTCGAAAGATGGCAGTATATTTACTGTGATTACAAAATTTACATTAACAATTACGCCTCTATTTATGTTTTCAGACAGACAGATCAGACAATTTCATAAATATTCGTTAAACTTTATTTTATTGACAATCCCATTGAAATTTTCTTGATGCGAACAATTACCCCACATGCGTACTTTTACCCAATAGCTTGCGGAATTTTACCCGCACGGTGGGGGAGTTAGTGCCAACCCTTTGCATTTCAATAAAATTTCACTACTGATAACGGGGTCTGTTCATTTCTTTCAAAATCTGGTAGACAAGAATGGATAAAAGATTGAAGAACCGATAGCCGTTTGTCTTATAATTCTATCCTGTAGTGCAAATGTAGGAGATACCGCGAAATCGAAGAAAACCGCGAGGCCTTTGTGGGCCGTGTGGGTGTGTGTATAAATTAACACAAATTAGTCAAGAAGGTAGAGATTGCATAGAGCTCGTATTATAGGTCCGCCGCATGTCCGGAGAGCCGGTGGTGGTGAAGAAGTCCGCCGTGCGCTCCATCAAGTTCGAGAAGGAGCCCGAGGTCAAGGAGGAGCCCGTTGAGTTCATACTGGTTAGTATCAACGTATCAATCAAGTACGTGTAGAACAATATCAAGGAGAAAAGATCTCATAGTCTACCTACTGCCACCCCTAGGAGCATATCCCTACGGTTTAATAAATATGGACTGGACAGCCTAATGGCGTTATTCATAAACGCGTAACTGGCCTGAATTAGCTATGAATCGTTTGTCTTTATGTATCATTTTGACTTATATGCATTTGTAAGAAAGGGATAAAATATAATTGAACTAAATCAGGCCCGTAAAGTTTTATGAATAGTATACATACACACCACCGTGGTGACCACACCACTATACGAATAAATATGGATCAAGTGAAAAGTCCAAGAATTAGTCATATGTGTGCACTTGTGAGAGATCCTGAAATGCAATAGGTGACATGTAATTATAACTAATAGAGGTACTCTACAAGCCTTAATTAGTTAATTAGTTAATTTATGTTTCATCCCTTTCTTACTAATACATAAGTCAAAGTGACAGACAAACAAACGAATTATAGCTAATTGAGGTTTGTAGTGCGTTAAAGCAACGCCATTAGACCACACTTTAAAAACCAAAAGGACACTCTTCCCTCCATCTCCCTGAGGAGTCTATGGGAGGTAATATAACTGTTATTTCATGAGTTATGATTAATAAAACAGTATATTGGAATCATTTATTTACAAACAAGATATATACAGTGGTATTACTAAAGATTTATGAAACGTATTGCTTCCATAACTAAAATAGTGTTCTTTTTCAGAACGACGGGTGGAAGACATACGCTTGCGGCAAAACGCATGACCAACTGGAACTGACCAAGCTAGCCCACCAGTACCTCAAGAAAACGGCCCTCAAGCCGCGATCCCTCAATTTTTGATAACATTTTATGAGAACAGAATCGTCACAAATATTTTTTTTACATAGAGTTTTTTTCGTGTTGATATCGTTTTATAAATGGTGAATGGAATGTATGTAAACAAGTAAACGTTCTACAATCCACTTTCATCCACCATGCTAATTAGGTATCACTAATATTTTTCAAAGTTTTCGGGTAGGATGACAGGTGTCATTTCAATTCATCAGCTTCTTTTTAAAATTATGGCTTCAGTCCAGTGGGACTATTTCGCCAGTATCAAGGTATTAAGAGCTAAATACGACGATTAAAATTGTACGGTTAATACAAGACACTTGTACGGTGATTTTATTAGCTCTTGTAAAGCGATAGGTGGATTTTACAAGTAGCACGTGGACTACCGGCCGTTGACACCAAAATGGTGGTTAAACTCATTTCAATAATAATTCTCCATTCCCTGCACACTACCACATTAGTTTACTATATAATAAGCTATCGATATTACACTTTAAACAATATTAATGAGCAAAAAACAAAGGAATTAATAACGAGGCGTGACTATCAAGATGGCGCTCGAACCGGAAGTCCATTTCAATTCAATTTTGCGAGATTTGACGTTTTTAGGTTATAAATTATATGGAAATGACACCTGTCAACCTACCCATCGAGTTTGAAAAATACTATACACGATACTATATACATTGAATAGTGCTTGTGATAAGTTGTCAATAATTTTTGTATGATTCTGCACTTATTATGTCAAAGGTTTAAATCAAAGTTAATGATACCATTTTGTAGTTATGTATTTTGGAATAATAGTCAAGAGTTCTTCCATTTCCACAAAACTTATATTCAGGCTTACCATCTTTGATAGCTCCTATCATGTGAATACATCTGATTATAGTTATTTTCTAGTATTTATATAATTTTAAGGTTCCTTTTTTTAGATATTTGTGTGTGAACACGTCATTACGCTTTTAGATTATCGTGTTAGTTAAGTATTTCTATTACATACTATTATGATAACAATATCTTGATTTCACTTGGATTTATATTGGAATTCTTTACAATCATACAGAAATTTAATGTTTAACTTGCGTGTTTGTGAACGACGTTCAAACGTCTAAATATCACTCTTGTACCTTTTCCGTATATGTTTAGGTGTTATTGACACCAAAGTGCACTAATTTGGATTCCGTGCTTTAATTTACGTTTTATACAATTCTGAAATTTTCGTATTTAGTGTTCGTATAAGTAAGTTAAAATTTCGGTCTAATTTTTTTGTGGTGTCATATTTAATTTAAGTAATCTTGTGTATCTGTCGCAGTCGGATCGTATAATCCGCCGTATTACATTACGGCTAGCCGTTTTCAAAAACAGGGGCGTTTTGAAATGCGGCGGTTTAACAATTAGCCGGATTGAATGCGGCTGAATGAGAATCCGCCGGAATGTATTCGGCGCCATACGTTCTTCAACACGGCTAGCCGTAATGTAATACAGCGAGTCATTAGCCGCCGCTTTGACAGTTTATAGTTCCCATTTTTAACACCGGTGGCGCTGCCTGACAAACGCTGGGGTGTCCATCAAATCTGGAGTTCGTCGGACTGTTTCTTTTCAAAAAACATTTCCATCGCAACTTAACTAGACGGAGCCCCGCTTCGCGGGGCTCCTATTTCTGAGCGGTTTGCCCTTCGGGCATCTGAAGCTACCTAACGAACCTAACCTACCTACCTATTGATTAGTGAGACGTCCGTGAAAACATTACACTTTGGGGAAAAAAGCGTAGGTAGGTAAGTAGGTTAGGTTCGTTAGGTAGCTTCAGATGCCCGAAGGGCAAAAAGCCCAGAAATAGGAGCCCCGCTTGCGGGGCTCCGTCTTTTTAAGTTGTGAAGGAACTGTTTTGGAAAAGAAACACATGTAGTGCGGTGGGACCATGGTAAAAATAAATTAAATTGCAAACATTGTCAAATTCCGGTTACGTAGGCGACCGAAAGAACTGGTCACTCTACAATCTAAAATAGTAGTACGATGCGGCTAAACGTAGGCCGCCTTATTGAAGAACGTATCGCAATGACAATCCGGCTAATCGTCGAGCCGCCGCATTTCAAAACGCCCCTGTTTTTGAAAACGGCTAGCCGTAATGTAATACGGCGGATTATACGATCTGACTACGACATATCTAACTTAAGCTAAATGTACCGTGATTTAAGTGAAGCAATATTTATGTTCGATTTTATTACGTTAATTATAAAAAGTAACTTTATTTTATGTTTTTCTTTGTAATGTCTATTATTTTAGTTTCGATTTTGTTTAGTAGCAGAATATAAGTTTAATTCTTCAAAGAACATAATGTTATTTTGCTTATTTTGGTATTTAAAATTTACAGCGAAGGAAAGCTATTTTATTTTATTTTTTATTCATTGACACCTAACTGGAGATATTGTTGAATCGAAAATTTCCTATTCAAATAAAAAAAATATGATTTATATACTTGCATGCATCATGTAAGTAAGTAATAAACACTTTATTGTACGAAACAAGGTTATAGACCGACCGCTTAAATGAGTCCTCGCCTGCGCGGTACGGGGGCGACGGGGTAGGACGACTAAGGGTGGCGGCGAAGGTGCAGGCGGCAGGCGGCAGGCGTATGGCGTAAGGCGTATGGCGCCCGCATCTTCCCCGCCACCCTTAGTCGTCCTACCCCGTCGCCCCCGTACCGCGCAGGCGAGGACTCATTTAAGCGGTCGGTCTATAGGTTACAACAGATCTGATATATAATTTGATGTTACTATGGGTGGTATTCCACCTGTCCAATTTCCGTTTCCATTAAAATCTTGGGTAGTTATTCAACGATTTTAGTAATCACATGTATTTGATCTATTAAAATACAACTACATACACCACTTATCAAAATGTGTAAACGTGAAATCACGCAATGAAATACTTATGTACAATATTCGTAGTATTTATTTTCCTTGTGATATAATGATAATAAAGTTATGATTGATTAAAAATGTGCATTCGGAAAATCATGAGAAATACATATTTTCAAATAAATTCTCCAGGGGCCCATTTCTCGGACAGTATTAGACTAATATTACTAGTCTACAAACTGTCAATTCGTATGGGTTTCCATGACAAACTAATTATGTATAATAGCCTAATATGGTTTGAGAAATGGGCCCCAGTAACAGTGACCTGGGGTCCATTTCTCGACCGGTATTAGACTAATATTATTAGTCCACGAACTGTCAAATCGTATTAGTTACCATGGCAACACACTAATAATATTAGACTAATACCATTTGAGAAATAGGGCCCAGGAAAAAATGTATCAGGATGACAGATGATACGGAAAGTGAGGTGACTATTTCCAATATTTCCATACATTATCTAAATTTACTTTGGCGTTTTCTATCAACGTCATATTGGCTAGGCCCCCAGGAAGCAAAATAAACCAAAAAAAAAAGTCTGCAGTGATTTTGATAGCATACGCAGAGCAAGAGTTATTTATAGAGCATTGACGTTTAAAATAACACTTGCACTCCGTGGGCTATCAAAATCTCTGCAGACTTTTCTTGGTCTAACTCTATGCATGATTTTTTTCGTGAGGTTTTTTAATGTCTCACATTAACTCTGCTTCGTCATAGTGCGACATCTGTACCTGTGACCAGTACCAGTACCTGGGCTATAACCGCGAAAATCGAAGTTCGCAAATTGCGGGCATTTTTCTCTGTCACTCTTATTAGGCCTTCATTGGAGTAAAAGAGAAAGATCCCCGCAATTTGCGAATTTCGGTTTTCGCGGTAGCCGCTCTGTATCAAAACTGACATAACGCTTGTTCTATGCAGCCAGCTTTACCTCATTAATGTCATTAATATTAACATGCACGGTCTCTAAAATCGTTTTACCCTTGGCTTAATACCTAGGTAACCTAACAGCCTATTCTGAGCGCCGCAAGCATAGTAAGAAACTGTTCTAGAGTTAAAATTTCAATATATTATTTATTAAAGCTAAGCTTAGGTGGGCAGAATTTTTAGTACAGACACAAGGGAGGAGTGGCTTTTTAAAATTGGCCATTAAATTTTTGAATATCTGCGAACGAAACACTTATTTTTAAAGCGTTTTGAGTACAGCTCATGTTTTAAAAAACAGCAGTTTAAAAAAAACATTCCTCACATGGTTCACCAATCCGCCGCGTGCCGGTGTTTTATTTGGATGACTTTATTTTATAATTTAATTATGTTTTATTCTTTGACACTCCACGTGTGAAGGTATCTATTGTACATAATATAGTTTAGAAAGGTTTGTAAGAAATAAAGGGTTCGAGAAAAGAAGTCATTGTTTTTTTTGACCAAATATAATTACTAAGTCCAAATCACATTTAGTATTTATTTATATTAAACTTTATTGCTAGTGATCGTTATCAACGTGCTGTATTGGTAGCAAAGTATGGTTGACAAAAAAATTAATACGCAAGTATTTTAAACGTTATATATTTCACAAATTATGAGATTTATATACCTATTTATAATCACAATCCAAATTATACTGAATAAACGACTAAAATTTGTTCAACAGACTTTTGGCTGTCAGTCGTTCACGTCGATTGGAAAAAATGACCTTTCTACGTTAACAGAAGTCTCAGGAAGGTTAATTTAAGTCTCTAAATTATTGCACACAACTATAGTTGTATTTTTATGACATGTAATGTAATTTGACGTACATTGTTTTAAAAATATATTAGGGCGGAAAAGGTTTTGTATCGTAAAGAGTTATATCTAGAGGTGTAATCCTAAGATAAGTATTTATTCTATAGTTAAGAACAAAAGTGAATATTCAAATGTGTTTTTTTCTGCCAACTATAACCTTTGCTACGAAAACTGCACGTTGATAACGATCACCATTTATTGCACAGTAAAACTTAATGCCTAAAGGCATTCTCTACCAGACAACCATGCCCTTGTCCACCTTATTACGTACGAGTACGACGTAGAGATTTGGTTTAATTCACACACTGCACGCTAGATGTCGCTGTACCGTAAAGTAAAAGTCCTGAATCGCGCTATAGAGATTTTTCTCGGAATTATGACCCCAGACATGAACAGAATTTGTTTAATTTACAAATTTCACGCTAGATGTCGCTGTACCGTAAAGTAAAAGTCCTGAATCGCGCTATAGAGATTTTTCTCGGAATGATGACCCCAGACATCTATAGATTTAGTTTACGAATTGGACTAGATAGTTTGTGTGTGTTAATAAATGCTTCGAGTAAATTTTTTCATAAATGATAACACAAGCAGGGTTGGGCAGTATTTCAATTACATGTATTTGAAATACATTTTAGTATTTTGTATTTGTATTTCAAATACTACCTGGAAAAGTATTTTGTATTTGGTATTTCAAATACTGCACTCACATGTATTTTGTATTTTGTATTTCAAATACTTTAAGCTTCAAAATACATTTCTACAAAATACATTTTTTTATTTAATTTATTGATCCTAAAATGGAACGTTTTTAGGGTTCCGTACCCAAAGGGTAAAACGGGACCCTATTACTAAGACTTCGCTGTCCGTCCGTCCGTCCGTCCGTCCGTCCGTCTGTCACCAGGCTGTATCTCACGAACCGTGATAGCTAGACAGTTGAAATTTTCACAGATGATGTATTTCTGTTGCCGCTATAACAACAAATACTAAAAACAGAATAAAATAAAGATTTAAATGGGGCTCCCATACAACAAACGTGATTTTTGACCAAAGTTAAGCAACGTCGGGAGTGGTCAGTACTTGGATGGGTGACCGTTTTTTTTTGCTTTTTTTTCGTTTTTTTTTTGCATTATGGTACGGAACCCTTCGTGCGCGAGTCCGACTCGCACTTGTTTAAATATAATGTACGACTTGTACGAGGTACAAATATGTAGGTACAATGCGCGAGCTATTCTGCGCGGAACTTTTCGTCAACAGCCAGGGGATAGGGTCATTGCAGTAGTTTCCGTCCATGCTCTAGTTTTCGACCACTTGACAGATTAGCAAATAATATATTTCATTTTTAATTTACTATTTGCCAAATATAATTTTTATAAGTAGACAGATATATTGTTTAGCTAAGGATTGAAATCAGTCCAAATTTGTGCAGCAATGTAGGTTTATACCTATTCAAATTTCGTCAAGTGGAAGAAAACTAGAGCTGGACGAAAACAAGCACAATGACCCTATAAGTTTTTAGGAAAGGATATTCGTTAAAAACCGGCCAAGTGCGAGTCGGACTCGCGCACGAAGGGTTCCGTACCATAATGCAAAAAAACGGCAAAAAAAGACGGTCGTTGCTTAACTTCGGTCAAAAATCACGTTTGTTGTATGGGAGGAGCCCCACTTAAATCTTTATTTTATTCTGTTTTTAGGGTTCCGTACCCAAAGGGTAAAACGGGACCCTATTACTAAGACTTCGCTGTCCGTCCGTCCGTCCGTCCGTCCGTCCGTCCGTCCGTCCGTCCGTCTGTCACCAGGCTGTATCTCACGAACCGTGATAGCTAGACAGTTGAAATTTTCACAGATGATGTATTTCTGTTGCCGCTATAACAACAAATACTAAAAACAGAATAAAATAAAGATTTAAATGGGGCTCCCATACAACAAACGTGATTTTTGACCAAAGTTAAGCAACGTCGGGAGTGGTCAGTACTTGGATGGGTGACCGTTTTTTTTTTGCTTTTTTTTCGTTTTTTTTTGCATTATGGTACGGAACCCTTCGTGCGCGAGTCCGACTCGCACTTGTTTAAATATAATGTACGACTTGTACGAGGTACAAATATGTAGGTACAATGCGCGAGCTATTCTGCGCGGAACTTTTCGTCAACAGCCAGGGGATAGGGTCATTGCAGTAGTTTCCGTCCATGCTCTAGTTTTCGACCACTTGACAGATTAGCAAATAATATATTTCATTTTTAATTTACTATTTGCCAAATATAATTTTTATAAGTAGACAGATATATTGTTTAGCTAAGGATTGAAATCAGTCCAAATTTGTGCAGCAATGTAGGTTTATACCTATTCAAATTTCGTCAAGTGGAAGAAAACTAGAGCTGGACGAAAACAAGCACAATGACCCTATAAGTTTTTAGGAAAGGATATTCGTTAAAAACCGGCCAAGTGCGAGTCGGACTCGCGCACGAAGGGTTCCGTACCATAATGCAAAAAAAACGGCAAAAAAAGACGGTCGTTGCTTAACTTCGGTCAAAAATCACGTTTGTTGTATGGGAGGAGCCCCACTTAAATCTTTATTTTATTCTGTTTTTAGGGTTCCGTACCCAAAGGGTAAAACGGGACCCTATTACTAAGACTCCGCTGTCCGTCCGTCCGTCTGTCACCAGGCTGTATCTCACGAACCGTGATAGCTAGACAGTAAAAATTTTCACAGATGATGTATTTCTGTTGCCGCTATAACAACAAATACTAAAAAGTACGGAACCCTCGGTGGGCGAGTCCGACTCGCACTTGTCCGGTTTTTAGTATTTGTTGTTATAGCGGCAACAGAAATACATCATCTGTGAAAATTTCAACTGTCTAGCTATCACGGTTCGTGAGATACAGCCCGGTGACAGACGGACGGACGGACGGACGGACGGACGGACAGCGGGGTCTTAGTAATAGGGTCCCGTTTTACCCTTTGGGTACGGAACCCTAAAAAACTAAATGATTAAACAAAAAAAAATTAAAAGTATTTTGTATTTTGTATTTGAAATACATTATTTTAAACACTGTAATTTGTATTTTGTATTTCAAATACCAGTCACCAAAGTAGTTTGTATTTCGTATTTCAAATACTTTTAAAAATGTATTTTGTAATTTGTATTTGAAATACGTGGAAGCCAGTATTTTGCCCAACCCTGGTTGTATGGGAGGAGCCCCACTTAAATCTTTATTTTATTCTGTTTTTAGGGTTCCGTACCCAAAGGGTAAAACGGGACCCTATTACTAAGACTCCGCTGTCCGTCCGTCCGTCTGTCACCAGGCTGTATCTCACGAACCGTGATAGCTAGACAGTAAAAATTTTCACAGATGATGTATTTCTGTTGCCGCTATAACAACAAATACTAAAAAGTACGGAACCCTCGGTGGGCGAGTCCGACTCGCACTTGTCCGGTTTTTAGTATTTGTTGTTATAGCGGCAACAGAAATACATCATCTGTGAAAATTTCAACTGTCTAGCTATCACGGTTCGTGAGATACAGCCCGGTGACAGACGGACGGACGGACGGACGGACAGCGGGGTCTTAGTAATAGGGTCCCGTTTTACCCTTTGGGTACGGAACCCTAAAAAACTAAATGATTAAACAAAAAAAAATTAAAAGTATTTTGTATTTTGTATTTGAAATACATTATTTTAAACACTGTAATTTGTATTTTGTATTTCAAATACCAGTCACCAAAGTAGTTTGTATTTCGTATTTCAAATACTTTTAAAAATGTATTTTGTAATTTGTATTTGAAATACGTGGAAGCCAGTATTTTGCCCAACCCTGAAACACAAGTTGTACGTATTTTTAGGAGTAGTTATCTCTATTTTTCGCCGTTTTCAGTTTGTCGAGTAGACTATAACAATGTACCTAATGTCTTGCATGGTGATGTTAGGTACTAAGTGCCTGTGTTTATTTATTTCGCCTTCACTCACGTTGACACACTTACCTAAGTACTTACTTAACAAATTTACAATCATTGAAAATCTCCTAGTACTACCTTATCTTACTTATAACGTAGGTTGTATTATCATTTCGGTTTTGTGAGAGAAAACTATGATATACCCTACTTGCATTAATGTATAAAAACAAGACTTAAGTTTCTAATGCCACCATTATAGCCTTAATTCTTTTTCACAAACTAAAGAGACTTACATAATAAACTGAAAAATACAATTAATGGTACAATAAAGGCGATATTAAAATTTTTAAGGGATCGAAGTACACAGTAGGTACACAGGCATGTTAGGTACTAGTAGATATACACCTATGTTCGAGGACCGGCCCAAGCTAGCCTGTAATAAAATATTGTGTAAATTCTATGCCTGTACCAACTCTAGGCTTCAATAAATATACGTACTCGCAAGGCCCTGACCCCGTTCGACGTTCACATCCGGCACATTTACCCTTCGCCGGAAATTAAACACAAATGTTGGGTACCTAGTGGATCGAATAAACACCACCGATCAGAATTGTTTGTATATAAGAGTTCGTATATCGATTAATCCTAATTGAACTGACTTCGTAACATATTATTATGGACTTCATGTTCTAAGTTGCTTAGCGATAAGTAATACCTAATGGTGCTTAATAAATTATCAATTTCATTCTGGATATTATTTAATGCAATGCGTTCAAAACATTAGAGTGTTGGTGGCAACCTTAGACACTAAACACGACGCTTCAATCGTAACAGTAACATGTAGGTATAACAGGTAGGTACACGACGCTTCAACAGTAACAGTAACAGTAACAGGTAGGTATTACAGGTAGGTACACGCAAGCTACTGCCTCTGTACAGGGAGCAAGTATGTAATATAGTAAGTATATATTTCTTATAGTTAATTCAGCTGATCTAAAAGCGAGCGAGTCAATATTCCGGTAAATACTTATTGTATTTTATTTAATGAGATATTTACCATAGAAGCCGGACACATCGCAGTAAGGTCTAGATTCCCTTTAGCTTTCCAGGCTTTCATAGCCAGCCATGGCAAAAAGCCGAGACAACGCTAGAATGGTGAAGATTTAACACGTTCACTGCCTGCGACCCGCTTGTCGGGTTGACTGTTCGTAGGCGCTTTTCGCTACATACGGTTTTTGTGTGTTTTCGGCTACGTTCGTAGCGCGTAGCTCGAGCTGGTAATGAATGTATGTACTAATGTTATAGAAATTTGGTCATTGTATTTCATCCGTTTTCCATTATTAATAAACAAAAAGTCTTATTTTATTAACGAATTCTCTTGAATATGAAAAAGACAAAAGGGAAGGAAAACGGTTACTTCTGCAATTAAAACGGGAATTATTCCTTATCACGCAAATTTGTTGGCACAATAACAACAGAAGGGGAAGAACCCCGATGTTCCATGTTCTAGTGTAAGATTGATATAACTTTTATTTCATTGTCTTTGTTTTCAATATCTCAATGTTATTATGTACCTACCTACCTATACATTTACTATAGCATTTCATAATCATGGGCTTTTTGGATGCCGAGGAAATAAGCGCCTGCTGTAGGTACATACGTCTGTCCACGTAAATAAAAGTCTATACATACAGAACATATACATGTGAATTCTAGAACATATCCGTGACCCCATGCAATCGTAAAAAGGGGCACCCCAATGACCATTTTATAAATTAATTCATTCATAATGTATTTATGCAATTTTGCAGCTACCTATAAGTACCTACCTAATTACCTACGATTTTTTCACTTAAATATCCAACTTGTGGCCTATATACATATAAACCTATGGCCTATATGTATACTGTGTGTGTGTGTGTGAAGTGAAAGTTAATCATAAGAAAATTGGATTTTTTTCCCACTGACGGTGCTGATGTCACGCCTCAGTCCTGCTAGACCTCTTGTATTTAAAACTTGTATAATCAAAACAATAAAGTACCTAGTTTTTGTCATATTTATTTAATAGTAACGTAAAAGTACTATTTCCAACTATTTAAATGCACATTAAAGTACCATCACAGATATTTATTTAAAATTAGATAATTTTGCCTGAAATATACGAATTGTCCATAAATTATTTGGTTTATGATGATAAGTTCGATCTGAGTTCTTCACTAGAACAGGCTGGCAATTTAGAAACGATAGTTGAAGATGGCACGGCCACCGTAGTCTGACGGCCTTCCCTCGCGGTGGCTGTAGTAGCCACCGGCTGTCAGATCAGAGTTCTTGAAGGGCTCCCATCTACCACCGGCTTCCAAATCCACCTGGAGACAAGAAATCTAGTAAGATACAAAAGAAGTAAAACCGAGATTAACTATCCCACACTTTCTCGTCAAAATTATTTGTAACTACATTGGTTTTGTTATTTTACTCCGTGAAATCAGAAATCAGAATCGTGAGATCGTGTTTCTAAATAACGGTTATTAGCCTAGCCGTATCTATAGGTATTTTGGCTGCTTGTTTGGTTTCCCCAGCCGAGCTTTCTGCAGTAGGTATTAATGTGTGTTTCAAATAAAAGCATTATTCATTCATTCATATTAAGTTAATCGTTTATAGGGGACAATACTCACTCTAGCGCGCCCTCCGATCCGCTGCCTCGCGTCCGCGGAAGCATGCATGTTGGAGTCGCTCCAGTCGAGTTTGCCGCCGTAGTAGGTGGAGTCTTTGTTAGGGTTCAACACCCGAGTGCCGTACGCCTGCGCCGCCAGCCGCCCGCCATTGTTGTTGATGAGTGAATGCTCGTAGGCGCCGGTGCCCTGATACAACAACACATTACTAATCAATCATAGGGTGTAGGATAAGCAAATGCGGACTAGCCGTTTCAAAACCCACAGGTGCCGCATGTAAACTGTTGACTAGTAATTTGAATATGAAAGGACAGAGAGCTCTAATGATCGGTCAACAGCGTTCACCTGAGTGAAAATGTCATTGTCACTAGGATTTTCAGGTGAATAAAATTGAAATTTGTTTTCGGGTACCAAAATTTCTCTAATCGCACTACTTGGGTGACATTAATGGCACATCTTCCTACTCGTATAGTGCCTATAGGTAATCAGATACGTGGGCCATACTGAAAGTTTCTGGATTCTGATATATGAGACGACTTATTTTTTCTAAATGGTCGGTCCAGGAATTTTCAGTACCTATGCCCTAAGTACCTAGCTGGTAATGTGTTATCATGTTATGTCATGTTATATTGTACTCACGTATAGTCCTCCCTTGGCTGTGTCTCCAAGGGTCCCGATAAGTTTTCCATTGTCTCCGACCGGGATAGAACCTGTGACCTCACGCTTGGGTCTCCTGTCGCGTTGCTTCCTCAGCTGATCCAGTCTGTATTGATACTCGCTAAAGTAAAAAAAAATACTACAATTAGAAAATGTTAATTGACTTACTTTCTAGACGATCATAATATCAATTCGTGTAGATTGCAATTTATAATGTAAGTAATCGGTATTATTTAAATTTGAAGGGATATACATTAGTTGAACCTTGTTCGAAGTTCAGTTTCGTATTTCTACGATATAATTTAATATTAATTATGTTGTGCAGGTGCACAATTTGAATAAAAGGCAGATTAGAAGTGAAGCTACATCCATCGCATATCAGTAACCCAATATTCGAAGCCTCCGGGCGGTTGCTAATGGCAGTAATGGGCTTTGTATAATATTGTAAAGTAAAAATAAAATTCGAACTGAATTAATAAACATGCTTTTGCGGCAGGTGTTGTAGTTACCCTATGTTTGCGTTAGACGGCACTGACGGCAGAGATTTGTAGAGCTCATTATGAAACTAAACTTGATAGAGGTAAAGATTACAGCACATCTAGGTAAATACTTGAAAAAAAAAACACGACACGTGGCGAGTAAGTTCTTTTAATCTATACTTACCTAGCTTGTGATAGTGATATTAAAGTTTGTTCAGTCTCACTAGTCCCTAAGTGATACATTGGTATAGTTATTTGTACAACAAGAGATCAAAATTTGATATTTCTTCGAGTGCTTATTTTGAATCCCGTGCAAGCGAAAGATTCTATAATAGATTCACGAGCGTAGCGAGTGAATCTAATTTAGAATCTTGAGCGTAGTAAGGGATTCAAAAGCGCACGAGATGTAAATAACTTTGATCTCGTGTAGTACACAAAATTTTTCACCCTAAGCAGTGAGAACATACCTAGAGGGACAGAGATAATAGAACCCAAGTATATCGAACTTGTATTAGACCCCGCATGTTGAAATGACTATAAAGGTCACTTGAATGTCATTTTGTCTCACTCAGTGAGCAAAATCGCATTTTGCTCACTGTTTTTAAGAAGCAAAGTACCCTTGTTCGAGCTGCTGAGGTGAAAAAATAATTACCGCTATCATTGTAGGGACACAGAAAACGATGTGTGTGTACCTATATTCGTTGAACTCACCTGTTGTCGACGAACGCTTGCTCGTCGCCCTCGTACCACTCCTGTGCGCACACACACACCAGCAGGGCAGCGAACATACACAGCAGTTTCATGTTTCCTGCAATTACAAAAATTCAATCAAAGTTAATTTAAGGGCACTTGCATATGACCGGAGGGCCGCAGAGGTAAAGGCAGGCCCAAGCTCAGATGGTTGGATGACGTATACCAGGACATCAGGATCTTAGGAGTGAAAAGTTGGAGAAGGAAGGCCACAAACAGATCGGACTGGAGAGACTTGCTTGACCAGGCTAAGGCCCACCCGCGGCTGTAATGCCTCAGATGAGATGAAACTTGCATATGTCAAGGCGTATATGTTTAAACTGGTTAGATAAAACTCAACAGAGACATTCCGTATCTCGGTACGAAGCATCGTATTGGGTCGTTAGGGTAAGAACACTTTCTAAACTAAAACTGTTGCTACTTAAGGTTAGTATGAGGTCTTTGTACGGTTTAAGAAAAACTACTTTTAATACTATTCGCACAATAGTAGAGACGGTTCAATTAAAGAAGATCTAGTTTTCCTTCTAGATTGGGATACCATAACACACTTGCCAATTCCACAAAAACTAGTCCTTTGGTGGTAGCCCTAGATTACATTTAAGTAAACAGAATTATTGCTATGACGACGCCAAACTCGTAATGAAATTTTGTATTTCATGGGTAAGTTAATCAGAGGAAGCATTAGTCAACATAAAATAAATATCATTTAATTAAAAAACTTACCAAATTTGATATGATTTCAGTGTTAATTCGAAGAACACAATTAGATTTATGATACAAGAGTGCCAAAGGCGTACCTATTTATACCAAGATTACCAAGTCCAGACGCAAAGGGGAATCCTTTAGCATTTATCTTAACATGCGTGCAAAATATAATATAGGGACCTAAATGATCATGACCTGTTAATAGTACTTCCCCTGTTTGAATGAACTTTAGTGATAAGAAGTAATCCCCGTAACTAGCGCGGCATGTTATCAGGACGTTTTACTTTATTCATAGGTATATTATGTTTGTTATGTATAATTATAATAGTCCATTTATGTACCAAGAGAATCACAAAATTACCAGCCAATGTTATATCAGTTTATATCTGTAATATCACTAAAAATATGGTTCTAAGTATATGTACCTATATATTTTTCTTTATCAAACAAATAATTTGTATTATAGTTTCAAGATATCTGATAGCATAACATAATAATAGATAAGGAAGCTTTAAAATAAATCAATAACTTCAACGCTAATTGGCAACCAATTCAGTGTAAATCCTCACTGGGGATATATTACTCGTGTCTACGTATGCCCTCTATGACCTCATTTCGCTCGTGAGATCATCAAAATCTGTCATGAAATTTATAAAGTTATCGTTTATTACATTTTTAACTAATCCAGTGGCGTAGCGTGAACCAATCTAGCCGTGGGCGAAAACCACATCTGCGAGGCCCTTTTCAATGCGTTTTCCAAAGGTAATATAAAAAGGTTGGCTTTTCGAGGCCCCCCCTAAGTGCGAGGCCGTGGGCGAAGGACCCATTCGCCCACGCCTAGCTACGCCACTTTACTAATCTATAGCACCATCACATTGTTGGCGTAAACAATATGATGATGATGATGATCGATTGATGGTAATCGTGGAGAAGATTTACCATGATAAAAACAATATAGTAAGGCCATAAAATAGTTGTGTGATAAGGGATATACCTAGTTAATTCGAGTAAGGCTTTTAATTTGTGCCATTCTCAACCAAAAGGGTACTTATCGTCGGTTGTCAATAAGGCACTATTTCCATATAGCTTCAATTTGAAATCAACCTTATCGACAAGCGACAAAATGTGGTACCTTTTGGTTGAAAACGTCATATTTTATCTTTGTACAGTACCTAAAATTGCGGTATTCGTTAAACAACCGGTCAAGTGCGAGTCGGAGTCGCGTTCCAAGGGTTCCGTAGGTACATTACTAAATTTTCAACAATGTATTTTTTTATGTGGAACGTGAATGAAATGTCTTTAAAAACCCGTAGGGATCGGATAAAAAACTAAGTAATTAAGTCCGACTCACGCTTGACTGCACCTTTCTAATAGGTTGTCCTGTCATCTATAGGTATACAACTATTTTGTGTATTTTTTTTAAAATTTTAGACCCAGTAGTTTCGGAGATAAGGGGGGGGGGGGGGTACTGGTTGGACAGACAGACAGACAGACGCACGAGTGATCCTATAAGGGTTCAGTTTTTTCCTTCTGAGGTACTGAACCCTAAAAAGTGAGCTGGCTGGAATTGAAAAACTTCCTTAGCAATTAAGGTAATAAATTTAATGAAACTTGTGTATGTTTTGCTATAAATGGCTAACAAACTTCGCAGAGTCCGATTTATGGCTGTAGTGCTATTAGCAGACGTCGGACAGACACAGGTCGGATACTTACAGTAGTTTAACTTCAAATCACTTTGTATTTCTTCCAACCGAAAACCAGGAACCCAATGTGGCGCACGTAACCCCTTGCCTGAGAGAAAAGAGCTAAGAGATTCATAATATTCATATGTAGGTACTGGGGGTCTAGCCATGATGACAATCCTTGATAGAAAACACCAATCAAAACTTAATGGAAATAGGCACCTGAGGGCCTACCCCGAAAACCGAAATTCGCGAATTGCGGGGATCTTTCTCTTTTACTCTAATAAAGGCGTAATTAGAGTGACAGAGAAAGATGCACGCAATTTGCGAATTTCGGTTTTCGCGGTTATAGCTCTGACTGTTCGTAATAGCATCTGTCATCCCTATACGTACATTATTTTTCGATAGGCGTTTGTCAATACGATAGTCATCTTGTCTGACGGCCTACCGCGACCCACGTTCGACGTGTTGCTTATCTGTCACACTTGTAAATTCGTACTAAGTGTGACAGGGAGGCAACACGTCGAACGTGGTTCGCGGTAGGCCCTCAGGGCTCCAGAACTGTGTAAACACGAAATAATTTTAGCACGAGGCAGTAGACCAGTCGTGGGCAAACTTTCTTCATAGGGGGCCCGGAAGTTTAGTAAATTTAAGTGGAGGGCCAGAATTGTAGCCAAAATTTATTTTGATTTGCGATAATCGTGGGACAATGCCATATATTAATTATTTCATAGGACCGGCGGCGGCCGGATAAAATCCACCCGCGGGCCGTACTTTTCCCACCACGGCAGTAGACTGTCGAATGCAGTAAAAGAAGAGGTCCAGTGTACCTACTCGTCTTCATACTACATAAGTAGGCACTTCTTGACATAATTTTCGTGATCATGAGTAGGTAGTCGCTTACTCTTGCATCGGTCGCTAACGTGTTGAGCGCGTACTGCCACTGGGACCTTTGTTCCTATTCTGTAAACCGTTGCGGTGCCATACTGCGTCACCCGTTTTGCGTAGCTTCACCGCGCAGATGTTAAACTGAGCTTATATCCGGAATATCCGGATAATCCGCTAAGTCCGAATGGACGCTGCATGTATAAACGTAAGCGACGGCCCGACGGCCAGTTTATGCTCTTTATTATACGAAAATTTGGTCAGTTTATAATAAACAAACGCTGGATGCGGGTGGCGCAAGACCGGACATTGTGGCACTCTTTGGGGGAGGCCTATGTCCAGCAGTGGACGTCCTCTGGCTGATATGATGATGATGATAATGATGATAATATGCAAATAATTATGCGTTGTAACAGAAATTACTTCAACACCTGTATAAGTAACCAGTGACAAATTATTTAATTTAATTTATTTAGGAAGTAATTTCATATAGTGTACACGCAAAATCAGCTTGAGGATCTTAAATTATTCGTTACTTGCCTACGATGTGTATGTGAGTATTTATATATGGGATACTCCCTACAAAAACCCCAAAGCTTTTACCAATCTATTCTTCTGCTTTTGTGCGGCAGCATAAAACTATGGTTTAAGTTTGTACTACTTCATGGTTTAAGTTCGTACGAAGTAGTACTAATTCAGCGTAGCAGAACAGGCAGAGGATAGTATAGTCATATTTTGAGCTTTATCGCGCATATAGCAGTCTATAATAAGTGTCAAAATAAATCATGGCCCGGATCAAGGGTTTTATTGCCATTTCCTAGTGTTACTCGCACCCAACTGTGATTTTGGAATGGCTCTGTGATAGATAACTATGTTTAACATTTAATTAAGCTTCTCTTGTATAAAACGATTCTTGCTAATTGTGGTTTTACCTTGTGTTTTAATCGACTTCAATCCCAAGAAGGAGGAGGTTCTGTTCTGTACTCGGTTCTGGCCAAGTTCTGGCTATCTTTACAGCCGGGCCGTTTATTGACCATCAATAATAAAACCCATATAGGTTGGTACCTAAGGGTAATTCCCTAAAGGTATATTCCCAAATCAATACCTTAAGCGAACCTCGAACACAAGCACACCCATAAATTAGAGTTGGTCCAAATCTAAATTTAGGGCTGACATGCAATCTTAATTACTATGGCCGATGTAGCCCGAATTTACAACCCCTGACTCCGATATATAACAAGTCAATCGACCAACAACCGTATTGCGTTATGTTTTAGGTTGAATTTTGTTTGTTCAAATGAGTTTCCAAGGATTGAGAGTTCGGCTCCAGTGTGGGGGGAAAGCGGAAAATGCAGAAACGCCAAACATTTTAAGCCTAGCTTTGCATGTTCCAGCTGTTGGGATTGGATTGATGCGGTTTCGGAACTTCTATTCTTAGTGTAAATAGCGTTTTCATATTTGCTATTGGAATATAGGGATGAATAATTTCTCTCTGTATCGGTTTCATGTGGTTTTTGGTGAAATAGAGTGAATGGGTTGTACGTGAATGATAAAGTATTGAAGTCAGTAAAGCAAATGCATCGATATATAGCACAGGTACTGTCCGAAGAATGCCGTTTCACGTCCAGTCCAGACAACTGCGTATAATTTGTGTAAATCTGTTTGTACATACCTACCGTCGTCATCTAGTTGGACCACCAGAGTACCTATGCCGTCCAAACTGCACGATTGTCACCCAAACGGATTACGTGCCCGAGCATTTCCTCTTATGATATCTGGCTCGGATACCAACTGATTTGGTTTTTCTACGACTATAACTATTTGCTAGTTAGATGATCCTTTTGTCCTTACTGAAGCTATCAACACGGCGACCATGCGAGCCGTCGCATGCCGATCAGACAAGAACGGTCGCTGACAATTATGCTAATACATTAGTATAGTTGTGTCAATATGCTTGTCGGCTCTAATATTCGTTTCCTATTATTTGAACAAAGAATAAAGATCGACATTCCTACGTTCCCTACGCTCGAACCCAAAAAAATTGTCAAGGGACCGCCGACGTCTCGTTATGTAAGAGGTACTTTGCGTGAGCTGAAGTAAGCACTTCATTCACATCAAGCCGACTGACTGCTTTATAAGAACGCCAGGGGATACCGGTAAACCATGATAGAATACAATAGAATAGAATAATTTATTCTGCCGCTGTCAGTGACTGGTATCGTACCTACCTATATACCTATATTTTCCATTGCATACTTAATTCCAAAAATGTACATGTTACTAGCTGTTACACATCGTTAAATTCGAAAATTAACCGTTTGCAATAATCGATTAAAAGCTAGTTAACTAGTTAGTTATGACTAGCGGCTTGAATTAATGTAACTACCCCCGAAATTGCCAGACGTCTTACTGGAATTGCCTTCCAGTTCAAGCCTATTAGCATGAACCGGGATTAAATCAGAGGGCCTACCGCGAACACTGAAGCTCGCAAATTGCGGGCGTCTTTCCCTGTCACTCTAATTACGACTTAATTGGAGTAAAAGAGAAAGATGCCCGCAATTTGCGAACTTCGGTGGTCGCAGTAGGCCCTCAGATAAAGAGGGCTGTTCATTTAGGACGGTAGGATATTCGCTACACATGTTACCTTTGGATATTTAGCTCCGGCTTTAAATACAATCAAACGTAAGCCTATAGGTATTTATTTCAGGATGAATTTTTGACGACATCATAGTCATACTAATTTTGGACGTTTTTATTTGTCGAAGAGCTTCAATTTGAGATTAAAAAAAGCCACTTTGCGTGGTAGAAACCCAAATAAATTATTATTTTCGAAGCTCCCCATACAGCCCACACTTAGGAGCCGAGGCAAAATAAGGTTTGTTAAAAAATCTACTGGGGTGCTCAAAAAATCGCAAAAGTCTATTACCGCCTTGCAAAGCCGCTTACTTCAATCTCAAAGTGCACTTTTTTTCGTAATGGCTAATTCCCTCTATGACGTCATGGCATGCTAATACGTTCCTTTTCATATCTGTAAAGTGGAATGTGATTTTTGTAGGTACTAAATGCCATTTTTCGATTTGGTCCGGCAATATTCGAGAAAAACCAACCACAAACTAGAAGTAATTGCACCGTTGTTGTTAATGTTGTTTTGTTGCGTAGTTTTTGGTTCTAAAAGTAGAGTTTGTGCCGAAAGTGATGTTTGCGAATATTGCGAAGAGATGAAATGCACAGTATTTTTCTCTGACATTTTTCTGTTACAAAATGTTGGCAGAAATGTTGTTCGTTATAAGCAACGTAAAGATAGAGTAAAAATCATTACGTTCATTCGTTACGGTCTAAACAAGTCAGTTATTAAAATATGTTTTTTTTTAACTAGCTTTCATTTAATACCCATATTGCTATGGTAAGAAAAAACACAACCCCCTTATATTAATTTGCGGGAGCCATTGTCAAAATTTATATAATAGTCACTTAGCACAATTCTGACGAATTTAACGACACCTCATATGTTAAAAACCGTCCAGCCGTTACGGGTAATATTTTCTGACGCAGTCGGATAAAAGTACGTAGTACGATTTTACTCTCGTTACTGAATGGGATTTTAAAAGTCTTCCAATCTGTTGCCAGTAACTGCACTTACATAGATAGGTAGACATAGATAGATAGGTAGCCTACCTACAGAAATCAAACGGTGAATTTAATTTGTAAGTTGTAAGTTTTTTATTGTTGATAAGTAAGTAAGTAAGTAAGTAAATATTCTTTATTGCACCAATAATTATACATTTTACATACATGTAAAACTACAAAGAAATTTTAACGGAAAAATAGAACCAGGTAACAACAGGCGGTCTTATCGCTAAAGAGCGATCTCTTCCAGACAACCTGTGTCAGGTAATTAAAGTAGGTATGCGGTCCACGGAACTCTCCTTTATTCAGAATGTAAAAATCTCAACTTGCCTTGTTCTTGATATGATACGTACTTGACACAAGTCCCCGTGCATCTCACTCGCGCTTATTGCTGCATTTGTGGCTGCACATTTGCTAAAGTTCAGAAACGCAAATACCTATACATATTCTTAAGTACAGGCCTTATAAGTTAATTTGAGTTGTTGAAACCATTTCATTTCAGAGCTAAGGAGAAACTTGTTAATGCACGTTCCCCGATCTGTACGCTAATGCTTGAAAAAACTATGTGGATACAAATAGGAGCGACCCACATTCCAACTGTAAGCCCCAGTTTCTGAGCTGTTCTTGCAATAGGCGAGGATGCGTTCTAAATGAACCAGTTTAAACGAAATGTCCGGACTCACATACGTAGTACGGATTTGTACTATTTAGGCTTTCACTGAGGGCTGTTCTCGGGTCAGATTCAATAGAAAAGATTTTGCAGAATGATCATGTATTTTACTCCAAAAGGATTCAAAAATTTTGGTATTGAAATTCGATAATAAGCGATATCTTGTGGGTATTTAAGGCAGCAGAACTGCTTGGTAAAATACATAGCTACTTACTCGTATTTTAGCATTGGTTAAACGAGCGTGTGCGATTTTCAAACAAGGTTATGTTCGAATATGAGTTCTGAACCTAAATATGAAATATCGGTTGATATTTCCGAGACCAAACTGGACATAACCTAACAATGCCTCATTTATCATAGCATAGGCCGATTCTGATTTGTTACCAGATTTCTTTACCAGAGATGTCACTGTTGACAGATCTAATCTACAACAGTTTCAGAATAAGAATTTAAAATCAGAATCAAGCAGGCAGGCATCGATTAGAATATAACGCAAGATGGCAGTCGTCCTGCGACGAATCTGAAGGTAGAATTAGACGGACCAGGGGTTTGTTACCGAAGTCGCAACTTCTATAGGATCCAGAGGTCTCGTATTCAAAGATTTCAAAGATCAGAGGTGTATCCGAGACCAAACTGGACATAACCTTACAATGCCTCATTTATCATAGCATAGGCCGATTCTGATTTGTTACCAGATTTCTTTACCAGAGATGTCACTGTTGACAGATCTAATCTACAACAGTTTCAGAATAAGAAATTAAAATCAGAATCAAGCAGGCAGGCATCGATTAGAATATAACGCAAGATGGCAGTCGTCCTGCGACGAATCTGAAGGTAGAATTAGACGGACCAGGGGTTTGTTACCGAAGTCGCAACTTCTATAGGATCCAGAGGTCTCGTATTCAAAGATTTCAAAGATCAGAGGTGTAGGCGCACAGTCGCCTACGCTGGGTAGGCGATGGGAATAGGGGAAAGCTCACTGGCTGCAAACACGTAGCTCCAGCAACCAGTGCAGTGAGGGCCAGCTTAAACGTCGAGCCACGATTTATAAAACTTTTACTAAACCTCACTGTTCTGAATTTTACACACACATGAAAATAAGTACATTAATTTAAAAATTAAATTTTATTTTCAATCCATTAGGTAGTAAAACAGTCTTTGCGAGTATGGCTTAGGATTAATAGGTTATTCTTAATGTAAACAATACTCTAAAAATGTACTATTTATTTAGTTAATGGCAGTATTTTCGCCTCGTCGGACATTTAGTGCCTTGTATCTTATCTTTAACATAGAGGTAAAGCAAAAATTATGCAAGTGTTAGCCATCAAAATTTGAGTCTAATTTTGGATAAATTCAAATTTTATGGCTGCAGAGACTTACACTAGTTACAAATCATTTGTGCGGTGCCGCCGGCTTGTGTGCGACGTCAGCCGAAAGCTGACAATGTACCTACAGTCAACCAAATTGATTTCTATGCCACTATAGAACCCTGTAGCTGTAACTACTACATAGATACATTACGGCGCCGTCAGCTAAAACTTTCGTTTTGACTATGACGTCGACACTGTTCTATGATTTTTGCGTTTGTTTGGCTTGCCGCCGGTGTGCGACACAGCTCCGTCGGCCAATACTTGGCATGGCTTTAAAATTTGCTTTCTATCTGCGCGTTGACAGTAACATCAGGCTTGCCATTGCCGCCGCTCAAGGAGCCTCCAGCTGACACCTGCGTGTTCTTATCTACTTTCCATACTCCCGCGCCGCTCGCTTCCACCTGCGAAACATAACGACCAATCAGTATGGCAAATGATAAATAGTAAATAAATACTGCTTATTATTTCTTTGACAAAACTAGCACCGAGAGAAGAACTTCTTACTAATTAAAGTATACGATAAAACAAAACTATAGTTTGACAAGAGTCGATTGTCAGTGGAGTGTAAGCAGAGGGAATCATACTTAATTACTTAGGTACTGTGTATTTCTTATGTTAGTAAGATAACCCAAAAGGAAAATTAAAGAGGCATAGATTTATTTTTACTGTTACTGACAAAATTGCCAGTCTTTTTGGGGTGCTAAACACTAGTCTATTGAACTGCTTGGAAAGTGTTACAAAGAGTCAGAATGGGGGTCTCAAAATCTTAAATGAGTTAAGTTTTTGTCCGCAAAAGTAATAGGGTTGGCTCTATATAGGAGTTGTCTAAGCATCAAACTACACAAATTTTATGAACACTCACAGTGGTTTTTCCATGAATCTGCTTGCTGATGTCCACGGAGGCTTTGGCGTTGTCATTGGCCCAGTTCAGCTTGCCCCCGAAGTGGCTGGTGTCCCCAGCTGGGCTCAGTACTCGGGTACCGTACGCCTGCCCGTCCATCTTGCCCCGCGCGTCGTTGAAGATGGTGCCTTGGTAACCTGCCTTGCCCTATAAAGATGGCCATAAAGCTTATTAATAGGTACTCCTGCCGGTCACATGGAGTAACTGATTACAATTATACCACTTATCTTCAAACATTTTTCTCTACGTACCTAGTTACCTTACATTATGTCAATTATTGGTACTTATATAGGAATTACAATAAACGAAAAAATCGTCATTAGATGCTAAGCTTAAATGCCCTAATTGTAGATAAAATTCCTCTCGACTTAGCGTTTGTTACGCTTAGATTCTTTGCTACGTGCTATAGGTAAAACTTATTCTCAGAGCAGAGCTATAACCGCGAACACCAAAGGTCGCAAATTGCGAAATTCGGTGGTCGCGGTAGGCCCTCAGCTTTCCGGCATTCTATGTGATATTTCCTAATTTTAAAATCGTAATTGCTCTCTAAATACGTAAATAAGTAGCGCTAAGTAAATCTTACAAATAGCCCCTGGTCGTTGCTGCCCAAAGTGCCGAAGACATTGCCGTTACCCACTGGTTTGTTCCATGTAACGCCATTGTTACTGTTTCGAAGTGCCCTGCCCCAGACATTGCTATAAAGGTCCCTGGAAAAGAAAATTACAAATAAATACACAAATGAAGTAGATACTGTTTATAAAAGTGAACTAGCGAATAATATTGCAAACGATTTGTTTTATAGTTTGGCGTAAATAGCAACGTTGCCACTATTTTTACGGTTCATATTCCTTCTTACTGCATTTAGCGAATCAAGGTATTATAGTTAGTTGTTATTATTTGTACTTACTTATCCCTTCCATCAGGTAGGAGCCACACTTGAGCTAAAGCCACGCTCATCAAAGCTGCTATAAAAACAAATATGGAATACTGCATTTCTGAAAAAAGAAACATTTACATTAAATATGAATTGAACGTCGGGCTTTTTAAATTTTGAAACATGTTTTTAAAGTCAGTTGAAACATGATAATATGAGTCATATGACTTACTAGCTAATAGTAGGGTTCGCAACGTAAGAAAAGTGTCTTTCAACTGTGTTCGAATGACAGGTTCTGGCGTTTATATGCTAAAATAAAAGGAAGGGTAAAGTCCCTGCCTTCGCTCCGAGGGGAATTACCTACAGTTTCGATAGAGCCGCAGTGAAATTTATCGCAGTGCAATTAATAAATAGGAGGCAGGTAAATCACCTAATGGTAAGCAGTTACCGTCGCATATGGACAACTGTAACGCAAGAGGGGATATATACAAGTGAGTTGCCAGCCTAATAATGATAATGGGGTACCTACTAGTAAAATATAATAATATATGTTTATACCGAATAGGGATAATAAAACTGCAATCATTTGTTATTATTACCTATTTCACGGTCAATTCATAACAAGGTTAAATAACGTCAAGTTCATAATTAAGTCAAATGTTATCGTAAGTTAGCCTAACGTCGTCTCCCGTCACTATACTCCAGTATGGTAACTTTACAAAAATACGGGTCCTATTTAGCATTAAATAAGTTACGTAGGTACAATAAATGGCTACCGTATCACTATTTTGCAATCTGACGTCTCAACTATCAGATTTTGCAAATCCATATTTTGCATTAGGGTGGTATTCCATCTATCCAATTTCTTTGTCCAATGTGTATTGCGTCTCACATTTTGCTTTAATGAGAGAGTGAGACGCACTGATATTGGACAAAGAAATTGAAGAGGTGGAATCCAATGTAGAATCATGCAAAATTGAACATTTGAACTTTGACATTCAGTCTGATTCTGCCATTTCCAGTAGTCTAATAGAGTGTCCCATTTGTATGAATTTGAAGATATTCACAAACCGATGACTACCATAATTTGTACTAGTTTATTCAATAAAATGTAATAAATTGGATCTAAAAGATTAATTAATTCTTTGTTTCATTATTATTTGCTTATGACGTCATCGTACAAGCGGGAATGACCCCGACTACAAGCAACTATCCGATCACATTGACGTGACTCACAGAGTTTATAGAAATAATGGTTCTTTACCGCGAGGGACTTACCATTTGCCCGATTTGCCGAGTTTCGTATATATGTCGTAGTCAGATCGTATAATCCGCCGTATTACATTACGGCTAGCCGTTATCAAAAACAGGGGCGTTTTGAAATGCGGCGGTTCGACGATTAGCCGGATTGTCATTGCGATACGTTCTTCAATAAGGCGGCCAACGTTTAGCCGCATCGTACTACTATTTTAGATTGTAGAGTGACCAGTTCTTTCGGTCGCCTACGTAACCGGAGTTTGACAATGTTTGCAATTTAATTTATTTTTACCATGGTCCCACCGCACTACATGTGTTTCTTTTCCAAAACATTTCCTTCACAACTTAAATAGACGGAGCCCCGCAAGCGGGGCTCCTATTTCTGGGCGGTTTGCCCTTCGGGCATCTGAAGCTACCTAACGAACCTAACCTACTTACCTACCTACGCTTTTTTCCCCAAAGTGTAATGTTTTCACGGACGTCTCACTAAATCAATAGGTAGGTAGGTTAGGTTCGTTAGGTAGCTTCAGATGCCCGAAGGGCAAACCGCTCAGAAATAGGAGCCCCGCGAAGCGGGGCTCCGTCTAGTTAAGTTGCGAAAGAAATGTTTTTTGAAAAGAAACAGTCCGACGAACTCCAGATTTGATGGACACCCCAGCGTTTGTCAGGCAGCGCCACGGGTGTTAAAAATGGGAACTAAAAACTGTCAAAGCGGCGGCTAATGACTCGCTGTATTACATTACGGCTAGCCGTGTTGAAGAACGTATGGCGCCGAATACATTCCGGCGGATTCTCATTCAGCCGCATTCAATCCGGCTAATCGTTAAACCGCCGCATTTCAAAACGCCCCTGTTTTTGAAAACGGCTAGGCGTAATGTAATACGGCGGATTATACGATCCGACTGCGACATATACACGGTGTGGCCTGTAACATGAGCAAAGAATTAAAACATAGATTGTACTCCTCAAACGGTGACACTTTTGTTCAACAACTTTTAAAAATTATGAAGTATTTAGACTCCCTATTTTTCATACAAAATAAATATTATCTTCAATGGACGCCATCGCCACGCCATATTATTGTGATTGACGTTGCTTGTCACGCCTTAAACATAACAAAATTCGCAATACATTGCGTCTTAGAATAAACTTTAAAGTGTAATAAAAATCAAACCACAAGTTATTTTTAAAAGTCGCTGAACAAATGTTGGTCAGTATGAGGAGTACAGCCTACAGTTTAATTTTTTGCTCATGTTACAGGCCACACCCGGTATATATATGCCAGGCAATAACTGCCTACATACACTACGGAAGAAGCTTTCTTACATTAAGTACGAAACCCATCTCCTAGAGTAGGTACGTTGTTTGTTTTTTATTATACCTACTTTTTTTCCGACTGTAAGATAAGACGGGCATTTATTATTAGAATATACACGGTGGCTAAAAACATTTTTTTTCGCGATTTCGGGGTTGGTCCCATAGTAGAAGTTGCTCAGTATAATCCCAAAACCTCCCTGGCAACGGGAATGCAGTTATTTTTTAGCAATCCTGTATATTACAAATATACATATGTAACCTAATTGTTAGCAGTAAATCTTTAGGAGTGCATGTTTATTATTAAATTATTTTTCAGAAAAAAAATGCAGTCGAGCCTTACTATTTTGGTTGCATTGGTGTGCGTAGCGATGGCCCAAGTGTCGGTCCCTCCGGGTTACAAAGAAAGGTAAAAAAAGAGTAGCTACCTATTTATTTACCATTTCAATCTTTAATATATTTATATGCTTACATTCTCTAGTATTTTACTGTAGAGACATTTTCAAACTCGCAGAATCTATTCAGTATTACCAGTAGTCCTTCAGAACTAATGTTACCTACTATATTAAAATATTAGCGCACTTGTTTAGGTATCCTAACTATTACCCGTGGGCCAAAAACGCCCGTCACGCAAGAGACGTCACGTGGGATAGATCAGTCGGCGACGGCAAGGTATTCGGAACATTGGGATCTACCGACCAGGGGCTATTCGTAAGTATATTTATGTTAAAGTGCCTTTTATTCCCGTTTTACCGTTTGCTTGCCTAAAATTCGTCTATGTTTGTTTGACGCAGGCGAAAAGAAAATTATTAGGATTTCTGCCTCACCACGCAATTCAGCTATAATAAGTCATTGGAAAATCAGCTTGAATTTTGAACTATGACGCATAAATGCTTAAAAATGGCTGTAACGATTGTCATGTGTGATGTGGTGGGGATAGGGTATAAATTGTCTCAAAGTACATATATTAGTGGAAATCCTCTTTTATGTATTATTTAATTGTGATATAAAATTTTATAGGTACATTTTCTAGTCCAGTTTTATGTCCTATGTCTTTCGTTTCCCAGAATGATGCATAGGATATCCAGTTTTTGACTCAAGCTATTATCCCAACTTACCTCTCTAACCTCAGGGCAAGGCAGGCTACAAAGAGACCGTCTTCAACGACGCGCGGGGCAAGTTGGACGCGCAAGCTTACGGAAGCCGCGTGCTAGGCCCCGCCGGAGACTCCAGCCACTTCGGGGGCAAACTCGACTGGGCCAATGACAACGCCAAAGCTGCCTTGGACATCAGCAAGCAGATTCATGGAAAAACCACGGTAAGTGTATTTGAAATTAGTCTAATTACGCATCTGCATATTGTATATTGACGTGATAACGTCTTATAAATCGATGAACACCGGTAGCATGCACGAAAAAGTGTCACGTTGTGGACAGATCTCCATGGTAACGCTGTGGACAGATCTCCATGGTAACGCTGTGGACAGATCTCCATGGTAACGACAGATCTCCAAATTGATTTATTGAAATCTCGAACGCAACGACCGACTGCTCACGCTCGGCTCTTTTAATTTAGGTTCATCCAGATTAATCCTGTAAACTCTTCCCTTGTAACTTGCTTTCCTGGTAGTTTGCATCGTCACTTGTTTTTTAATCAACCTCGAAAATATTCAATTCGATTGACTCAACGACAGTTTGGGACCATAATATTGTACAGCGAGCGCATTGGATTCATCCCCTTTCATTTTAGAGCTCCGTACAAAACTTTGTTGACGGAGCTCTTATGGGATATTTGGTCTTGCAAATCGGTTAAATGCGATATGAGATAAGGACAAGTGTCTCCTAATTGCAAGGTGTCTTAACATTGTTCATATTGACAGGTGGACGCAAGCGGTGCGGGAGTATGGAACCTGGATAAGAACACGCAGTTTTCAGCCGGTGGCGGCGTGTCACACACCGGCAGTGGCAAGCCAGACGTCAACGTCAAAGCACAGATAGAACACAAGTTTTAACAGCAACTGCGTGCAAATGTTAACATATTCACTGCCCCCGACGCACATGTGCGTCCACCGTCATACAAGTTTGTTCCTAGGCCATGCCCCTGGCAGTGAATGCTTTAAAGCCTGACCAGTAATATATGATCACTGTCAAGAGGGCGCTGTTATTCTCATGTATAGGGTGATAGTTCAGTATAGTATGAAAAAAATAGTTCAAGTGAAATTCCGCAACATGGCGCGTGATCTTATATTCCTGGTCACGTATTACAATACGTACAACACACAGAGGAGAGCTGGGTGGATCAACTATTACTGGGTGTCTAGGACACTCTTTTAAGACATGGTTTTATAGGATCAAAATAAAATTCTGAAAACATACATTATGTGGTTGTTCCATGTTTTTCATAAAAGGTCCTGGGATCTTAAGTAAATTGAAAGCAAAATGTGTTAATACATATTACATTACAACTTTTAACAATCTAAGTAAATAACACCCAGAAAATAATTGAACCAGACAGCTTAGTGTTCAATTAGTTATACACAGAATCAATGTGTCATGAAATTATACCAAATGTGATCGTATGTGCTCGTAGTTTAATTTGACTTGTTTACTAATTTCATGCTATTTAAAGTATTAATCGCCTGTTTAGTAAATAACTGTTTTAATACCATTACATATTATATGAATATATATTATATTCCAAATTTTTGTTATGAATTTCACATTGCCTCTATGTTTTTTAGCTTAACATTATTTAAAATTGAAGTCATTGCAGGATAAAAGTTCCGAATTTCGAAATAAGAGAAACACACTTTTTCACACAGTCTACACAAAAAAACGTTCCTTTAATCTCCTACACGGCACGTTGACCGCATCACAAAACACACTACGTTGAGCGATGACAAAAATGTATTTCGGCCGTTTGTTTCACGTTTCAAATAGAAATTCGGAATCGGAATACTCATAGAAGAGACTCTTAGTTACCTGTACAATCACTTGCAATAATATGTTACTCATTGAAGGCCGCAAAAATATGTGACACGCACTTATGGCTCTACAAATAAGATCGTGTCAGATATTTTTGCCGCCTTCGTTGTGTAACATATTATTGCAGGTGACTGTACCTAGTTGCTGAAGCTTGAGTATTGTTATCGAAAAAATATCAAGATATTTTTTATAGTACTAGCACGTAGGTACTAGTAGCATTTTAGTTGCTATCGTGCCTGTTATTACTATCTTACTGCTGGGGTTAAATAATTATTTCATACCACAAACTTAAATAAAAATATGAAATATCGTCCCAGATATCGCTTACGTAAAACCCTCGTTAGGTTCGTTAGGAAAACTCGACAACTTTGCCATTTGTGACAAACTTCTAATTTTTAATTCCGTTAGTTAGTAAGTTAAGGATTTGTCTGATGATCTAATAATGGCGGCGTAAATTCATAGTTCCTAGTGAGGTAAACGTACTAGTGCTCGACATGCTAATGCCCAATAGATGACACCTTCCTGTCACCTCTATTGACAATGACTTAAGTTTCAAGATGACATGTACTGGGACCGCGTCGAGCACCAGTACGTTTACCTTACGTACCGAATTTTATAACCAGAATTTAAAATATTATTAAAAGATAAACAAATGTGACACCAGAACCAGATTCACATTTACATAAGGATGCCGTCCGGATGTTCTCCTCTACAGGTCACAATTCTCAACCGATTCTCGTGAAATTTTGTGACCAGATTCTATGATTGAATAAATTTTTTTAGTCAATCCAGTTTTTGGAAATTTTTAAAAATGGCGGAGTCGTGATACCTCGCGCCTAAACAAATAGTCGTATCGATATCATAAGAGTTTTTTATTTTTGAGATATGTTTATAGATTAAATGGCCAACAATTCAGAAAATTTATTTCGCTGGTTTCGGAGGTATTGAGATATTTAATTTTAACTAATTTTAACTTGAGAATGAGTAGCTAAATTTCGTCAGTTTATCTAAGAACTATTTGGCTCAGTTTGTAAACGTTCGCTTTTTTTGTTTGCACAGAGAGTCTGGGTTCGATCCCCAGTATTTGTATGCTGGTATATAACTTTTTTTATTTTTTTACACTTTAATTTCGTATTGTTTGTTTTTAATTTACTATATTTAAAGCTCTTAGCACCATGTAATTTAAAGCTCTGCTCGCGAGGTCTACAGCTCACAGAGCCACTAGTTTTAAATACTTAGTTCGAATCATTTCCAATCCCAAAGCTATACATAATCTATTACTAGCTTTGAGCTCTTAAAATACTCCGAAATATGAACACCGGCACAATCCAATCGCTGCTAAAAGGTGGCATATACGGATCCAAGCCTTGCGCATAGGCCTCTTTTACTGTATGTAGTAACATGCAGTATCTATGTGTAGCAGTAAATTTGGGCGCTGGCCAAATGCAATGCTCATCCATTATGTTGACTAGGCACTGTACGGGAAGTGACGAGTTTTCGTTGTCTAACGAAACGTGGGTTGACGTATTATATTAGTTTCCGAGATTAAATAGGTCAGAGGATGAGAAAAATGGTAGTGGTAGTGTGGTGTCGCTCCCCGTGCATCCCTATTATTAAAGGTTCCGTTAGGATTCAGACAACACCTGCATTACTGCTGCAGTAATGAGGCGCGACTTTAAAGCCGAATACATTGCCGCCGCAAATGTCAAAAACCCAGGCAGCAACATTGATTTTGACATTTGCAGTTGGCTGCATTATTATATTATTACTGTACACCCAGCTGCAAAAGTGCATGCCCAGTTTATGAAAGAATTTCAACTAATGTGTCCATGCAATTTTGTAGCTCGCTGTACAAACACGGTTTTGGGGCTTTGTCTCCCTAGTGAAATTGCAGCTATTAAACGCAACCTAGATATCGAACCGCACCCCAGTGCAATGGAAACGGGTCCTCTATATACAGAGTAAATACTGCTCTCTGAGCGGCCGTGATTGAAGCGTGTTACACGTCCGGTGCGCCCCGAAATGCACGGATCCGGGTTACCCGTGTTCACGTGTCGTGCGCCCGCGAGAATTTAACAGATTACACACTGCACTTTAGTTGGAGCATCTACATATATTCCGTATCCAGGTGCAATTGGGTTTAACTACGAAAGTATCTTCTCCTAAAGACAAATTGCACTAGGATTGCTTCGTTCTGATAAAACTTACGTATAGCTAGATATAATATTAATATATGTACCTATACCTAAATAAGTATAGTTTCAAAATTTCCTTCGGAATTAACACCCTGCCAAAGTTTTCTCAAGGGACTAGTCAAAAGAGTATGGAGATATTTATATTTAGTTTATAGAGTAGGCAAGGCCCATTAGACTCTCTTCATGCGTTGACAGGCTACGGTAGGTGTTTGCCACAGACGTTTCGAACCGATGTAAAAATGAGAGAGGTTTTGTAGATACTCCCATCCAAAGTTTCAGGGCCTACTGCCGCGATTCACGTTCTACGTGTTGCCCCCCTGTCTCACTTACGTACGAATTTACAAGTGCGACAGAGAGGCGACACATCGAACTTGGTTCGCGGTAGGCCCTCCGGTTGCATTTTATAGGAGCGAGATGGGAGTCTACTTCCCGATTCGTGTTGCCAGCAAAAAATAATAGACTACACACAACATTTTATTAGAAGGTTCAGGTTTTTCATATTTTGCAATACATACAGATAATAAAATACATTTGAGTTGAAAATGGAGCACATTAAATTTATGCGCTCCATTTCTATTATAGAAATATTAATGTGTACGCGAATAAAATTTCCAGAATCGTAGTTCCACCAACAGTGTACTCAGCACAATCCAATAATTAGGATATATTTTTAGCTTATCTTGTGGAAATGGATTTCGTTGTTTATTTTTGACCTTTCCCACAATTAAGCGGCCTCGTTTATTTCTCCGAAAAAGAGATTTTGATTAAATTATATGATTCAAACGGTTAATGAAATGACTTATATAACGAAGTATTACACGTCTGGTTACAATACGCAAATATTGGGGTTAGTATCATATGGTCAAAAACGCAGGTCGTCTACAGCGTCAACTCACCTAAAAATCATTTGGGCAAATTGGCAGATAGTCTAAAACGTAAGCGGCCTATAAAGCAACTCGTCTAAAATCAACCCGATAAATAATAGCTGGTTTGTTAGTGCACGACACCTTGCATTTTGAGACTATGCGCTGAAACTTGGCACAGTTGATTGTTAGCTGGTCTTGAGCAGATACAGACCGGGAGCCGTCGAGAGCCACCTCTCATTTAGTGGGGGGGGAGGGGGGAAAGATCGACGCTGGGGCGCTTCACTTGGAGCAACATTTCTCTAAAACTATAGCTATTAGGGCACGTAGTACATCATTTTCGGATAAATTGAGGATGAAGAATCTATTTTAAGAACAAAGACAATGCACTTTCTAACAAAAAAAAAGAATAAAGTAGAAAAGACTAAAAAACGTATTTTTTATTGTTTATAATCACCAATTTTTTTTAAAGTGTAGCAGGAATCTGAAAACAGAAAATACAGTCGTAAAGCTACACTTATTACGTTTAATAAAATATATGGTTTATTATACAAAGCTGTTGATAAATGGGAGATAAAAAATAATATACAGCGTGAGTCAGAGTGATCTCAATACAAAATATTATTAAGGTGGGAAAGTTACTTATAATTTGTTCTACAATCGTTGTTTTTTTTAGTTTTTCGTAAATAACTCGTAAACGGTAGCCCGGAGCAAAAAATTATCTTTTACGTAAATAATCTGTTTCACATTTCTTCTAAAATAAGAGCCACTTTTTTTCGCTAGGATCAATATTTAAAAAAAATATTGAAGGGAGAAAATAAATTCTAAGGTTACCTTCTTTAGTAATTCGTAAATAACTCGTAATCGATGGCCAATAGCAAAAAATGTTTTATTACATGAATAATGTACATAAAATTTGCTGTGGGCTACCGTTTACGAGTTATTTACGAAAAACTAAAAAAAATAAACGATTGTCGAACAAATTATAAGTAACCTTCTCACCTTCATATGAGATCACTCTGACCCACGCTTGATATTATTTTTTATCTCCCATGTATCAACAGATTTGTAGAATAAACCTTATATTTTATTAAACGTAATAAATGTAGCTTAACGGCTATATTTTTTGTTTTCAGATTCCTGCAACGGTTTTAAAAAAAATTGGTAATTATAAAAAAATCAAAAATACGTTTTTTAGTCTTTTCTACTTTATGCTTTTTTTTTGTTAGAAAGTGCATTGTTTTTGTTCTAAAATTAGATTTCTCATCCTTAATTTATCCGAAAATGATATATCACATGCCCTAACAGGTATAGTTTTAGAGAAATGTTGCTCCAAGTGAAGCGCGGCGGCGTTGAACTTCTCTCCCTCCCCACCCACTAAATGAGAGGTGGCTCTCGATGTCTCCCGGTCTGTATCTGCTCAGGACCAGCTAAGAACCAACTGTGCCAAGTTTCAGCGCATAGTCTCAAAGTGCAAGGTCCCCATACAACGGTGTGCACTAACAAACCAGCTATAAGTGGTTTGTCCGATATGTAACTAGTCACTTTAGCTACTTGCCTTAGGAACATCTAGAATCTAGACCAATTCACAAATAGGTTAAAAAGTAATTGGTCGATTAAGCAACTCGTCTTTAAATAAGCCCCTTATAAACCGCAAACAATTTGAATGAATGACATAAATTGACAACTGACTTTTAGCTTTTTTTTTTAATCATAGACAATTGGTGATACAACAAGGAAATATCTGTCAACAATATTTGGCTAGCTAGAGTCTGGCTACTGAAATCTTACCCAAAGTTTTGGCGGGAAATTCAAAAAATCTTGGGCTGGTCACACTGTGTATAGTAGGAATTCTTTTTTTGATACTAGAAAATATTTTTGATTTTCTGTGCACACGTAAGGTACCTAAGGAAATAAGTTAAATATACGTTGACTGCACTCAAAGTCAGCTCACATTAATTTCTACCACTATTTAAAGTATAGTCAACGACAAACACATATGATTACGTTCCAATGTTTTGATTTTATTGATATTTTCCAGAACTTCTAGTTTATCCGTTTTTTACACACTTCTCCTGTTTATGAGATTCAGGTATTAATAAATTCACATAATTAATCAAAGTTATAGGGAAATGTTAGAAGTTTAGAACTAGTACTTAAAGTATCAAAATACTAATAGAGCACCAACCTACTAAATTGTTTCCGACTTGTAAACATTGCAGTTTTTCGTTATAAAACGCTTCACGTCGACTTCGCACATTGTCGTAATTATTTACGTGCTTAAATAATAGGTTGCGGACCTCACTCGGTATAGTCATTATTAATATTATTTAAGTATTATTTAAAATAAACGCCTTATAAACCGCGAACAATTTGAATGAATGACATAAATTGACAACAGACTTTTAACTTTTTTTAAAAGCATAGACAATTGGTGATGCAACAATGAAATATCTGTCAACAAAATTTGGCTAGCCAGACTTTAGACTATATTAGGCTTGGCAAACCTTCACATTAGTTTTGCTACGTAACCACAGACAAAACAATATACATAATTGCTTAAGTATAGTTTGTTCTTTTATTTACGATTTATAAGCAATGAACATTTATTTTAGTTATTCCATTAAAATTAAGTTAGATTAATCAAAAATCTTAACTTCAATAATTTTTACCCGATTTAAGGACGACTCGATTGATTAAAGATGAGTTGCTTCTTGGGCGACATGCTATTTAGACTACATACATTTTAGACGAATTTCTTTGTCGGCGACCAGCTATTGAGACCATATGCATGTAAGACGATTTGATAATACGACAGTAGACGAAATCATTTTGTGACGAGTTGCTTCATGGACCGCTTACGTTTTAGACTATCTGCAAATTTGCCCAAATGATTTTTAGGTCAGTAGACGCTGTAGACGACCTGCGTTTTTGACCATATGATACTAACCCAAATATTGATTAGTTACTTAATCAGTCAGATTTCGCACTGGCAAATTCCACGTATTCATTAACTTATAATAATACCTATAAGCAAGCGATCATGTGAAAAATTACCTATGTAAATATTGTAAAACGAAAAAAAAATTAAAAGTTTAATGGTACACCAACCAATTGGTTCACGAAACACATATTCTTTTATACGTCAATAAAAATAACACCGTCATAGAATCGTAAATTTTAAACCGTAAAAGCCTGAAGATGCTCAAGTCACGAAATCAATGATAATGGGGCGGCCTTCATAAATCTTCCAGCATAATGCAATCACCTAAGTAACTTCCTTTTTCAGGGATCCTTTGGCAGGTCGTAAATGGATTAATAAATTTTAAGGTCCCGAGCTGATATTTCAATTTAATTTCTCTCTTAATGGTCCTGGATTATTCATTGTTAGAGATAAGTTTGTAGAGAGAGAGTTAATAAGGAGTCATTATTTTAGTATTTCCGTTTTTGGGACCGCTAAATATTATATTAAGTATACAGGGTGTCCCTAGCCATTGGACAAAGCCGAAATGTACATATGCATTAGGGTATTTAGAACCAGTATACAAAGTATCATAACAATCGGTGTAGCGGTTACGAAGAAATTAACAAATAACGATTTTTTTACTTTGGAGCAACCTGTATGTGTTAGTAGCTCCTGAGGTAATAAATAGTATGAAACCTTCTTCGACCGTTTTGATTATCTTTTTCATTTATGTCATTAATAAGATTCTGACTTTTGACAACTGTCATCATTGCCGCACATTTTCCAACAAATTGTCAAAAGCACTGCCAAAGATTAATACAGTATGTTTCTTTTTGTTGTCGATTATTGGAAATAACTATCTTTTGTTCTAATTAAAAAAATATTACCGTTAGAGCATTTCTGAGAAGTAACCCTACGTGGGATTTCAGGGTTTGTCCAATTGGCAACAGCGAGCGGCAATACATTCAAAATTTGACAGCATATCAATGTACTGTACACATCGCGCTATTTACTTTTGACATTATAACATAAGTAATGGGATAAATCTAAAGTGACAAACTGACAACTTTGTGTACGCCAATCGAAAAGTAAATAATGTAGATTATGTGCGGAAAGAGAAGAGTCGTGGAATGTATTGGGCCCCATACAATCCACGACTCTTCTCTTTCCGCACAGACATGAAAATTAGCACATGACATTCGTTCTTTGCATCTGACATTTCGATATATTTTTCACTTTACGATTGGCGATAAGCCAGCATCAACTTATAAAGTGAAAACGATTGTTTATACCATAGAGAGCTACAGAACCGTTGGCGATCAAGAGGCACTAAATTGTAAAGGAGAGTTTCTCAACAGACGTGATAAGAATCGCAATGACTGTAAATAAATTACGCAACCTAGCCGTTCCGGTCCATTAAATTTTAAACGATTACCAGCTTTTATATCGCTGAAAGATATTGTTTACGTAGTTAGGTACTGCGGCGAATTCCTAATGAGTACTCGACTTATCTGTCGGTTCTGGATGACTCACATTATTTACTATTTGGGAAGCGCGTGGTGGCCGAACTACAGCAAGGTGTGGTAAAAATGTGAACATTAATGTGGTAGGATATTTCCTATGACTTTGCAACTGTCAACTTCCAACCCTGCACTTGAAACGTACTGTAATAATTATGTATAGTTAGATCAGATTTATAAGAAAGAAGTACCTATCCACAGCCACATTTTAATTAATAGACGTTCGTTTCGTCAGGTAGAGGCTAAGTAAAACTAGTAAATTATTTTTGTTACAACCATCGTAAAACTTTACTGCAAAATGGTACCTAAGTAGTGACGAGACAACCTGCATTTATGACTCGTGGACCACGTTCAACGTGTTGCCTCCCTGTCACACTAACGTACCAATTTACAAGTGCGACAGAGAGGCAACACATCGGATGTGGTTCGCGGTAGATCCTCCTGGTCCTGTCATAATTTCTATGATATATTTCACTACACTGCATTAAACTACTAACTCGAAAAGTATTGTAATACTAGCTGTGCCCGCGGCTCCGCCCGCGTGTAATTCGGTCTGTGTCAGTAAGCGGCTAATTTCTAATTCTTATTTCTCTCCCTCTCCCCTGGAGGCGGAACTTGAAGTAAAGTTGACATATGGATATGCTAGAGGACTGAAGTCCAGATAAAATATTTTACAATTAGGTAGGTACCACTAAATAAAACTACACTCCAAAATCAATAGTTTTATTCGCCCTTATTCGAATTTTACACGTGATTTAAACTTAGAGAATATAACCAAACGAAGTGGTCATTAACAGGCGTTCCCCTCTGTCGAAAATAGGAGGCCAATGGTCAACCGAAGTTTATCTGACATGGCTATGTTTACGTTTACGTAGGTACACATTTGATGTGCCCCTCCCCCGCAAAAAACGCCAGACTATTTTGTACCGAAAATTATAGACGGCGTCTCCGTTGGTTATATTCTCTAAGGATTTAAACGACAGAGTAGTAGGTGAACATCGGACGATACAGTAAGGTATACGCGCGCGAGCGAAAGCGAAGCGGCCTGCCTGGCTAGAGCGCCACTTACCGTGGTCTTCTTCAGAATCCCGAGGAAGACCACGTGCCCCTTGTAACCTCAATGCGTTGCGAAACTTTCGCGAATGATTCGATTTTTTTCGGGAAGGCATCGTAATGCGTATAAAATGCGAGTCCCAAATCGTTTGACTCCGCAAACGACCAGTCGGCCGGATTAAGATATTTTGATGCCCTAAGTATTTCTAGACCATGGTGCCCCATCTCCCTATGGTCATCAAGATTACATTGAATTTTTTTGATAAATTGAGTGACGTTCATTGCTGCATTTCAGCTGAGAATGGAAATCAGTCACATCATTTTATCACGAAAATTGATAGTGCCGCATCAGTAACGTTGCAACAGAGTACCTAATGCTGCTACAGGCGCCACCCAAATGTCACCTTTATCATAAACATCTTAGAATGTTATTGAAAACGCGAGCGAAGCGAGCGCGACAATTTTTCGATATAAAAAAACGCAATTCGATAGACAGTTGTACATTTTAACTTTTAGTATGGAAATTAGTTACATCATTATATCACGAAAATTTAATGTCAGCTTTATCATATGTTAGAAAGTTATTGAACACGCGAGCGAAGCGAGCGCGAAAATTTTTCGATATAAAAAAACGCATTTTGATAGACAGTTGTAAATTTTTACTTTTAGTATAGAAATCAGTCACATAATTATATCACGAAAATTGACAATGCCGCAGCAGTAACTGTGACGTCCAGGCTCCGTTGTGTACTGGGTGATCAAATGAAACAACTGTTATCACTTGTGCACTCCGCCAGCCACCCACTCGCCATGACACTTCTCCACGGAGTGAAGCTAGTGGGTAGTTGCGTCGTACTGTTTATTGTGTAATCGTCACATCTCTCCCTTTTTATAACGATTTATTTATTTTACTTTATATATTTATCATGCAACAATAGTTCAGTTTATCGTATTATCTTATACTCGCTAGGTTAATTTATTTTTCCAATCTAGGTATACTACCACCGGTTCGGAAAGGTTAACCTCAGACCCGAGAAGAACCGGCGTAAGAAACTCGGCGAGGTGTGGATGTATTCATTTTACAACAGTGAAATAATAAATATTTTCCAACACTAGCAAGCCTTTAAATCTATTATTTTACTTTTACAATTTCTTCTTAGGTGTCAGTCCCTCTCCTTCTCCTATTTGCAGTTTTGAGTTTTTTATTCAATTGCTTATAACTCAAAGATTTACTTTAAACGCCTTAATTACTACATTTTCCTTTTGATGCTTACACATTTCCAGGTATTTCCATTAGCATACAATATAATATTTTACTAATTAATACCTATTTCATGATTTAAGTACAATAACATTGTAAGCTTGCCAAGCGTCTTGGACATTAGTTACTTATTGGCAATAACTGATTGACTCAGTTTTACTTGTCTTGTATGATGTTAATATATATAATGCAATTTAAAATACTTGTAGATAATCCAAGGTCAAATAAAGTAGGAATGTTGTAGAGGTACCACGTCAAGTATGATTTTACTTGTGAATAGGTTAAGCGAACAATAATCTATATAAATAGATTTATATATTATTAATTTGTTAGGTACCTACTAAGATTTACCTGCCTATTTGACCATTATTATTATTAATTGCATTGCATACATATCTAATTATCGTTCTTTAATTATAATACTTGAATAATATAATCTTGACATCAATTAATCCAAATATATCCAAGTATTGTATTATTATTTCCACAATAATTACTGTCAGACTATCGCATAAATATTATTATTTGTACTTATACACTTTTTCTTCGGTTTATTTCAATTACTTGCAACATATTTTATAAACCTGAAACATAGGTATACACCTTGTATGTCTGCTTCCTATCCTGCCATTGGTAAGTATGTCATTTGACTTCAATAAACATCTTCCAACGAACCAATGGATTATTACATTATTCTAACCATGATCCCATGAAATACTGAGTACACCAGAGTACAGTTCGAATGTTTAGGTACTTTACCATTTTATCGTTACGTTTAACGTTTCTAAATGATAAGACCTAGGCTTTTGGTCTTTTGAGTCTTAGTGCTCAATTAGTACAATAAATGTGTACTCTTGGGCAGATCAATAAAGTGGTTCAAGCTACAACTTTAATCTACTAGTTTTACTTAATTAGTTAGCCTCAACAAATTAAACGTCAGGCAAACTGTCATTGAGAGCGATCAAAATCACGGTTAATTCGAATACTTATTGTTTTTATTTTATAATGTGTAGGTACCTACACACAGTATTTAGTTATTTGTTTCTGTTTTGATTTAATGTATCGGTTCTGAGACAATGTATAATTTCTAATGTATGTATTGTCTCAACCGCATACCTAAGAGTTTTGGCATCCTTAATTATTGTAAGTTTATGCATGTGACTGAAATAAGGAAATATATTTTCCGGTAAAGTGCCTTTTTAATTACACTTAATTATAATTAGTCATCACATCACACACATCACTCATCTTCATCTGAGTAGGTGTACCTACTACCTAGGTAGTTAAAAAGGGACTTCGTCATCTACACTGTTAACCGACAAAAGTCGTATGTCTATTTACAAGACATTAGGTTAACTGCTGGTCACTAGAGTTTTTGCTGTTAGTACCTAAGTCATGGTTGCCTTGGGTATAGTTTCGTAGTTTAGTTAAGTAAGCAGGGCTTCCTCACCGTGTAAGGCTCCCCGCATCGCCACTTCAGTTTTTACAGCATTGACTTTAGGTACTACATGACATGATGTAGGCCCAGCGTCTATTTACGTACCTGTTGTATACTTGGGTTTGTAATTGAGCTTTGCCCTGATTATTATTCTATAGAATCATGTATTCCGGCTCTAAAATAGATTGGAATTGGGATTTATTATATGAAATCTGGGTCATATACGATTTTGAAGAATTGTATATCCTCATCTATTTATAGGTTTTATTTGGGCAGTTTAGGCATGCCTCTGTGTTCCACAATTTACACGGCTACTTACGCAGAATGCATTATTACTCTTATCCTGGTTACCTGCTTGTTTCTCTTAAACTATAATTTAACCTGTCTTCTAACTGTTCCAACAGGATTGCTACAACAATCTTTAACCGGAATACCGTCTAAGTCGTCGTATAATATATTTTTATATATACTTTGTCCGTTTTTATTTAAGCTGATACATTCGGTTCTTACCCATACGAACATCTGCAAAATGCAGTTAATTTATGATACGGGTATAGGTTAGAAGAAGGTTAAATTGTAATACTTTACAGAAAATGTTTCCAACTGGCGTATTTTTTTTTTTTATTATTGAAATCTACTCTGAATCTACATTAGTAGATATGCCTATTCCCGAGGCCATCCATCTATACCTACGCCTTAAGTTAACTGGAACAGTAGGCAGAGGGACTAAACTGCTTATTATATAATTTCGAATTCAGTAAATACATTACATAATAGGAGGTCACTCTATACTAACATAATGTCAGTTTATGACTATTTTGCCTCCCTATTAAATTTTGGTGGGCTAAAGAATCCGTCTAATGGTGGTATCTAGGACATTTTGAATGACCTAAAACAAGATACTATCGTTAGTACCAACCAACACTATATCGCGTCAGTTTACTTTTAAGTACTATGTTGTACTAATTTGGACGACCTATAACAAAAGGTCCTATCGTTAGTACCAACCACCACTATCGCGTCTACTAGACTAGTTACTAGGTACATTTGACTCTTTTGATTTGTTAGTACCAGTTGAACATTCAACTAACTAATTATTCTCTGTTTGTATCGTAGGTAAGTGTTATGATTTCGCTTATCATTTCTTTTGTTTTGCTAGTACTAGTTGAACATTCAACCCACTACTTATTTATTTTGCTAGTACCAGTTGAAAGTTCCAACCTACTAATTATTTGTTTTGCTAGTACCAGTTGAAAGTTCCAACCCACTAATTATTTGTTTTGCTAGTACCAGTTGAACAATCAACCTACTAATTATTTGTTTTGCTAGTACCAGTTGAACAATCAACCTACTAATTATTTGTTTTGCTAGTACCAGTTGAACATTTCAACCTACTAATTATTTGTTTTGCTAGTACCAGTTGAACATTTCAACCTACTAATTATTTGTTTTGCTAGTACCGGTTGAACATTTCAACCTACTAATTATTTGTTTTGCTAGTACCGGTTGAAAGTTTCAACCTACTAATTATTAGTTTTGCTAGTACCGGTTGAAAGTTTCAACCCTCTAACTATTTGTTTTGCTAGTACCAGTTGAAAGTTTCAACCTACTAATTATTTGTTTTGCTAGTACCAGTTGAACATTTCAACCTACTAATTATTTGTTTTGCTAGTACCGGTTGAAAGTTTCAACCTACTAATTATTAGTTTTGCTAGGACCGGTTGAAAGTATCAACCTACTAATTATTTGTTTTGCTAGTACCTGTTGAAAGTTTCAACCTACTAATTATTTGTTTTGCTAGTACCGGTTGAACATTTCAACCTACTAATTATTTGTTTTGCTAGTACCGGTTGAAAGTTTCAACCTACTAATTATTAGTTTTGCTAGTACCGGTTGAAAGTTTCAACCTACTAACTATTTGTTTTGCTAGTACCAGTTGAACATTTCAACCTACTAATTATTACTTATACCAACTGCAGCATAGATGTGATGTACAGTTTACTTCTTGCAATTTATTTTTCTTGTTAGTCCGACTTACTACTCAATTCATTTGATGCTGAGTTTACGTGTCTACTCCTACAGTAAAATAATAACAAAGCCCTTGGCATTCATAGTCTAAGTACGCTATCTATAGTTCTTGACTCACTTGACATCGTAACGGTCCTTGATAATTTAACTGGTCCGTTACCTGCTAGCATTGTTTATTATCATAAACTGCACATACCTATGTATATATAAATACATGTTAAGTCGACACCAAGTTAACATCTATTCATACCCATATCGTGCTATAAATAGCATTTCAATTGATTATACCTGGTTATTTTAGCCGAACAATATTTCTTTTAGGACATAAGATCCATAAAATGTATACAACTATACCGACTTGATATGCAGGTTTCTCTATACGTTCCCTCATGTAAAAATATCTTAGTATTTAATTACACGACTAAGTAGGTCGGTATATTTTAAGTATGAACGGTAAATACACAACTCATAATAATCATGATTTCCGCGAAGGTAGTTTGATTATTTACCCTTTATATCATATGAATTCTAATATACGATTTTGAGTCAGAAAATAAACCATGTACCATCTGTATTTGTAACACGCAAACCATCGGCATATTCGTTTCTGTCATTTCATGGAAAAATTCATGGCTAATACGTCGGTGCCACATCATAGGAATAATGTAACATGAGTACATTATTTTTTGTAGTGACCCCAATTATTGATCTATCTTGCATTGATTACACTTTTGGATTTACATTTGGTAACCAGGCTCACGCACAGTAGCCATTGTCAAAGAGTTAGTGTAATAAGCACGCGTATATTTCTTCTTTGCTTGGTAAACATTCCTCCCGAGCTACGTACCATCCATTATTTACTCAATAATAGTTGTAAAGTTAACCACTGTTCTTATGTAAACAGTCGACAAAATCAACTGTGCATATACATAATTGTTTTTATTAACATTGATTGTAAACAAAACTATAAAATTAGGTATAGGTACTAGATCTACGTTTTTACAGTAATATTTAAATTCTGCATTAGTTTCTTTAATACTCCTCTTACGTGAGTTTGGAATTTCATAACCTACTTACGTAAGTACCGCCTAACAAAATCGTTGCAGTTTTAATATTTTCGTATTATGTACAACCGTACGTCACTCGTTACACAGAATATCACCTCGCCCAAAATTTTGTATTACCTGAATACAATCGGCAGCTCGGGAGGAAATGGACAAATACGGTAGCTATTAGGTTAGGATTTCCATACCTTAGATTTGTTTTTTTTTCCGCCACCGTTACCTTTCCTTTCCGTAATTTTTTGTAATATTTTACTCTCGTCGCCATCTGTGACGTCCAGGCTCCGTTGTGTACTGGGTGATCAAATGAAACAACTGTTATCACTTGTGCACTCCGCCAGCCACCCACTCGCCATGACACTTCTCCACGGAGTGAAGCTAGTGGGTAGTTGCGTCGTACTGTTTATTGTGTAATCGTCACAGTAACGTTGCAAAAGAGTAATGCTGCTGCAGTCCCCACCCGAATGTCACCTTTATCATATCTTAGAAAGTTATTGAAAACGCGAGCGAAGCGAGCGCGAAAATTTTTGGATATAAAAAAACGCAATTTGATAGAGAGTTGTACATTTTTACTTTTAGTACACACCATTTAGTAGTCACATCATTTTATCACGAAAACTGATAGTGCCGCAGCAGTAACGTTGCAACAGAGTACCTAATGCTGCTGCAGTCGCCACCCGAATGTCACCTTTATCATAAACATCTCAGAATGTTATTGAAAACGCGAGCGAAGCGAGCGCGAAAATTTTTCGATAATTTGTGCCCTAAGCAAGTGCTTATTTTGCTTAAAAGGGTTAATCCGGCACTGCAAATGACAGAGGTCAATGTTTTTTTTTTCAAAGTACCCACCTTCGTGGCCATTATTAAGTGCTTAAGGAGGCGATACGTATGAATATGGATTTGATATGGATGCGATATAATTACGATTAGGTATAATTCGTGACGGAGAAAATAAATAATTTTATGCAATTATACGCGTGCTGATATGTGTGTTTATTTTACCACTACGTAACTATGTAAACCCATTTTTAGTTTTCTTGGATACTTAATGTTTACTCAGCTCCCCAGAAGATGGCACTGTGCAATGAGGGCCAATTAATTTACTGTCGTTTAATTTTGTTGTATTATTAAATCAACACAATTATTCAATTAACTTTGTTGATATCTAATGATATCCGTACGATTGATTGAAATTTTAGAAGAGGGGTCTTCTAAACTTAGAGTTAATTTGGCAAAATCCTTTTTCGGTGGCTTATTTATGTCACATCGTATTAAATTCAGCGCCATCTGTTAGTTTACCAGGGTACTCTATAGTGTTAGCACATATTTGAAAAAAGTTTGCCCCTCCTTCCTAAGTAGCGCCATACGATTCAGGGGCAAACTTAAGTCAATCGAGTGTTGTGGCTAAAGGGGGGGGGCTTTTAGGGGTTGAATTTTTATAGCCTATAACCTGGCCGGGGATTTTCTCGACAGATTAGTAAAGTTTTCATCAAAATCCGTTCAGCCGTTTTCACGTGATGCGCGTTCAAATAAACAGACAAACAGATAAACAGACAAACAGACAAAAATTCTAAAAACTTTTGGAACGTGTTCTGTTATCGATTCTAAGTATCCCCAGCCAACTTTTTTTCAAATATCTTCCATGTACTTACAGACTTTCGACCCTCTTCAGCTTTATTATATGTATAGATTAGTAAGTAGGTAATGATAACATTTCTATAGCATACTATGTAATTACTCAAAGAAGCACATAATATAAAATTATAATGAAGAATTTTATCATAAACGTTCACTATTAGAGCTTATTCCGCTCGCGAAATATTAAAACTGTATAACTCTCATAAAGTAGACTTTTCTTAAGTGTTGGTTTCTTTATCGCGTCCTGAAAACGCTACTTCTACTTTTAATAATCCAATACATTAAATGGGGAGGGATCAGTAAGATTTAAGAAAATGAAACAATTTTATTCTTTTCACGCATGTTTTTGATATTAATTTTGACCTTTGTTGTTCAGATTGGAAATTATGGACGCTCAAATATACTTCAGGATATCCATTTTACATTAGGGTTGATAATATCAAATTTTGTATTTAGTTTGTCATACCTATAAGCATTATTTGATGAATGAGATGGATGTCTGCAGAGTCCAGCCTCATCTTAGAAATAGAACCTTAAATTTTACTTATCATCCTGTTCTTATTTAGTCTCTTAGTATCAGCGCTACACTACTTTCATGTAAATAGGTAACCCTTAACTTTATCTAAAAGCCTTTTTTATACGTATTAGTACATTCCACTATACGGTGTAGGTAAAAGGGATCGAAAGGCCTGGAAATCTGTCATCCGGAGGAGGTCACGACCCTCAGCACTGAGGAAAACCACCACACAGGCGACCAGATTAACGTTGTTGCCCCAAAATCGCAATAACGGAACTCCTGCTTAAGCAATTTCAATTTCCAAGCTGGCGGCCGCGAGGATACATTAAGCACTTAACTATCACTGCCTGTTCCTCGCTTGCTCATAACTAAGTTCAATGCGAAATGTTTGCAGATATAATTATTTTCTAGTGTTTTTGTAGCAATTCAGCTGTTTTGCGAGTGCGCACTAGAACTTGTATTTTTTAATGCGAATTTTTAAAATAGGTACTCGCTTATTCTGATTTTCGTTGAACTTTTTTAACATGTGTCACACAACTGACGAATAGCAAACTAAGGTTACATTACATACATTATGAAGTTAAGCAATTTCAAATACAAAATTGGTACATACATACTTGTTCCGATCATGATCTTGCAAAAATATTATTTATTGTGCTCTTTTAGGTAGGTTTAGGTACGAGTAAATGCAGAAAAATCGCTTGTTTTAATAATTATTATGACCACCTTTAAGACTTAAATGGTTGCGTTATCGGTGAATTATCAAATTTTTTTATCTTCACATTTAAATTTTAGACCGAATCGTAAATTTTGTAAACTAGTACAATCTACTACACTTTACCCTTGCCAGCTCTTTGTTAAACTCGTGTTCATTTAGTGTTTTTAAATGCATGCGTTTCAGCATTTCATGTTTTTCCATGTAGAGAGTTAAAATGATTCGTTATTTAATATGAATTATATTATACACGTGCACTTCAGAAATATACAAATAAGGGAAACAAATTTGGTAGCAACACGTAATAGCAAATGTCTGCTAAAAATGACGATATTATACTAAAGATGATATACGTAGATTCCTTCTTCTGTATACCTACAGGAGATTTATTAATGATCGACCACAGTGTAATTCTATTAGTTAAGATTTTTGTGATAAAATCTACAGACTCTAACTATGTTTACTTACTCATCTTCTATCTTTGGTCGATCCATTTTATTCCAAACTTGTAACGACACAGTTGCTTTATCGTCCATCACGAACGCAAAAGTTGTAAATTTGTCGTAAAAAATTCCTCCGCGTCGTCAATTTTATGTTCGCCATTTTAAAACTGTTGACAAGTTAAATTTGTATTTTATTTATTCATAGAGCACTCAGACGCAGACATTTATTTATAGCATATTAAAATCCATTTGTCTCAATGCGAATACATTTAATATTCATAAAAATCCAAATGGTTTTATTATTTAAATTTTCGTTTGCCACCTATTCGAATTACTGGATTGCTTGGAAATAAAAGCCTAACATTGTAATTATAATAGCACCAGCTACAGAATATAAAACCTAATAATAGGTTGTATTGAGTTGTTATCAATATAAGTTTTTCGGATGATGTACGGAATATCGTTTTGTATTTACGAGTAAGGAATATATCGTGAATAAGTTTTAGCAGCAAAAAAATTCAGATGCTTATTGAGCGAGCGATAGTGAAGGTCTCCGTTTCAGCTTGGGCTAAAATGCTTCCGTATGTCTGGATGTTCTTCTCCACAGGTCGCAATTCTTAACCAATTCTCGTGAAAATTTGTGAGCAGTTTCGATGATTAAATAGATTTTTGTGTAGATTCAATTTTTGGAAAAAAAACAAAATGGCGGATTCATAGATTTATTCATTATTAAAGTTGTTGTATATACATAAAATTATAGACCAAAGCTAACGGTGAATCACTTAAAGTGTAAATAAAAATACTAGCACAGGTAAGTGCATTTATAGAGATATATGACGGTGTTATAAAAGGTTGGCGCATGTGGGGATTTGCACTTGCAGTGTACCTATTCCCTAAAGTAGAAAATTAGCGCAAATTCCCGAGTCGAGTAACTCAATAACAGTAAGCTCAGAGTACTAATACATAGATAACATAGATCCCAGATAGCGCAGTTAGCCAAAAAAATAAACGTGAGAATAATTTTACACCCTAATATATTATTTATTGATTACCTTATTTTATTTTGATTTCTGAACTAAATACACCTATGTTAGAAATGTCATTAGAATATTAATTTACCTTATTGTTTTCTAGTAAAATGGCAGTGACATACGGATAGACGGACATGGTTAAAAGACTATGATAGTTTTTTATAGCGAAAATTTTTCGATATAAAAAAACGCATTTTGATAGACAGTTGTACATTTTTACTTTTAGTATAGAAATCAGTCACATAATTATATCACGAAAATTGACAATGCCGCAGCAGTAACGTTGCAAAAGAGTAATGCTGCTGCAGTCCCCACCCGAATGTCACCTTTATCATATCTTAGAAAGTTATTGAAAACGCGAGCGAAGCGAGCGCGAAAATTTTTGGATATAAAAAAACGCAATTTGATAGAGAGTTGTACATTTTTACTTTTAGTACACACCATTTAGTAGTCACATCATTTTATCACGAAAACTGATAGTGCCGCAGCAGTAACGTTGCAACAGAGTACCTAATGCTGCTGCAGTCGCCACCCGAATGTCACCTTTTCCGATACCTTCACCAAATTTTTCGATAATTTGTGCCCTAAGCAAGTGCTTATTTTGCTTAAAAGGGTTAATCCGGCACTGCAAATGACAGAGGTCAATGTTTTTTTTTTCAAAGTACCCACCTTCGTGGCCATTATTAAGTGCTTAAGGAGGCGATACGTATGAATATGGATTTGATATGGATGTGATATAATAGGCCTGATGACAAATTTTGAAAACCCTTTTAATATCGTCGGTACACTTGTATTAGTTCCGAAAAACACTATATTTCAGTTATACTCATAAGATTTAACATAGATAATTGCATTTTATTATAGCTAGTTTAAACTTCGCGCGAAAACGCCTTGCATGCCATTTGTGACGTCATCATTTAGTTGGTGGTAGGGTGGTAGATATTGTTTACATACTTACAGTTACGAATTTCCCTTGAATCCGAATGATATTGTTAATTTAGCACCATATATTACGATTAGGGATGATAAATACATTACAAAAATTTATTACAATAACTCATTTTACACAAAAACTCTCACACGGTTGCAGTTTAAGATGAATTATTTAGATACATGTAAATTTTGAGTGAAAATCACCGAACGCCGCTTTTACGTTTTAATTTTTAATTTTTTCTAGTTACGACAGCCAACATGGCAATGATAGTTCCATTCAGCCAAATAATTAAAAAAGTTTGTTGTTGAAATATCGTATTATTTAGCATTTTATTTAAATAATAACAAATAGATATCTACTTTATATCGTGTAATAATATTTTTTGGACGTAATAAATGTTTAGTGGCGAAATAACATCTTTTTTGCACCTTTCGAACTCTTTGGTGCCCACGTATAGATTTCGGTCAATGAGGTTGTCTATGTTGCTCTAAGAAATATGTTATGGATTGATGACGTCACTGTTTGGAACGTTTCTGATTGGCGTTTCAGTAAAAATGGCCGATTGGAGAATTTTGCACTTTTATTTTATTGAATATATTAAAAATCCTTCAGTTTATACTGAGATTGGGCCATTTTTTAGAATCATATTAACATATATGTTTCGTTGAAACCATTATTTCCATGATTCTTTGTTACTTGCAACAGGCCTATTACGATTAGGTATAATTCGTGACGGAGAAAATAAATAATTTTATGCAATTATACGCGTGTTGATATGTGTGTTTATTTTACCACTACGTAACTATGTAAACCCATTTTTAGTTTTCTTGGATACTTAATGTTTACTCAGCTCCCCAGAAGATGGCACTGTGCAATGAGGGCCAATTAATTTACTGTCGTTTAATTTTGTTGTATTATTAAATCAACACAATGATTCAATTAACTTTGTTGATATCCGTACGATTGATTGAAATTTTAGAAGAGGGGTCTTCTAAACTTAGAGTTAATTTGGCAAAATCCTTTTTCGGTGGCTTATTTATGTCACATCGTATTAAATTCAGCGCCATCTGTTAGTTTACCAGGGTACTCTATAGTGTTAGCACATATTTGAAAAAAGTTTGCCCCTCCTTCCTAAGTAACGCCATACGATTCAGGGGCAAACTTAAGTCAATCGAGTGTTGTGGCTACCCCCCCCCCCCCCTTTTAGGGGTTGAATTTTTATAGCCTATGACCTGGCCGGGGATTTTCTCGACAGATTAGTAAAGTTTTCATCAAAATCCGTTCAGCCGTTTTCACGTGATGCGCGTTCAAATAAACAGACAAACAGATAAACAGATAAACAGACAAACAGACAAAAATTCTAAAAACTTTTGGAACGTGTCCTGTTATCGATTCTAAGTATCCCCAGCCAACTTTTTTTCAAATATCTTCCATGTACAGACTTTCGACCCTCTTCAGCTTTATTATATGTATGTATAGATTAGTAAGGAGGTAATGATAACATTTCTATAGCATACTATGTAATTACTCAAAGAAGCACATAATATAAAATTATGATGAAGAATTTTATCATAAACGTTCACTATTAGAGCTTATTCCACTCGCGAAATATTAAAACTGTATAACTCTCATAAAGTAGACTTTTCTTAAGTGTTGGTTTCTTTATCGCGTCCTGAAAACGCTACTTCTACTTTTAATAATCCAATACATTAAATGGGGAGGGATCAGTAAGATTTAAGAAAATGAAACAATTTTATTCTTTTCACGCATGTTTTTGATATTAATTTTGACCTTTGTTGTTCAGATTGGAAATTATGGACGCTCAAATATACTTCAGGATATCCATTTTACATTAGGGTTGATAATATCAAATTTTGTATTTAGTTTGTCATACCTATAAGCATTATTTGATGAATGAGATGGATGTCTGCAGAGTCCAGCCTCATCTTAGAAATAGAACCTTAAATTTTACTTATCATCCTGTTCTTATTTAGTCTCTTAGTATCAGCGCTACACTACTTTCATGTAAATAGGTAACCCTTAACTTTATCTAAAAGCCTTTTTTATACGTATTAGTACATTCCACTACACGGTGTAGGTAAAAGGGATCGAAAGGCCTGGAAATCTGTCATCCGGAGAAGGTCACGACTCAGCACTGAGGAAAACCGCACAGGCGACCAGATTAACGTTGTTGCCCCAAAATCGCAATAACGGAACTCCTGCTTAAGCAATTTCAATTTCCAAGCTGGCGGCCGCGAGGATACATTAAGCACTTAACTATCACTGCCTGTTCCTCGCTCGCTCATAACTAAATTCAATGCGAAATGTTTGCAGATATAATTATTTTCTAGTGTTTTTGTAGCAATTCAGCTGTTTTGCGAGTGCGCACTAGAACTTGTATTTTTTAATGCGAATTTTTAAAATAGGTACTCGCTTATTCTGAATTTCGTTGAACTTTTTTAACATGTGTCACACAACTGACGAATAGCAAACTAAGGTTACATTACATACATTATGAAGTTAAGCAATTTCAAATACAAAATTGGTACATACATACTTGTTCCGATCATGATCTTGCAAAAATATTATTTATTGTGCTCTTTTAGGTAGGTTTAGGTACGAGTAAATGCAGAAAAATCGCTTGTTTTAATAATTATTATGACCACCTTTAAGACTTAAATGGTTGCGTTATCGGTGAATTATCAAATTTTTTTATCTTCACATTTAAATTTTAGACCGAATCGTAAATTTTGTAAACTAGTACAATCTACTACACTTTACCCTTGCCAGCTCTTTGTTAAACTCGTGTTCATTTAGTGTTTTTAAATGCATGCGTTTCAGCATTTCATGTTTTTCCATGTAGAGAGTTAAAATGATTCGTTATTTAATATGAATTATATTATACACGTGCACTTCAGAAATATACAAATAAGGGAAACAAATTTGGTAGCAACACGTAATAGCAAATGTCTGCTAAAAATGACGATATTATACTAAAGATGATATACGTAGATTCCTTCTTCTGTATACCTACAGGAGATTTATTAATGATCGACCACAGTGTAATTCTATTAGTTAAGATTTTTGTGATAAAATCTACAGACTCTAACTATGTTTACTTACTCATCTTCTATCTTTGGTCGATCCATTTTATTCCAAACTTGTAACGACACAGTTGCTTTATCGTCCATCACGAACGCAAAAGTTGTAAATTTGTCGTAAAAAATTCCTCCGCGTCGTCAATTTTATGTTCGCCATTTTAAAACTGTTGACAAGTTAAATTTGTATTTTATTTATTCATAGAGCACTCAGACGCAGACATTTATTTATAGCATATTAAAATCCATTTGTCTCAATGCGAATACATTTAATATTCATAAAAATCCAAATGGTTTTATTATTTAAATTTTCGTTTGCCACCTATTCGAATTACTGGATTGCTTGGAAATAAAAGCCTAACATTGTAATTATAATAGCACCAGCTACAGAATATAAAACCTAATAATAGGTTGTATTGAGTTGTTATCAATATAAGTTTTTCGGATGATGTACGGAATATCGTTTTGTATTTACGAGTAAGGAATATATCGTGAATAAGTTTTAGCAGCAAAAAAATTCAGATGCTTATTGAGCGAGCGATAGTGAAGGTCTCCGTTTCAGCTTGGGCTAAAATGCTTCCGTATGTCTGGATGTTCTTCTCCACAGGTCGCAATTCTTAACCAATTCTCGTGAAAATTTGTGAGCAGTTTCGATGATTAAATAGATTTTTGTGTAGATTCAATTTTTGGAAAAAAACAAAATGGCGGATTCATAGATTTATTCATTATTAAAGTTGTTGTATATACATAAAATTATAGACCAAAGCTAACGGTGAATCACTTACAGTGTAAATAAAAATACTAGCACAGGTAAGTGCATTTATAGAGATTTATGACGGTGTTATAAAAGGCTGGCGCATGTGGGGATTTGCACTTGCAGTGTACCTATTCCCTAAAGTAGAAAATTAGCGCAAATTCCCGAGTCGAGTAACTCAATAACAGTAAGCTCAGAGTACTAATACATAGATAACATAGATCCCAGATAGCGCAGTTAGCCAAAAAAATAAACGTGAGAATAATTTTACACCCTAATATATTATTTATTGATTACCTTATTTTATTTTGATTTCTGAACTAAATACACCTATGTTAGAAATGTCATTAGAATATTAATTTACCTTATTGTTTTCTAGTAAAATGGCAGTGACATACGGATAGACGGACATGGTTAAAAAACTATGAGAGTTCTGCCATTTTGGATAGGAAACCCTAAAAGAGGGATACAACGGGATTTTTCTACTGAGACTGACTGAAATAGCAACTTTCGTACATTTCCATGAAAAAACGATGGAAAATAATTATGCACTAGTTGCACTACATCTGTTACTGTAGCTTGTTTATAAAACTCATATTTTAGCCGATGAACGTAACAATTTAGAGATTAATGTTATGTTTGCGAGGAAATTACAAGCAAGTAATTTGATTGGCGGCGAAACTTTGTTAGGGAATAAATTGAGTTCCCAGATGCCAAGCCGAACCGCGGCTTGGCGCGCTAAGCGGCAAAGTGACAAGAGCAATCTAATTTACTTACTTTGGTACAGTTACATATTATAATACGTAGTGCATAATTGTTTTCCATCGTATTTTTCGGAAACGTTCGTATTTGATGTGCTACTTCAGTCAACATCAGTACTTTTTGTACTGAGACTGACTGAAATAACAAGACATGTTCGTACGTTTCTGTGAAAATACGAAGGAAAACAATTATGCACTAACATCTGTACATGTACGGGCTAGGGGCTAGTTAGCTTTTTTTTTATCCGGCTACGAGAAGGGCTAATGCTACTTATGATAATGGTATAATAATGTTCCTTATGATACTTAACAATGCTTATAAGATGTCTTATAAAGAGACTGATCTGCCAGTGTCAAAAGTGTCATTTTTCAACGCTGTGATATCTTATACCTTAGCATTGTTCGGATCGGGCAGCTATAGCAGTCTCTGGGTGTTTCTGTCGCGTGCTACGGTAGCGTGGTAAACTACAAAACCGATTTTAATTTTATGAGCTGTCAATTAATCGATTCTTCTGTAATGCCACGTGACAAGCTACAATTTTAACCATCTTTTCAAGGAGGAGGAGATTAATTTGTGACGTAAAAAGTCGTAGTAAGATTTTAAAATAAAATTAGTGTGGATACCACCAGTTTGGCACTGACATAAACGCTATCGAGAACGTTACTTACTTTCTATGTTTCTCGCTCGTACTCGCATATTAGTGCGAGTGAGATGTATAGAAAGTAAATAACGTACCTAGACTTTAACGTATAGTATGTCAGTTTTGACAATGTCAGTGACTCATGGTTCGGGTACTGATATAGAAAATAGTTAAAAGTCTGCAAAGTACTTCGTATACCCCACCAGACTGCACGTTTTCAATTCCAACTAACATAGTCCGGACACCAACAACGTAACCTCGATCTTCAGTTACATTGTGCTTAAATCGAAGAACAATCGGGACATTAAACGGGAACTGAGCAAAAGCAATATCGCTTTGATGTCGCGCCGGAAATCTGCTAAGCAAGCAATTTTCAGATTAAATTCTTGGGAGCCGGGACGCAGCGGAGTTATAAAAACCGTACTCATGCTGAGCCCTTACTATGACAATATGTGTTCTTTTTGCGAGTGAGGTCAAAACATATGATTTTATTAGAATGTCTGGCGTGTGCGTAGACATTAGACAAACACCTATTTAAGGATGACTCACGCTAGACCGGACCGGACCAGAGCTTCCGGCGCTTCGTTTTCTATGGAAAGCACCACGTGATCACCGATCAGCCGTCATAGAAAATGACATGTCGGACGCCTCGGCCCGGGCACGACCCGGTCTAGCGTGAGTCATCCTTTAATCGATAGCCACAACTAAAAGGTACCTACCTATTATTATAGATAGGTATGAAATTGAAAATACTTTTATTAGTGTCAGTTGCGTCTTCTTCATTTACTAGTAACTAGAACTTTACTAGACTCTGGTACTACTAAGTAAAATCATCGGAACTTTTTTTCAACTTAATATTCCAATTTCAAATCGACTCTCTTTCCGATCTACCTAGATTGATCACTCTGTTAAACTTTAATGAGTGTCAAACCCGATCATCCGTTAGTTTCGATAAGTGATTGGAGCCAGTGTTAAGGGCAAAGCCTTGACACGGAGTAATTGATGTCTCTTGGAACCCACTTTATACCGAATGTATCGGAGATTTTCTCTGATAGACAGGCTTTACAGTGATTGCGGTTGATGAATGAATCTCATTACTTGTTTAAGGAAAGATAAAAGACGTAGTTAAACGATCATAACGTTTCATCTAGATTTAACACGTGTTCAAAAATTATCCGTTTAACTTGTTGGTCTGTATATTATAGTCAATACTCCGAAGCTTCGTCACTATGGAGGACTGAACGTCACACCCATGGTACGTCTAGGCAAGCATCAGGCGTCACAATACTCGTATGTCTTAGTCAAAGCTACTTTAACAGTTAGGTGCAAAATTGACAAAATAGTAGCATGTGGAGAAGTTTTATATCAATCAAAAGTATTATTGGTGATTGACCTTATGATTATTGTCCTTAGGAACTGTAACCTAGTAAAAAAACAAGAAACATACAATTTGTTTTTGTTACGAAAATATATAGAGCCTACACAAGCAGGTACGGGTAGGTACTCAAACTAGAAAGTGCTTGATTCTATTATAAGTCCTGCTTTGTTCAGGCTTACGGCTCAGACGCACTTGAGTTGCGTTGCTTCAACGATACAGAGGCGCTTTCAAAGTTACGCTACTGCGACCCTAGTTTTGTTGTAAAATATTTTTTTTTGTAATTAAAAAATACCTTAAATGTTGCTACACCGACCGTCACTTAAGTTAAATTTCAGTACCGAACATCAGCAAGTTTAATGTACCTAATTTAAAACCTTGAATGCATTTAAAAACATAAAAAGAAAGGCATATAAACATTGTACCTATACCTATTAATTGATAATAGGTTTCGAAAAAAAATAATGCTTACAATCGGAATATAAATAACATAATTTATCACCATAACAAACCTTAAAATACTTTCGCTTTTGGCTTATTGCTCTTAAATATAAGCTTGATTGACACATGAATAAAAAGTATTACTAGCACAATAGCACCGAGAATACAAAACAGGACGGTGAGTAGTAGATTCAGTTCGTAGTACTCGGCCCAGCCCATGCCGGCCGCGGGGGCCCGCAGATGGCGCGCGCCGCCGTGCCGCAGCACGTGCTCCGTCCACCACACCGCGCGCTCCAGCGCAGACATCGGCTGGTCGTTGATGATGTTTCTGAGCTTAATCACGTTCTGCTCGTAGCTGGAAAACAAAAAAAAGGTTCCTATAACTCCGTTGGCTTGGTCACCTGAAGAGGATGGGAGAGGATCGTGCTGTGAGAAGAGCGTATGTGGGGCACCCGAGCGGGAAACGTCCGTCTCGGCGACGTCCCAGATATATACCGCTGGAGTGATGAAGCCCTAAAAAAACCTGTCCGCCCTCGGAATACCCAACTGAGCAGAGTGGCGGCTCTATTGTGTCAGAGGCCAAGATCCTTTTAGGGTAAGTCAGCAAGTGATGTATGTATCCCTTATATGGGCAAAAAATATTTTTTTTATTTTTTTGGTACGCATACCCCTCAATATTATTAGAAATGCTAAAAAAAACAGACCTGCAAAATTACAATACTCTGACACGCGCCATCTACGCGGTGCCGCGGCCGGCGGCAGCCGCCATTCTCCGATCCGTTACAACGCCGTCACCACGTATCGCTCGGTCGCGCGTCCATACATTTTCTCATTTCCAAAAACCATGTAATTTAATCGCTCAGTACATTAAAAGTTGAAAAAGTCCAAATTGTGTCGACTACGTCATTTCACAAGAACCTGCGCCAACAGATTCGAGCCGGATGAGGCTTTGGAATCCACTATCTAAAGGAGGACAAAGGAATTCATCGGCGCGGTCGAACAAAGGGGTCGACATTTTGGACACGTGGAGATCTGGAGATTCAACCAAATTCAAGAAGATTCAGCAAGTCTGTACCTGAGTCTACAATATTTAAGCAAGAATATACCAGGAAAAGGGTTTGCAGTGGCATTTGTGTGAGTTCGTTCCAATTATTTCGTTTTAATTTCACTTCACTGTGCCTTTCATACAGAGTACTGTGCTCTTTTCCATCGAAACCACTATCTAAAGGTTTCATATCAATCTAAAATCCCAATTAGTGCTATAATTCCGTCTATTGCCTATTTTTACTAAATATTCTTTTGGAATCGAAACTTAAATCGATCTTTTATTTCTATAAACTATCAACAAAAGTAGCTTCAGTATCTTGTTTTCAGAGTTCTAGAAGACTGTTTTGCCTCTATTTGAGCCAATACAGAACAATAATTGAAAGTTTAGCTTTAGCTTAGCAAATGAAAGCGTTTAGCAAATGCCCTGTATGCGCAAACTATCACACTATATACCAATGCCCTAAATTCAAAGCTATGCCTATAGAATCGCGCATCGAAAAAATAAACCAGTTAAGTCTTTGTACTAATTGTCTTCGCGCAGGGCACGACGAACAACGCTGTCGACTTAGTTCATGTCGTTTGTGTACCAAACGTCACAACACTCTGTTACACATTAACACTCAATCCACAGAACCACTGGCTAGCAAATCATCTACTAAAAGTGACGGTGTCTTACCTGGCGTGCAGGACCAATCTAAACCTGCACAAGACAACATCACACTATCTTCTATACATCGCAGCCAAGCTCTTCTTTCCACTGCTATAATCAATGTTCAAGACCACTCTGGTCAAACACACAAGGTCCGTATTATGCTAGACAACGGATCAACTATTTCATTCATCACAGAATCTTTACAAAAACAATTAGGGATACCCAGTTATTCCACATTTACCTCAGTTAACCTACTGGAGGACAAAACAACAAAAGCCACTAAAAAATGTGACGTCACTATATCGTCACTATACGATCGCAATTATACAACCGATGTTGATTGCTACGTTTTATCTCGGATCTCCGATCTCATACCTACTAATCCAATTAATTGCAATGCTTTCGAAATTCCCTCTCACATCCACCTCGCGGACCCATCATTCTCGGAACCGTCAGAGGTGCAGATGCTGCTGAGCGCTGACATATTTTGGGATGTACTTTGTCTAAATAAGATATCCCTAGGCAAGAATCTACCATTACTAGTCGAATCAAAACTAGGGTGGCTAGTAGTTAAATTACAAAACTCAAACAAAACAAAACAAAATACAGTCCACTGCCATTTCTCTAATACAGAGCTAGATCACAAACTAAACGATTTTTTTGATAATGATGGTTTCTCTAATATCGAAAAGGTGTATAACAAATCTAAATCTGATAGCGAGTGTGAACGAATCTTTACAAGTACTACCACGCGCCACTCGGATGGGAAATTCATTGTAACGGTACCACTTAAAGAATCCCCCGAGGTGTTAGGTAACTCTAAAGAACAAGCTTTGACAAGATTTCAGTCATTAGAGCGCAAATTCAAACGCGAACCGGAATTCAAAGAGCAATATACTAAATTTATGAAGGAATATTTACAGTTAGGTCATATGTCAGAAAATATAGACTCTCAAAACGATACATTCTCTTATTTTCTTCCACATCATGGAATTTTGCGCGAGGGGAGCCTCACAACAAAATTAAGATCTGTTTTTGATGGATCAGCTGTCACAAGCTCAGGGAAGTCATACAATGACATTCAACACATAGGCCCGGTTGTCCAAGATGATTTATTGAGCATTCTCATTCGATTCCGACAACATAGATTTGTTGCAACTTCGGATGTAGCTAAAATGTATAGACAGATTTATGTAAGAGAAGATCAACGAAGTTTGCAGCAAATCCTATGGCGGCCTGATCCCACACAACCAATTAAACCATACAAACTAAACACGGTCACATACGGCACGGCCTCAGCTCCCTGGTTAGCGACAAGAACACTAAAACAATTAGGTATCGATTGCAAGGACGAACTTGCACGTGAAACGATTTTGCATGACTTTTACGTTGATGATTACATCACTGGTCATGATGATGAACAAACACTCATACATACATGTCAAAATGTCATTAGCGAGCTAGAACCCGCTCATTTCATGTTACGAAAATGGCGGTCTAACAAACCGTCCATTCTAACTCAAATTGTAAATGAAAACAATGATGATGATTTTCTAAATCTAAACAACGATGAATATGCCAAAACTTTAGGCCTACTTTGGGCTTGTAAACGAGACACATTATTGTTTTCATTGCCACACACAATTAAAACACCTAAAACAAAACGCACTATTTTGTCCACTATAGCGCAAGTGTTTGACCCACTGGGCTTAATAAACCCTTGCATGTTACAGGCAAAACTCATACTCCAGTCACTTTGGTCTCAAAATATTCCATGGGACTCCCAGTTACCAGCCGCGGTTGACTCACAGTGGGACCAGTTTGTCAAATACTTGCCAGATATTTCCAAAATCGAAATTCCTCGCAGAGCACTTTGTGATGATTTCGTAACTGTTCAATTACACGCATTTAGTGACGCATCAATGAAAGCTTGCGCTGCCTGCGTATACATACGCACAGTGTCTATAAGCGGTAACGTAAGTGTACATTTGCTCGTTGCAAAAAGCAAACTGGCCCCACTGAGGCAACGACTAACAATTCCAAAATTAGAATTGTGTGGCAGTCTCCTAGCTACACAACTAACGAAAAAGGTTGTAAATTCATTCCGCCTGAAAGTAGACTCAATATATTTTCACTGCGACTCAACCATTGTTCTCGGCTGGCTAAAAACTTGTAAAAAACAGCTTAAACAATTTGTCCATAACAGAGTCACTGAGATTACTAACGCCTTTGACCCATCAGCATGGCACTATGTCCCAACAGATATGAACCCTGCTGACATAGGGTCTAGAGGTCAAAATGCTTTACAGCTCAAAAATTCAACTTTGTGGTTCCAAGGCCCACATTTTTTACACCAAAAAGACATTCAATGGCCTTTGCAGCCTCAAAGTGTGGATGTTTCTGATTTGTCTGAAATCAAAACTCGTTGTAATTTTTCAGCATCTGCAGATATACATGAAAACGATTTCACTGAAAGGTTCTCAAACTTTAGCAAAATGCAGCACGTTGTAGCTTACATATATAGATTTAAACACAATTGTCAAAATACAAACAAACGAGTTGGTCCATTACGCATTTCAGAATTAAAATTAGCATTGTTTTCCTTGTGTAAAAAGGTACAATCAGAAATATTCACCAAACAACTTTCATTGCTCATGAAGGGCACACTGACAGCAAAAGATAAAATAATAAAACTAAATCCATTTATTGACCAGGACAACCTTATCCGAGTTGGAGGACGATTATCTAACTCAAACTACGATTATGATACTAAACATCCTATTTTGCTACATGCATCCCACCATATAACAAAAACATTGATACAACATTATCATAGAATACTTTTACATGCAGGACCCCAACTGCTATTATCCATGTTACGTCATAAGTTCTGGATAATAAACGGTCGCAACCTTTGTCGGAAGATAACACATGACTGTTTAACTTGTCTTCGTTTCTCAGGTCGTACTTACCAGCCTATCATGAGTTCACTTCCTGCACAGAGGTTGCACGCTGATCACCCTTTCACACACACAGCCACAGATTATGCTGGTCCTATCCTGATATTGAACAGAAAGGGTCGCGGCGCTCAACTAATAAAGGCATACATAGTTGTGTTTGTCTGTCTGGCAGTGAGAGCAGTACACCTCGAGCTCGTCACCGATCTGACGTCTCAAGGCTTCATTGCCACTTTAAATCGATTTATTGCCCGCAGAGGTAAGCCGGCAATTTTATTTTCAGATAACGGTACTCAGTACGTAGGATCATGTAATGAACTAGCTAAATTTTTAAAGGAAACCAGTAATGACATAACGGCTTACTCTGCAGAAAACGAAATAAAATTCAAATTCGCCCCAGCTTACAGTCCAAATTTCAACGGTTTGGCCGAAGGATCAGTCATGTCTGTAAAATATCACTTGAAACGCGTTCTATCTATGACTAATTTAGACTACGAACACATGAATTCGGTATTGGTTCATATAGAGGGGATACTTAACTCTAGGCCTCTCACTCCTCTTTCTTCTGATCCTTCAGATCTCGTTCCTTTATGTCCAGCACATTTCTTAATTGGGCGAACGATCACATTGCCACCTGCACCCCAGGTGGAAGAAACTCGACCACTTACGACACTCTCCAAATACATGAGAGTTCAACAGCTCAAGGCTCATTTTTGGAGAAGATACTCAAAAGAATATATTTCAGAGCTCCAGTCCCGCAGCAAGTGGCGCACTCAGGGTGCGCATCCACAGCTGGGCGAGATGGTCATCATCAAGGATGACCGCTTACCACCCTACCGATGGCTGCTCGGACGAGTCACAGCCGTCCACCCGGGCAGCGACGGCGTCAACCGCGTCGCCGACGTCCTCACCACTACGGGGACCCTGCGCAGGGCATACAATCGGCTCTGCCCACTTCCATCGACGTTGGATCAGGCAGCTCCTGACCCAAGGGGGGCAGCCTGTTAACGCTCCATCCATGTGTGCGTGCGCGCACACATACACGCGCCATCTACGCGGTGCCGCGGCCGGCGGCAGCCGCCATTCTCCGATCCGTTACAACGCCGACACCACGTATCGCTCGGTCGCGCGTCCATACATTTTCTCATTTCCAAAAACCATGTAATTTAATCGCTCAGTACATTAAAAGTTGTAAAAGTCCAAATTGTGTCGACTACGTCATTTCACAAGAACCTGCGCCAACACTTGCCATCCACCGAGCTTGGTGCATCGCACCAGGTGGCTTAATTTTTAATTTGTTTTCGCTATCGCCACCCAAATATATTACCGACAGTTCAATGAGTTCGCGATAGTCATCTCGCACAGTATTTTTCTTTAACTCTTTCCAATAAAATCCAAGGAGTTCACTGCGGACTGCATCGTTGACGTGTTTTTTCACAAAATCTGGACAGGTTTCAAAGACACTTGGATTAACATTTTTCCAGTTATCTTTAAACTTTTTAAAAAGTGGAATATCAGGGCTACGGGTTACTTGTGGTATTTTAGCTTCAAATATACTTTTCAGAACGAGTTCGTAGACATGGTGGCGACAGGCAAACAGTAATAGCTCTCTTTCCATTTTTTGTTCTAGTATTGAACACGCACCATTGTAGCGACCAGTATTTGAAGCCGTGGTATCGCAGCACATAATCTGTATTTTGTCATTAAGATCCCAATTTTGAAGGGCTTGTAAAACGGCTTGAGCTTGTTCTTTTCCTGATGAACTGTCTATCTTGGGCACAGCAAGAAGTTGTTCTTTGTCTTCGTACGTGATCACGATCGGCAGTCATTCCTCTTTTGAACTTCGTACATCTGTGGCAGGTAGTAATTTGCCATCCCAGTGAATAGTAGCAATTTCAGGAACATTGTTTTGGAAATCAGTTTTTATTCCCTCAGCCCTAATTTTTCGTGTCTGCGTTCGAATTCGTTGTATCGAAGATTTATTTACGGGGTAGTCATCGATATTTAGGTCCAATGCTTCAATTGTAGCCTGAATGACGTAAACGGAATCTCTTGTGCTTAGTTGACATCTATCTAAGGCTGCTACTAACTTAGGTGAAATAAAGTCCTTTCGGCCCCTTTTAACAACGGTGACTTGGGGAGTAACAGGTAATGTCAATACGGGTTCATCTAGAGAACGATCGGATAAACCATGAATGGAAGACGTAGGGCTGTGAACCAGCGAATAATCATATGGCGGCGAAGGTTCTGCGATAGATGTGTTTTTTAATCTTCTTTTCTCTTCGTCTATTTTCCGTTGCCGGGCTCGCTCTTCCTTTTCTGCCAATTTTTGGTCAATTCCTGCTAGACTACCCTGACGCCCCGGTTCTCTCTGTTGCTGTAAAAATACTCTATCTTCTTCAATCTTTATCATTTGCAGAGCGTCAGCATGTGCGATATCAAATAAATTGTCCAACTTGTCTTTAAAATCGTGCTCCCGGCGTTTATGAATGTCATTGCTTTTCTTACAATTTTTTTGTAAATCACGCCAAACTTGGTAAAGGTCTACAAGCTTTTTAACACAGTTAGGTACTGACCGTGTAGGTATTCTAGCCTTATCCCAAAAAATAATACACTCACGAATAGCAAGATTAGCACTTTCGTTTACTTTTAAATTCACTTCGCGAATATTATAAAAAAAGACCGCTAGTACTTGCCTATTTGACGGCAATTTCGCTCCTGTTATCTGATGTTTTATGTTACCCACTAGGTAAATGTCCTTTTTTGAACTTCGTAGTTCAATATCCATTTTTAAAAACAAACAAAAACCTCCCAGATACAACGAAATGTAAAACTACACTAAGTGATTACGCAGTATGTTCCGATCGCTCAAAGCAACTTGTACGGGCAAGTTTCAGCTTCAAGTCGGCACGGGTTCCCGTTCATAGATCAAGCTCATTTTTATTTTAGGAGTATTTTAGAATATATGGAACAAATTTAGGGGGTATGCGTAAAAAAAAAATTTGGTCGAAAAATAAGGGACACCCTAATGTATATGTATATGTATAATTAACATCAAGGTTAATAGTAAAATGTACATCAGTAAAAACAGTAAATATGTGTTAGTAAAACCGATAGGGGGCTACGAGGAGTGATTTTACCTCTTGTTCGTCATTATCATGTTGATGGCTGCAGTAAACTGTTGCTCAGTGAGCGTGTCCTTATCCAATTTGATGCCAATACCGTGACGCACATATTTCTCGGAGTTATAAAACTGGTCCATGAATAAAGGTATGCCAATCAAGGGTACCCCCGCTTCAATGGCATCTTCTGTGGACCGGAGACCAGCCTGAGTAATGAAGAGTTTTACTTTTGGGTGGCCTGGAAATTTAGTAATATATAATAGTCTTGTTAGAATTCACCAGTTTTCAGAGGCTTAGAAACAACTTGAATAAGCCCGACACCCCGTGTTATAATAGCTAGTATCTAAGAAGTGTTGCTCGTACGTACAGTTAGCATATCTATTATTAGCTTAGCAACCTTGCATAAAATAATGTAGGCAGGGTTGCTGAACTAAAAGTTTTGCTGACTGTACAGTCGAGATCTCAAACATCTTTAAAACTAACTTTCCAAAAATAGTTTACACGCCTCTAAGACACTGACAATAAGGTCGTGTGAACATATTATCAGAACGTTGGCTTGTGTTGGCTCAGAATGTATGTGAATTCTACCGTACCACAAATCCTTTACAGAATCGATCTCCGCGTTCTTCAGAAAACTGTTATCCGTTCCTTCTACGTATGATAAAATTCACGTTGCAACAATCATTAACTTAATAAGTAATTAACAGTTAAGAGTTTGCTTGACTTACGTAAGACATCAACTTGAGGCAGCCACTTAAAAGTCCTGATATTTGACGACCTGACAGGAAATTCGTCCGAGTCCCATTTCCAGAATATATTGTATGGAATATTTGAAAAAACTTTAGTTAATATTTGTAATGTTTTCGCCGGCAAATCGAATGGGTCGAAATTAGTGCCAAAACTAACGTATATAACTTCTACTGGAGATTCATCTAAATATGTTTTGATGTCCTGTAATAACGAAGCAATATTATTAGTGCCTGTTCAGTTTTAGAATCAACATTAACGCACATTTTAGTTTAACAAAAAGGGCATTGTGATCCAATATATGCATATCACCGTTTTTTTATGCATAGTTCATTTCAGAAACGAATACGATGTCATTGTCTATTACCTTTGGAAGTGGTTTTTCAGAGACCCTATTAATACCTCCAATATAAATTACACTAGGCGGCATAGGTCGATTGTCTTCCCAAATTGGTGCTTCTCCATAAAAGAGCATATCAATATTTTTATCCAATTCTGCAACAGTTGGTGTTTCAGGTCCAAATAAATGTTTTAATACCCGATTGTCATGTTCTTCTGTATCCTTAGTTACTTTGTGGATGACAATTTCAGTATATAGCTCTTTAATTTTCTCCCACATAGTTAGGTCATATAATCTCTGTCTTTGCATTTGAGGATAGAGTATTGGGTGCGTAGGCACTCCTAAGTTGTGGTTGTGCCTGTCTATTGCACCTATTGCACATACTGCAATAACTGGAGCATTGAACACGTATGATAGGACAATAGATATTCTTGATGTTGCGTCTAAAAATAAAAGGTCGAAGTATCGGCTTTTCTGTTTAAGAAGCTGTTGTAATTCTGGCGTCTGGATTTGTTTAGCAAAAGTGTCTGCAGTGAATTCAAAATAACGTCTCAAGTGTTGAATTGGGTCTATTTCTTTCTTAGTAATACTAGTGATTCCGTGTTGCCTTGCATGTGAATACGAAACGTTATGAATATCTATTTCTGTCAGATTTTCAGGCGGCTGTGTATTCTTATACATTGGGCCTGCGGTTACAACCACTATTTCATGTCCACGTCTTAGCAGTTCTTCATGAATTGGTTTAAATAACAAGCTATGACTTATTGAAGTCACTGGTAAAAACGACAGTATACGTGCAGCTTGTCCATTGTAAACTAAACTGAATATTAGAACTAGAAATAATTTACAACAATTCATGTTGAAGTCTTATTAAGTACTAAAAGAGTATACTATAACAAACAACAAATAATGTTTCACTTCACCTACATGAAGTTCACATTAAAATAGTGTTTTATGTGTAATAAAAACTTATCAGTTGTAAATGAAATAAATGAAAAGGGCAGGATTTTTGAGTCATAAAAAATAGTACTTATCTACTTAAGATGTCTCGTGGAGTCATGAAATGAGAATGACTAGTGATATCGCACGGAACGATGAAACGCAAATATCGTCTTACCTATATAAATATACAATTTCTTCACTAATCAAGAAGTTAAGTAGTTGGTTTTTCTTGGAAAATCGTTTTCCCACGTTCAGCTTTTCAGTAGCTTTTTTAAATGTAACTGGCTGAAAGAGTGTCTTTTCTTAGGTTGCCTTGAAAATCCGTTTTATACTAAATAAGGTAAACGGCCCCAAGTTCGTGTTAGTACGTTATTTCGTTAGTTTTGTTTCTGGCGCAAATAATAAGGAATTCAAATATTTTTCATTCAAATTATACATATGAAAAAAATCTGTATTATTTAATCTCTTCAATAAAATAATAACCAATATTTTAGTGATTAAACTGAGAGTAATACGACGGTCGAAACTGTCAGACAGCCGCAAACAGCTGTGTTGTATGCGTGCACTTTTTTTAGGCGTAAGGTGCGCGCTCTCACTTGTTAAGCTTATAGGAAGGAAAAGCTAAACCCATTCGAAAAAAAGATTTAGGGAGTGTTTCTGTGGGTTCCTTAGTAATTGATTTGATAAGAAAAAAGATTGAATATATGCATAGAAATACCTTATAATTGCAATAAATCGACTCACGAAATAGCGGTCATTTTATTTTGTGTCTCCTATTTCGTGCCACTAACGAATCAAGGATTTTCTAGATACATTTTGAGTGCTTGTTTTTAAATATAACAAGGAAGATAATTAAAAAAATAAATTAGAAAACAATTAATGTATTTCATGAAGTTTCGTATGAGCGAAATTCGGTATATGTTTTTTTCACTAGAATTCGCATAAAACGAGTTTGAATGTGACCCGAGTAAAATTTTTTAAGGTATATTCCACGTATATTCTCATATTAACTACTAGCACAATTTTATTTATAATTCAATTTATTTGATTTATTTTTGTGTATGTTTATATTTAACGTATAAGATAGTTACTTAAATGGTTTTTTGAAAATAATTTTTTTTTTTTAATATTTGTTTTTAATATATTTTTTTTTATATAGTTCGGCTTTTAATCAAGTATTAAAGTACCCATATGGTTTACAAAGTCTTAATTCAGCCATTAAAGTCGACGAGTACAAAAAACTTTAAGCCACCTCTCAATTTAATTTTTTTTTTAAATATTATTTTTAATTTGACCTTACAATTACTCGTAAGTAGGTAAGACCGTTAAATATTTAAAATGATTATCAGCAAATTATCACCAATTACTCTAAGAAAACTTTATTCCGAAACAGGGGACACGAATTCACGAACTTAGGAGCTCAGCTAAATTTGTATCACGAAATGGGAGCCAAATAAGAGCTTCACGAAAAAATTCATATAAAAAAAAGTTTCAACTAAAACCCTGTAGTTTATACATTAAATTATTAACAAAGAACTAATATAACTTACTCAAAAGCTTTCAAGGTATTGATATGATTAGTAATATTTAAAAAATATATACAAACTCTCAAGAGCCTTAACCTGCCGAAACAGGGGCCCTTTACCTTATGTCGATTAAAAACTGTTTCTTTAAACATATTTTAGGAAATGGGTGAATCCTTAATATGAAGTAGTTCATAGAAGTATAGAGTTCAAGTAGAGCTCAAAACCAATAATAGTCTCTCAGTTATACGTAGGATATAATTAAAATTCTAATTGTACTCCAAGTATTAATATATCTATTAGAAGAGATAGATTCGAGATACGTCCTTAATCGCAAAAAACTTCCTTTGCTACATTTTAGAATAACTCCAATGTGCCCGGAGTTAAGAACTCAGAGCAGGAAACTGGTTTTCGACTGTTCGTTCCTATTGCAGTAGAACTTTTTCGCTTCGGTATGTTTACGTACCTACATTTGCAATATTGGGAACGGCTGGATCACTCACTTGGTTGACTTTTAGGTAATAGGTATACGGTAAACAAAAACATTATCTACAAATACAAATGCATTTATTTCATTACTTTTTTACATTATATCTAGATAGATACCTTAGCAAAACAAAAGTATACCTGTACTATAGTTCGTTTTTTTAGCATTAGAAATAAGGTAAACAATCTTGATGTGTCTTTTAATTGAAAAACACATTTTATAAATAAGTTATGGCAAATATGTAACAATTATGAATCTAATACGATCATTTATATTCTTCTGCTTTCATAAGTAATAGTTATTGATTTTTAAAAAGCGTTTTTCAATTAAAAGACATGTCAAGATCGCTTACCTTCTTTCAAATTCTTTCCAATGCTTAAAAAAAACGAACTATAGGTACCTACTCGTACTTCCTCTCGTGTTATGACCGGCATGATGGTGCAATTGAATGAAACTCCACATTAAATGTAATTAATTAAAATATAGATCGGTTACTCACAACCTACAACTTAAAAAATTAAGATTATTCAATTTAAATATTCTCAAAAAGTTGCATTGCCAAAAAATATCAGATAATATAAGAAATAAAAAAATTAAAATATCAGATAAGTATCAGAGCATTCACAACACATAAATAGATTACGTAAACTATTTGTAAAATATTCATGCATTTTACTTTCCTCTTGTTCGAAATATACAAGATTCTGACTCGAACTATTGGCGCTCTCATTTGGATCGATGAAAATATCGTCAGAAGTAGGTGCCTTTCATCCCTTGGTTAACAATCTAGATACTAAAAGATTAAAACATAAGTATTTTAAGCTGTGACGTGCATTAGTATAATAAATGAGTTACCTACCAGGCTTCCGGTGTAACTAGACGCACTAGCTGATCTAGTTAACATAAATAATGATTGACACAGCTGATCAATCGATAATATTTTCATAAACTTTAAAACCTCAATTATTATGTACAAATGTTAATTAAAATAAATACATGTAAGTAACTATAATGAATGCATTCAGTAAATTAATTTTAAATAAAAACAAAACATTCTCACGAGAAATCTGAAACAACAAACAAAAAACATAACAGAGTCAAGTTTCGTAGTGGGCCATTAATCAGAAAAAGTGATTCGCTGAAACCAAAGAGAATGGAATGCGTATAGAGAATTACTGTCGGTAAATTTTGTAGTCGCGAAGGTTATGCTGCCATCTGCTGACGCAGTATTGAAACTAAAGATGAAAATGTATAAAAATATCAATAAAACATATATATTTACATATAGACATAAATGATTTTTAGGGTTCCGTACCCAAAGGGTAAAACGGGACCCTATTACTAAGACTTCACTGTTCGTCCGTCCGTCCGTCCGTCCGTCCGTCCGTCCGTCCGTCCGTCCGTCCGTCCGTCCGTCTGTCACCAGGCTGTATCTCACGAACCGTGATAGCTAGACAGTTGAAATTTTCACAAATGATGTATTTCTGTTGCCGCTATAACAACAAATACTAAAAACAGAATAAAATAAAGATTTAAATGGGGCTCCCATACAACAAACGTGATTTTTGACCAAAGTTAAGCAACGTCGGGAGTGGTCAGTACTTGGATGGGTGACCGTTTTTTGTTTGCTCTTTTTTTCTTTTTTTTTGCATTATGGTACGGAACCCTTCGTGCGCGAGTCCGACTCGCACTTGCCCGGTTTTTTATTTACATTGATGTGCGTTAGAATTGTTAAATATCAAGGGAGTGGCGCCATCTATTAGAGAGTAACTTTGTCTTGATTTCCGAGGCACGGGGTTTCTTTTGACTTTGCTTGTCTTATGGAAATCACATCTCTTTGCTAAAACTACTCAAGATTGGTACTCGAGTTTAAAGGAAATGAATAACAAAGATCTTATATCGAAGTGCGTCTAACGCGTCAAATGCGTTTCGTTAATGTCTTTTATGGTTATAAATACCCCCACGCCAAGCTGGGAACTGATGATTCTATTTTTGTCCGTCGGATTGTCACAATCTCTGGCTCGCTCGTAGACTTTAAAATAAAGGTGTTATTTTAACGGTTGAATGTTTGACATTACGTAGCTACTATGCTGCTTTTTGTCAGACTGTTCAATTGTGAGTTCAGTGTAAATACTTACGTGTGTTTTGGTGTTTTTTGTGTTTTAGAGCCAGATTAGTGTCTGATTGCACGGTCAATCAACCGGAAACGCCTAACCTAGCGGTGATAAGCAGGCTTTTCCGGGAATCCAGTAGAGTGTTAGGTCCAGGTCGCGAGAGGGGCCTGGCGTCAACCTTTTTACCTACACAGGTGACGATTATACCTCTTACGTTCTCTTCAAGGTCTGACAGAGGGATGTGAGGATCTCACGTGTGGATCATTAAGAGTAATCTTTACTCACTGAAATCTGTTGGTAATTGAAGAAGCGTGGTATTGTTATATATATTTATTAGTGATGTACCGACTATTGATTTGGCCGACTAGCCGACTAATCGGCGCTCGAATGGCCGATTAGTCGGCCAGATCATTAGTTTCGTAAAAGTTTAGGTGAAAAACAATAGTATTGCTCCTTTAGTTGTGCTACTTGTGCTATTCATCATATTGACTTGGCTAAAAGGTGTTCTTTAAAGGTTCAAAGACCTATTACAAAAATCCTCGTTCAATTTCTGTCTTTCTTTTATTTTGCGATCCTGCGAGCAGACCGTCCGTACAGCTTGTAGGAGGTATTTCCAAGGCTCTATTTCCCGTACGTAGTCGCCAGTTAAGAACCTATCCCCTGTGGTCAGCGTTTTTACGAGCAACGTGCCCTGTCTAAGTCTCTAAATTTTGCAATAACATTAATAGTTCCCCATGGCTCCACCATTAAAAAAACTAAATAATAATAAAATTAAACTTGCACACGAAATTACACGAGAATCAGTTAAGATCGACCTTTAGAGGAAAACACCAGCCCACCAACATAATGTAACGATCAAACGGTCAATTTTATGAACAAAAGTTTTCGTATGCACCCTGAATAGGTATTTAAGTAAAATAGACATAAAACATATACGTATGGTAAATATTTACTGTTGATTTCTTTTTTTTTCTGTTTTTCTTTCACTAATAAAGTGCCGACTAATCGGCTATTATTGCCGACTAGTCGCCGACTAATCGCCGACTACAAATGTGGCCGGATAGTCGGCTTTCCCGACTAGTCGGCGACTAGTCGGTACATCCCTAATATTTATATATTCACATTTTATATTTGGAATAGGGCGCCTTATTCGTCAGTACCTTTGGCTACGGCCTACACTGCGGAGGGAGGCAATCACACAGACATTAGGGTTTGCAATACCTCGGTTTTGTCGGCCGAACGTTTACAGCTTAAATTAGGGTCCCTCTCACACACACTCCTCCCTGTAAAGATAGAGGTTCGCCTCTAGATTTACACATTAGAATAGGGACATTGGGGTAGAGTTAGGGTAGAGTCATTATTTGGGTGTTAGGGTTATTTATTTTTGCTTTCTTTATTATTATTTATTCTCTCACATATATTTTGGTTACACACAGTGTTAAAATCATTAGAGTGTTAACTGTTTTAAAATACAGAATAAAATTAAAGTCTAGTTTCAGTAGCATATGGATGGGTTACTGAGGTTCGTACATTAGATATGATTTAAAGGTAATACGTTATTATATTGGGTGAGATAGGGGAACAAAGTTATTTGAGGACATACTAAATAATTTTGTTATAGGGAGCTAGTGACAGGCGAAGCAGTTCACTAGTGACAATTTGAGCTTTTCTATATCGGGGTAACTAAGGGTATTAAATCATGTTTAATAGACGATTGCTTCAGTATTCCATACATTTATAGTAAGATAATTCAGATGAGTTTCTTGGCGTTTCTTCTTGTCTGAAAATAGGTTCCGAAACGCAGATAAAAGTAAATATTACATAGTGCTTAGGAATACCTATTAAAAACAAAACAAAATAAAATAGGTATTATTTAGTTTAGAGACCCGTCTTCATCCGAGGCGTGACAGTAGATAAAGTATGTTTGTACGTATTAATATTTGCATCATGGTTAGTGAAGGGATATAAAAGGAAAATTATGTTTAAATTACAAACAACAAGGGCTTATACTACTGTTCACGGTAACTGGTCACGGTAGGGCTCGGTAGGAGATAAATTCTAAAAAATATAATTTATTATTTATTTTTCATATGATTTTATTTTTCATACGATAGTGTTATAATATGGAAATATAGTAGCAATATTTACAATTACATAGGGTATTTTAGGGGTAATATTTTAAATCCAAATCTAATCAGTCTGCACATAAAAGACGATGGCTACTAAGGTTCACAACGTATTAATTTCACTAGACGATCACATGGCCAAATTAACCTATTTTTCTTAATTTATAATCAATTCTGGTTGAGTTTTATTAAAGTAGATTAGCTAGAGGGTTAAGGTACACCGGCTCAAGCCAACAATCACATCTCTCCTATCTAAATATAAATTGTTTTTTGGTATGGTCTGTGCCCCAACTTAAGTACCCAGTTGCCAAAATAATTGTATAGAAAAGTGGATACTTATGTTAGGGAACTGACTGTATTATGATGTATCTGAACACAGCAAACTGTGAGTCAAACGGAAGTTTATATGCTGTACACAAATTAAATTTGAGTTCTTTTTGAAAGTCCTTACAAACTGCGTTGGTATTCACATCGGAGTTCCAGCTACAAGTTCTGGCAGTTAAGTATTTAAATCAGGTCTTTTCTCAAGTAGCGCTAGTTTTCTTCTTTAGATACAGTTTGTGAAGTAGCGCAATCAGACAAATTGAATACTTGAAAGAACTGTCTGTCAATACTGAAATGGTATGAAACAAATAAATGAATCACTTTTAAACAAATTAATTTATTGTTTACATATAAGTACCTACCGACATAACAATTATATATAAATAAGACCTTTGTACATAAGTATACACGGTGGCCAAAAAATAAGTGCATTCCCATTGCCAGGGAGGTTTTGAGATTATACTGAGCAAATTTTACTATGGGACCAAACCGAAATCGCGAAAATACAATTTACCCTCCCATAGAAAATGGACCAGCCAAAATGTATGAAACAGCTAAATTTTTTTTCGCGATTTCGGGGTTGGTCCCATACAAAAAGTTGCTCAGTATAATCCCAAAACCTCCCTGGCAATGGGAATGCACTTATTTTTTGGCCACCCTGTATTTATTATAAACTCTTTGAGTAAATAGTTTAGGTACTTTATTCCTTTCACATTTTCCTTTGAGCTGCATCTAGGACTTAATAAACATCATAATTTATGAGCTTCAAAGTAAAATATCTCCTCTAATAAATTATACTTTGCTAAACACATTTTCATCTTTCAACACCTGTCTCTTCCCTGACTATCTAGTGGAAAACCCCCCTTTTTAATCTTAGATAAAGGGTACATTGAGTGCTTAACCATCGCGTCTGAGAACTTGCACAAATTTGTTAAAACGACCGAGTACGCCTTTAACTGAAAGCATTAAGGTTCAAATTTGTTATTTACATCTCTGCTTTTACAATTACTCGTTGCGCCTGAGGACAATTTTAAAGGTTCACCCGCTTTGAGTTTTAAAATAGGTGCCGTTGGGTTGTTTTTGCTTTGAGAAATACTAGTGCAAATTTGTATGGAGGTATCTAGATAGGAGACTTGACAATAGGGCCTCTTGTTTTACCGGTCGCTGAACGGCTTGCGGTTTGGTTTCAGTACGAGGAGAAGCGTTTTCCAAAATCAGAAAACAAAACAATGATAACTAAGTTGTTAAAAGTTGTAATAAGCCCTAAACTTAATTTTCCTGGGTCTCAAAAGATAGGCTTGTTATGTTTTTTTTTATTAAATATTAAAAATTTGCTACGAAAATTTATTTGCATTTAAAGAGTTGACGCCGGACGCTGCGTACATCGTCAATGTGTAAAGTTGGCGCTAGCGTCTTAATTATAATGGTTATGTATTCCTATATAATGTGACGCTACATATGTCTTTCTTGAGCTTCCTGTGGGACTAGGTCGATCTGTGTAAAATTGTCCTAATATTTATTTATATATGCAACGTAGTGTCAACTTTAGACCAAAATCTAAGTGCAGTTTAAAAAGGAACCTTATGGACAATTTGTGTAAAGATATTATATTTTATTGCATTCATTAAAAAAGTACTGTATAGTGTATACTCAACTTACGAGCTCCTCACCTTTTTTTTCTGCACTCTGGCTTCCCCCTTGTCCCCCCACCAAACCCCCATGGGCGGTCTTCATTGACAACATTATCATCCGATCGGACATTTTACTATCTAGTTATTATATCGAAGAAATAACAGAGTAGATAAGTACCAGCGATTCTGAACCTATCAAATATAATGAGGCAATGGTACTGAAAGCATTTGTTTACTACTACTTAAGAATATTGATTTTGTTCAATATTTAGTTCAAGGGGTAACATGATGAAGTAAAGTTACTTGGCATTCAATTATTTACTAAATAGTACCTTTATGCATACCGTCAGTCCCACGTTAATATTTGTTGTTGTTGATAATGATAACAATCTATTTTTCTAACTTTTATTCCCTAAATATAAAAATTTCAATCATTTGCTAGAGTTGCTGTTACCATATTACGCAGAAAAGTACCTATAGGTACTTATATTATATTGTACAATTATACATGTACCATCACGCTCCGCGTTTGATGCGCCATTTAGGGTCCTAGCTAAATTGGTTGTTATTGAACAACCAATTAAGTAAGTACCTATTGACTTACGCTATAGAATTTCCAATTTAGCAAGAACCCTAAATGGCATAACAATCCCGTATGGTGACTGTACCTTCCTATGTCAATTTGGTTACAATGCGACATTACGATATTGGTCTGATAAAAGCAAAAGGTGGTCATAGAAACCTCTTTTAAAACAAAAATGAAACCTATTATTAACTTTCCATATATAAAAACATATGTACTAGTGACATTAAAAGCTTGTTTGTAGAGCCACTGTCTTTAACATCTGTAATATATTTAGCCAACCATAAAATAAATATGAAAATCCCTTGTTATTATATAATCCATAAGCTAATAAAGCTGTAAGAAAAGCGTACGACATTTATTAAAATGTCGTTTTATTGTCATTGGCTAAGAACAGGACGTACGCTGGCGGACAATACAAGGTAAACAATATATTATAAGGTACCGTAAAACCACACAACTATAGTCCAGTACTACAACTAGGTATCATATGGTCCACATTGATTAATACGTAGGTAATTAAAAATGCGCTTTTTGGTTTTGTCCGAGTTTTATCTTCCATTGATAAAAATATTTTACCATATTACACCATTCAATAATACCTAGTCACACCTGAACGAAGATATCAGATTTAATTGGGACCTTTTATATAGTCGGCATTAAGAACGATTTAATTTTTTTATTTTGTTAAATTTCTCGGATCATACTTTTTTATTTTTACATTTACACAATTGTACATATTACGTACATAATTATATCGATTAGAAAAATATCTCCCTTAAATTATTTTTTTTTCTGTTGTTTCGCAACGCACACAATTTTCTAAAATTTTCATGAAATATTTCTATAACGAAGTAGGTTAATAAAAATATTTTTTTCTACTCGCATCATTAATCTCCATGCCGTATTTATTAAAAGATTTTTAAATATCACTTTATGGTGTTGGCATCGTGAGTACTTTTAACTGTAGGTACATTTCTTTGGCCCGCTGTACACTGGTGTGTACAATAGATGTCACCAACAGACTTCCTCCTTTCAGCGTTGGGTTCCGCTTATTTGCTTTTATTAGCCAATCGTTTTACTCTATATCGATTATTGGCTATTAACGTCTAACGCAGTAAAACGAGCCACTTTGCCTCTAAAGAGGGAATGGTAAAGTCGCTGTACAAAACCGCTATTTGTGATACAATTGTAAATGGTAATAAGTGCTAATAACTATTTCCAAACGAATCGTAGGCAATTTTTTTGTAGATAATACGACCCGCCTCATTATAAGCAAGGGAGACACATAGACAGTATAGGCACCTACACGCTGAAAATGCTTTAAAACCTGAACTCACCTTTTTGAAGAGTCTCATACTGAGGATGATGATGGTGAAAACGTGATATTTACAAATTTGATATTTTATTATCTAATTGTCTAGGATTTCATCGTCTTGTACGGAGGCGAGAAATGTTTGTAGTATAAAGCAGGCTTAGAAGACATAATAGTGTAGTGGTCGCCGAGAACTTCGTCGGTAGGTACTAGACAAGCCGGTGTTTAAATTACGGAGCGTTGCCGAGCTACGACATGATGAGTTTTGGACTTTTATAGTTACTGTATACTATTGTTTGTCAATATTTATTGTGACAACCTTAAAACTGGGTTCCGTCTATTTGGCATAACTTCCGTGACCCGAAACGCATCTGGCATAACCTATTTGGCAGAAATATTTTTCGACGAATGTTTAATTTGCAGAAAGCTTCAGTTTGTATAATATGCAATAGCCCGAATGTTTCCAAGTCCGAATCTTAAATAGACTACTACTATCATGGCCGAATTTTGATACGAATAATTTTATTTTCATTTGTTTAAATGTCCGAAATGTGATTTTCATAATCTGTTTAGCATAATAGGATTTAGGCGAATATTTACATCGAAGAAAACGTATTTAGATTCTTTCTATTTGGTATAACTTGTATGACCTCAAACCCATCTGTCATAAGCTACATTTGGCAGAATGTTTTTCGACGAATGTTAAAATTAAAGAAAGCGTCAGATTGTATAAAATCCAAGTCTAATTTATATTTAACAATGCATAAAACACCTAAATATGTAGCTGACTGACTCATTAACGCAGAGCCGTAACTAAAAGCTCTGCCTACGTTTATAATTCGTAAAAAAAAACATTATTATTGTATTGTATTGTATTGTAACTTTGGGTGGGAACATATTATTGGCATTTTGGATGTATAGCTCACAAAACAAATGAAAACAAACTGTTGCCAGAAAAGTGGGTTAGGTTAGGTTAAAACTGCGTCCCCCAAGAAAACAAACTGTTGCCTGAAAAGTGGGTTAGGTTAGGTTAGAACTGGAACCCCACGAAAACGAACTGTTGCCAGAAAAGTGGGTTAGGTTAGGTTAGAACTGCGACCCCACGAAAACAAACTGTTGCCAGAAAAGTGGGTTAGGTTAGGTTAGAACTGCGACCCCACGAAAACAAACTGTTGCCAGAAAAGTGGGTTAGGTTAGGTTAGAACTGCGACCCCACGAAAACAAACTGTTGCCTGAAAAGTGGGTTAGATTAGGTTAGAACTGCGACCCCACGAAAACAAACTGTTGCCAGAAAAGTGGGTTAGGTTAGGTTAAAACTGCGTCCCCCAAGAAATCGAACTGTTGTCTGAAAAGTGGGTTAGGTTAGGTTAGAACTGCGACCCCACGAAAACAAACTGTTGCCAGAAAAGTGGGTTAGGTTAGGTTAAAACTGCGTCCCCCAAGAAATCGAACTGTTGTCTGAAAAGTGGGTTAGGTTAGGTTAGAACTGCGACCCCAAGAAAACGAACTGTTGCCAGAAAAGTGGGTTAGGTTAGGTTAGAACTGCGACCCCACGAAAACAAACTGTTGCCTGAAAAGTGGGGTAGGTTATGTTAGAACTGGAACCCCACGAAAACGAACTGTTGCCTGAAAAGTGGGTTAGGTTAGAACTGCGACCCCACGAAAACAAACTGTTGCCATAAAAGTGGGTTAGGTTAGGTTAGAACTGTGACCTCACGAAAACAAACTGTTGCCTGAAAAGTGCGTTAGGTTAGGTTAAAACTGCGTCCCCCAAGAAAACGAACTGTTGTCTGAAAAGTGGGTTAGGTTAGGTTAGAAGTGCGACCCCCAAGAAAACGGACTGTTGCCAGAAAAGTGGGTTAGGTTAGGTTAGAACAACTGCGACCCCACGAAAACAAACTGTTGCCTGAAAAGTGGGTTAGGTTAGGTTAGAACTGGAACCCCACGAAAACGAACTGTTGCCTGAAAAGTGGGTTAGGTTAGGTTAGAACTGCGACCCCACGAAAACAAACTGTTGCCTGAAAAGTGGGTTAGGTTAGGTTAGAACTGCGACTCCACGAAAACAAACTGTTGCCTGAAAAGTGGGTTAGGTTAGGTTAGAACTGCGACCCCACGAAAACAAACTGTTGCCAGTAAAGTGGGTTAGGTTAGGTTAGAACTGCGACCCCACGAAAACAAACTGTTGCCAGAAATGAAATTATGAGAAAATAATAGTTGCGAATTGGGAATAATTTGGCGAATTAATTTCCGCCAAAAAATATTCGGCCTACAACATATATGATTCTTGCAAGTATGCAAAACATTTCTATGCCATAAGATTTTATGCTTGTAGTACTTTATGCTTAATGGCGAATTATGCAAAAACAAATTATTACAAATAAAATTATGCGAAATGAAACAGATACCAGGTCTCGATTCGGACATTAAATTTATGCCAAAAGATACTTCGATCAATAAAAATTATGCGTAGAGTATGTATGCGCAACAATCCAGTACCAAGTGAGTTTATGCTAACAGTATGTTATGCCTAAAGGTATTATGCACAATAAAATTATTACAAAAAAAAATATGCCAAAGATAGGGGAACCATTACAATCCTCAAAAATGTAGACTGATAGATATGCAGTTGTTTAACGTCTTAGAGCATTTAATAACCGGAATCGCCATTAAGAGCTTAACCCTCTGCCGAAAACCTTGCACAATCGGACATAAAAGGTTTTTTATAGTACAGTCATTATAGATTTTGACCCGTGAATAATTAGTTCTTGGATTTTTTTTTCGTAGGTCCCTCGGGGGGGTCACTGGGAGTGTAAATTCAAAAAGTAGGCTGAATCAGGCTCCTGCGTATATTCGAAAAACGGTTTTTTTTTAAAAAAGCGGTTTTTCTTCAACAACTCGGCCATTTTTGATTTTACAGTAAAACCGTAAGGACAAAAATTGTAGGAAATTTGATTCTCTACAAGTTAGTCCAGTCATTATATCCAAAAAAACCGACCCTTCCCGTGAATAATCAGTTCTTGGATTTTTTTTTCGTACGTCCCTCGGGGGAATCACTGGGAGTGTAAATTCAAAAAGTAGACTGAATCAGAGTCCTGTGTATATTCGAAAAACGGTTTTTCTTGAATAACTCGGTCATTTTTGATTTTACAGTAAAACCGTGAGAACAAAAATTTTAGAAAATTTGACTCTACAAGTTTGTTCCTCACAATTTTTCTTCTAGGATCGATAGTTTGGAAATAAAATTTGAAAAAAGCGACAAATTCAAAATATTTTCAACATCTCGTTTATTTTCAACTTTACGACATAAATGAAGAGGACTAAACTTGTAGAGAATCAAATTCTGAACAATTTTGGTTCCCACCTTCTTTCCCCCAAAATCGATATTTTAGAAATTAAACCTGAAAAACGCGACAAATTCAAAATATTATCATTATCTCCTATGTTCTACGCTTTAAGGCATAAATGAAGGGAAACAAAGTTGTAGAGAATCAAATTCTGAACAATTTTTGTTCGAACTTTTTTTGCACCAAAACGATATTTTTTGAATTGGACCTAAAAAAATGCGACAAATTCGAAATATCATTATCTCGTTTATTTTCAACTTTACGGCATAAATGAAGGGAAAAAAACTTGTAGAGAATCAAATTCTGAACAATTTTGGTTCCCACCTTTTTTCCCCCAAAATCGATATTTTGGAAATTAAACTTAATTAATTACCCATTAATTAATTACAACTTAATTATTACCCATTTCAGGTAGTGGGACTTGTTTCACCAGTGTGCCCCAGACGCTGGTCATAGCGTCTTTTATACCACGTGTCCCAAAATTTTACGATAAGCTGGCACCAGAAGATGGACCTGCTCATGACTACTCCAGGAAAAATAATAAAAAAAAAAACTCAATTTATTAATGAATTACACAAAAATTAAAATCGACACCCCTAATGGTATTTTTAACGACCATGTCTACAATTTTTGAAATATATCTGTTTTTTTTGTATCGGCAACCTAAGTAGCACTGCTATTCACCACAACCCTTAAAAATACCAGAATACATGTAGTTACGATTTTAATTTTTTTTTGTAACTCCATAATAAGGGGTCATCCATTAATTACGTCACACGAATTTCTAGGTTTTTTGACCCCTCCCCCCCCCCCTTGTCACATTTGGTCACATTTGGCAAACCCCTCCCCCCTAGTGTGACGTCACATTTTTTCTACGAAATCGCCAAATCGAATTAAGTAAGTACCTAAGTATTATTAATATTTTATCAAAATATTTTTGACGATATAAATATTAGTAATTTTATAACCCAAAACTGCTTAGGAAAGAAAATTAAAAGAATAAAAACGATTATCGTTTTAAAAACTTGTTATTTAAATGTACAGCGAATAAAATAATTAAAAAAAAAATTTCGGTTACTGATGAAGTTAAAGTGACGTCACAAAGTTTGTGTCTCCCCCCTCCCCCATGTCACAATATGTCACATTTTCTTGACCCCCTCCCCCCCCTAAACGTGTGACGTAATTAATGGATGACCCCTAAATTGAAATATATTTTTTTTATTTTTTTCCTCGAGTATTCATGAGCAGGTCCATCTTCTGGTGCCAGCTTATCGTTGAATTTTGGGACACGTTGTATACCTAACCTGAAACGCAGTTCAGTCAGTTCGTCGCAAGTGATGCTCTTTGGAGTAGACGTATTTAAATAAAATGTCGATCTGTTTTGTGTGTGGAGAAGTTACTACGGACGATAATGTTGTGACAGTGAGGAAACGTGGTGTTCAGACGCTTTTATCGGCGAGCATTATTCGCGGTGATAAAGAACACGAGCAAATGCTTAGTATCGCTGACAGCGTCGTCATGCACGTCAGGTGTTGATGACGATGACAGTGATGATGACAGCGACATCGATGATCCCGGACCATCAACACTGAACCTTGATGAACGTGAAACCGGACATTATCAATTGACCGAAGAAGAAACCGAGGATATCGATTTGGCAGGACCATCAGCTAAGAAACCGAAAAACAAATAGTTGCGGAACCATATTTTCACACCGACAGCAACGGACTCTCACATTACATTTGGTTATTAGTATCGATACCTGGATTAGGCCTATAGGGGAAACCACGTCATAAATAAAACGTGCCTGATACTCTACCTCTGTGGTGGGGCGGAAAAGAGTTTACGCTCTATCTCCAGGGTTGGAACCAAAATTGTTCAGAATTTGATTATCTACAAGTTTGTTTCTCTTCATTTATGCCGTAAAGTTGAAAATAAACGAGATAATGATAATATTTCGAATTTGTCGCTTTTTTAGGTCCTATTCAAAAAATATCGTTTTGGTGCAAAAAAAGTTCGAACAAAAATTGTTCAGAATTTGATTCTCTACAACTTTGTTTCCCTTCATTTATGCCGTAAAGCGTGGAACATAGGAGATAGTGATAATATTTTGAATTTGTCGCGTTTTTCAGGTTTAATTTCTAAAATATCGATTTTGGGGGAAAAAAGGTGAGAACCAAAATTGTTCAGAATTTGATTCTCTACAAGTTTAGTCCTCTTCATTTATGTCGTAAAGTTGAAAATAAACGAGATGTTGAAAATATTTTGAATTAGTTGCTTTTTTCAAATTTTATTTCCAAACTATCGATCCTAGAAGAAAAATTGTGAGGACCAAACTTGTAGAGAATCAAATTTTCTAAAATTTTTGTCTTCACGGTTTTACTGTAAAATCAAAAATGACCGAGTTATTCAAGAAAAACCGTTTTTCGAATATACACAGGACTCTGATTCAGTCTACTTTTTGAATTTACACTCCCAGTGATTCCCCCGAGGGACGTACGAAAAAAAAATCCAAGAACTGATTATTCACGGGAAGGGTCGGTTTTTTTGGATATAATGACTGGACTAACTTGTAGAGAATCAAATTTCCTACAATTTTTGTCCTTACGGTTTTACTGTAAAATCAAAAATAGCCGAGTTATTGAAGAAAACCCGTTTTTTTGGAAAAAAATCATTTTTCGAATATACGCAGGAGCCTGATAAAGCCTACTTTTTGAATTTACACTCCCAGTGACCCCCCCGAGGGACCTACGAAAAAAAAATCCAAGAACTAATTATTCACGGATAGCGTCGGTTTTTTGGATATAATGACTGGCCTATTACTGCATCGTACTGGTCATCTGAGAGAGGCCCCGTCGTCAGCGCTTGCTGTGGTGACGGCATCTGTCTTCAGGCACCTCCCGCTCGGCTGTCGCAGTCCACAGCGTCCTCTGTGGTAGATTCACCGTCGCTGATTTTCAGCGTCTACCGCTCGCGACTCTGCATCCGTCGTGCTCGTGACGACAGTCTAGGTGATCTCGGGGTGTCAATATCGGAATCCATTTTACCCTGTAATTAAATTTCAGTGCGCTGCATGATTGGTTGTTAAACTTTGTTATCACCCTACGCCAGCGAGTTGTTAAACTCTTTAAACTCAAAATAAACTGTTTAACTCAAAATAAAACTCTTTAAACTGTTTAACTCAAAATAAAACTCTTTAAACTGTTTAACTCAAAATAAAACTCTTTAAACTGTTTAACTCAAAATAAAACTATTTAAACTGTTTAACTCAAAATAAAACTCTTTAAACTGTTTACCTCAAAGTAACACTCTTTAATCTGTTTAACTCAAAATAAAACTCTTTAAACTGTTTGACTCAAAATAAAACTCTTTAAACTGTTTAACTCAAAATAAAACTCTTTAAACTGTTTAACTCAAAATAAAACTCTTTAAACTGTTTAACTCAAAATAAAACTCTTTAAACTGTTTAACTCAAAATAAAACTCTTTAAACTGTTTAACTCAAAATCAAACTCTTTAAACTGTTTAACTCAAAACAAACAGTTTAACTCAAAACAAACAGTTTAACTCAAAACAAACAGTTTAACTCAAAACAAACAGTTTAACTCAAAACAAACAGTTTAACTGAAAACAAACAGTTCAACTCAAAACAAACAGTTCAACTCAAAACAAACAGTTTAACTCAAAACAAACAGTTTAACTCAAAACAAACAGTTTAACTCAAAACAAACAGTTTAACTCAAAACAAACAGTTTAACTCAAAACAAACAGTTTAACTCAAAACAAACAGTTTAACTCAAAACAAACAGTTTAACTCCAAACAAACAGTTTAACTCAAAACGAACTCTTTAACTCAAAACGAACTCTTTAACTCGAAACGAACTCTTTAACTCGAAACGAACTCTTTAACTCGAAACGAACTCTTTAACTCGAAACGAACTCTTTAACTCGAAACGAACTCTTTAACTCGAAACGAACTCTTTAACTCGAAACGAACTCTTTAACTCGAAACGAACTCTTTAACTCGAAACGAACTCTTTAACTCGAAACGTACTCTTTAACTCGAAACGAACTCTTTAACTCGAAACGAACTCTTTAACTCGATCCAACTCGATTCAACTCTCTAACTAACTCTCTAACTCAATTCAACTCTCTAACTCAGTTCAACTCTCTAACTCAGTTCAACTCTCTAACTCAGTTCAACTCTCTAACTCAGTTCAACTCTCTAACTCAGTTCAACTCTCTAACTCAGTTCAACTCTCTAACTCAGTTCAACTCTCTAACTCAGTTCAACTCTCTAACTCAGTTCAACTCTCTAACTAAGTTCAACTCTCTAACTCAGTTCAACTCTCTAACTCAGTTCAACTCTCTAACTCAGTTCAACTCTCTAACTCAGTTCAACTCTCTAACTCAGTTCAACTCTCTAACTCAGTTCAACTCTCTAACTCAGTTCAACTCTCTAACTCAGTTCAACTCTCTAACTCAGTTCAACTCTTTAACTCAATTCAACTCTTTAACTCAATCAAACTCTTTAACTCAATCAAACTCTTTAACTCAATTCAACTTTAACTCCTTGAACTGTAACGCTTTAACTATTTAACTCAATTCAACTTTAACTATTTAACTCTTTACACTTTAACTCTTCAGATCCTAACTCTGACTTTCGACTGTAACGGCAAACCCGTACTAAATACCACATCTATGGACTCTCTGGCAGCACACTACATGGCCACACTCATAAACAGCACAGCTACATGGCTGTAGACTCTAGCAGCACACTACATGGCCGCACTCATAAACAACACATCTACATGGCCGTAGACTCTAGCAGCACACTACATGGCCGCACTCATAAACAGCACATCTACTTGGCTGTAGACTCCAGCAGCACACTACATGGCCGCACTCATAAACAGCACATCTACTTGGCTGTAGACTCCAGCAGCACACTACATGGCCGCACTCATAAACAACACATCTACATGGCTGTAGACTCTAGCAGCACACCTACATGGCCTCGCCCATTAACAGCACATCTACATGACTATCGACTTTCTAGCTGAGCACTACATAACCGCACTCATAAACAGCACATCTACATGGCTGTAGACTTTCTGGTAGCACACCTAATAGATGGCTGCACTCATAAACAGCTGCACTCCTAAACAGCTCGCCTACATGGTTCAAAATAATTCAACTAAATAATCAAAGCGATCACACATAACTGGCTCATTAGACGTTGGGTCTAGCTATAACATACCACCTCCAAACCTACATGGTACCCGTAATATAGTAGTCTTAATATCCATTTGCAGTGAACTCAATAACAGATCTCATGTGGTTTGTTTGTCCTGTACCCAATGATACTATCAAAACATATATATTCAAACCACTAATCATAGGATCAAGCTCTTGTGTACGTAGTATAATATTAAATATATGTAGGTAATAACGTGGCAACTAGATCGTTCTTCGCGTACTCAGGTAATGGAACATCGGGTCCACGAGCAACATAGCACTTACAAGCTAACTAACTACACCATAACAACCTACATAGGTAATTAAACATTAAATCTGGTTATAGGGTACCGCCTATACGATATGTTACGATATGTAGCTTCCCCATAGTTCAACAATTTATCAATCAGCGCCAGAACATGTAGTTCTCATATTTAATAAAGCAGGAGCGATAACGGACCGCGCGCGCCGTGTGCATACCCCGCCATCAACTCAATATTCATTCAGCCGGTGACCGAAACAATAAAAAATTGTAAAACAACTCAAAAAATAAAAATAAAAATAGTCTTGGAGTCTACGAAATGCCGCCCGTTCTTGTAAAGTTAGCACAGCCACTGACAAAACTGATTAACCAATCATTTAATCAAGGAATATTCCAGGACTTACTTAATATCCATTAAATATCCATTATTAAACCCATATTTACAAACGGTGACGTAATCCATCCAAACCAATATAGACCTATCGCACTCTTATCCGACTTTTTCGTAAAGTACAGTATTTTATCATTTACATTTTATTTATACATACAGAACATCTTAGGTCATAAAGACAACAGAACACATAGTTTAGGATTTGTGAGAACGCATCCATAATGAACGCAACCGAATATGCGGTCTCTATCGCGCCGCGTCCTCTCGCTCTTCGTTGGTATAAAAACGTAGACGTTAATGGCCGACTGAATGTAAAACGAAATTATAATAAAGTGCAAAGTTAATTAATCTGATGTATCATTTCTCAAATATCACAATTGGCGACGAGGACGTTCAATAAAATTAAGAAAAATCAAATAATTGCAGTGAACAAATCATAAAATAAGTGTTATGTCGAACCCAGTACTCGAACCGGCGTGACTGTCTATTGTTTCATGTGAAAAAGTAACCTACAAAATAGACTAATGAGTAAAATCACAGAAGATAGTAGTGTTGAAGATATCATCGAAGAATTAAACAAAGGAAAAAGAGGTTGTATTTACTACTGTAACAAAGAACAACTATTACAATTAGCGAGTCACCTAAAACTTGACAGTACTAATAAGACCGTGGATCAACTTCGAAAACTCATAAGCGAAAAACTCAAATCTCAAGACCAAAAAACACAGAAAACAATGTCACACAACGACACAAATATCAAACCGTTCGATGGCACAAATTGGGAAGCATTCGAAAAGCAATTGCAATGCTTACTATTAGTAAACGACATTCCAGAAGAAAAGAAAGTGCCACTACTAATTACAAAATTAACCACTACTGTTTTCGATAATATTCTTAACATTTGTGAACCAGTATCACCACTGACAAAGTCATATGATGAGTTGTGCAGTCTCCTAAAGAAAAATTATACAAATACAAAAGCTCCATCAATTAACAGAGTTGAATTCAGGAAGAGGAACCAAACGGCAAGTGAATCAATTGATCAATATATCACAGAATTACGGAAAATTGCTAGAACATGCGGATTCAAGGACATGGAAGATCAAATAAAAGAAAAATTTATTGACGGATTGACTTCAAATCCTATAAAGTTTGAATTGTTGAAAAATTCAGAATTATCACTAGAAAAATTAGTTATCTTGGCTCGCAGCATTGAAGCAGCTTTGAAGACCACAGAGACTACAGAATCAAAAAACATAACACCAATGTTTAAGAACACCTCGGTTAATTATAGAAACACAAATACCAGACGAGGACAAGGCCGGGGCGGACTGATAGGTGCAAATTCAAGAATGTGTTATTGCTGTGGAAAAACCAATCATATCCGTGCAGAGTGTTCACTTCAGAAGAAATATTGTTCGGAATGTGGACGACAGGGGCATATATATAAGATGTGCCCGAACAACAAGATGCAACGGTCCACTAACATGGTCTCAACGGACGAGCACAAACCAGAAGATGAAGGCAATGAAGACAATTTTGATGGCTCCTTAGCACCTTTGTTTCAAGAGTATGAAGTAAGGTCACTAGGTGTAAGTAAAATACCTGCACAATATTTAACCTTAGACATAGATGGTATAAAAATAGATTTTGAACTTGACTGTGGGTCAGAGGTGACTGTAATACCTATCAATTATGTAAAAAAGTATTTCCCACACAAAGAAATAAAAAGGTGTAACACACTTTTTAAAAATTTTGACCAAAGTTTGTCACAACCCATAGGTATTATTGAGGATCTTAAAATAACATTTAACGGAATTTGTATTAAATCTACTAGTTTTGTAGGAAAAGAAGTGATGCCTTGTATATTAGGTCGGGATTGGTTATACCAACTAAAGCAATGGCCACTTAAATTAAAGGGCCAAGAAGAAGAAAAATCACAATACTTTAATAGTCAAGAATGTAACCTGACTAAAACTGTTTCAGAGGCTGAACAATTAATTAAAAGGAAGTTCGCAGAAGTATTTTCACCTGGCTGGGGAAACTTTGAAGGCGAGGAAATAACCTTAAAACTGAAACCAGGTGCCACTCCCAAATGCCTACCGGTAAGGCGGGTGCCTTTTTCTCTTCGAGACAAGGTAAAAAATGAAATCTCTAGATTATTGGCTAATGGAAGAATAGAACCCATAGAACATAGTCAATGGGGAACCCCAGTTGTTCCAATTCTCAAACCCGATGGGTCAGTGCGTCTATGTGGAGACTATAAGCTAACCCTTAACCCTAACCTAGAGATTGACCATTATCCGCTACCACATGTAGAAGAAATCTTTAATTGTTTAAAGGATGGACAATACTTCTGCGAACTAGATCTGAAAGAGGCTTATTTGCAAGCCCCACTAAGCAAAAAGTCACAAGATTGCACTACAATTGTGACAGAGTTAGGAACTTTTAAATACAAATATCTTCCATATGGTGTGAACACCGGCCCAGGATCTTTTCAAAGACTAATGAGCAACAAATTGGCAAACGTTCCTAATGTAATAGTATTTATAGACAATATCTATATGTCAGGCAAAGACCTTGAATCCACCATGGAAACACTATGTAAAGTACTAGAAAAATTAAATCAGTGTGAATTTAAACTTAAACCAGAAAAATGTAGGTTTTTTCAGAACCACATTGATGTGTTCGGTTATAGAATAAATAGTAATGGAATAAGTGTAATAAAAAAAAATATTGACCCTCTGCTGAGAACACCGCCGCCGACAAATTTAACATTATTGAAATCATTTCTAGGCAAAATAAATTCTTATTCGCGTTTTTTAAAGAATATGGCTAGCATTTTAACACCCCTATATGACTGTACAAAGAAAAATAAATTTGAATGGACACCTCAGTGTGAACAAGCATTTAATGCAATCAAGTTAAAACTTGCTTCAGTTCAAAATTTAAGACACTATGATCCAGATCTGCCCTTAATATTAACATGTGATGCATCAGATGTGGGGGTGGCAGCGGTGATCTCAAACAGGGAGTCAAATGGTACTGTCAGACCAATTGCATTTGCTAGTAAGAAACTGAGTTTAGCAGAACAAAGGTATTCAGTTATAGATAAAGAAGCGCTCGCAATCATATTTGGTGTGACTAAATTTTATAACTATACTTATGGGCGCAGTTTTGAACTGGAAACAGACAATGCAGCCTTAGTCAGAATATTTGGTCCTAACAAGTCAATACCAAAAATGGCTGCTAAAAGATTGCAGCATTACGCAATATTTTTGTCTGCATTTAAATATAAGATAAGACATATTAAAACAAACCTTAACCCTGCAGATTATATGTCTCGCACTGTTGAGGAGAGCCAAAATGATGTAGAATTACATAAACTATGTAAAGAAGGGGATATAGGGAATACATTTTATACAGATAGTAGCGAATTGGAAGTGCTAGATTGGAAATTAATAAAGAAAGAAACAATAAAAGATTGTAATTTGTCAACTGTAATACGTTATTTAGTAGATGGATGGCCAAGTAAGGAAATGACAGATCCTAATTTATTACCATACTTCAACCGAAAGGATGAAATTAGTACAGATAGGGGTTGCCTATTTTGGGGCTATCGCATCATAATTCCACATTCACTACAAGACAGGGTATTACAGGAGACACATAAAAGCCACTTCGGGATTGTAAAAATGAAAGAAATAGCCCGGTCATACTTTTGGTGGCCTGAACTCAATAAACAGATAGAACAAATTACCAAAAACTGCATGGCTTGTCTAAGCAATAGTAAAAATCCAACAAAAATTGTAAAATTGTGGCCAGTAGCGCCATCTACTTGGTACAGACTTCATGCCGATTTTATTGGACCATATAAAAAAAAGATGTTTCTGGTAATTATTGATAGTTATTCAAAATGGGCAGAGGCTTTTATCATGAATGATATAACGACTAAAACCACCATAGAAATTTTTAAAAATTTATTTGCTAGGTATGGTTACCCACATCAGCTGGTTACGGACAATGGCACAAGTTTTACCAGCGCCGAATTTAAACAGTTTTGTAATTTAACTCAAATTAAACATACATTCTCACCACCTTACCATCCAGCCACCAATGGCGCTGCAGAGAAATTTGTGGAAACATTTAAAAGTCATATAACTAAAATAATGGACAGTGGGTACAACATAACAACAGCAATGAATCTCTTTTTGGCAGATTATCGTTCCACACCGCACAAAAGCAATGGCGTGACGCCAGCGCGATTAATGCTGGGGAGAGAGCTGAGGAACAGATTTTCACTGTTGCGACCACCTCCTGTATCTTGTATACAATATGAAAATAAAATCAAACAAAATAATTATAGTAGTGGTGACCGCAGCGTAGATTTTAAAATAGGACAGAGTGTTATGGTTAGAGATTACAGGAAGGGATGCAAACCATGGATTAAGGGAATTATAGTCCAGGAGTCTGTACCCGGAGCAACATATTTAGTTGATGTCAATGGTTTGGTTTGTAAAAGACACGTTAACCAAATGCTTGAATGTGGAGAGCAAGATGTTAACTGTGATGTGTAGAATGTAGAATAAGTTACAATTCTGTATCATATTTAATATGTTAGGTTTAAGCTGTACCCTTACTTAAGTATTAAAGGCGGGAAGAGTGTGAGAACGCATCCATAATGAACGCAACCGAATATGCGGTCTCTATCGCGCCGCGTCCTCTCGCTCTTCGTTGGTATAAAAACGTAGACGTTAATGGCCGACTGAATGTAAAACGAAATTATAATAAAGTGCAAAGTTAATTAATCTGATGTATCATTTCTCAAATATCACAGGATTTTTGGTGGACATGACAAAAGCGTATAAAAAAGTATCACACGAAATCTTACTCTGTAACTTGTACGGGATGGGAATACGCGGCACTCCGTATATTTGGTTCAAATCAAATCGTACCTCGGAGACCGTAACCAATGCGTACAAGTAGAACACTTTTATAAGGACCGCGAGGAACTAAAGACCGTGACATCAAAATCGCGTCATATTGTTTATTCAATTATGTCAATATTTCAGGGAAGCGTTTGTGGATGCCTACTATTTCTTGACCTGCCAAAAATACTTAACACAGACACAACCTGCGTTATGTTTGCTGACGAAGCTTTTCTTCAAGATCATGGACCAACACTTTGTAATTCAGTGCAGACTGACATCATCATCATCATCATCATCTCAGCCATAAGACGTCCACTGCTGAACATAGGCCTCCCCCTTGGACCTCCATACGTGCCGGTTGGAAGCGACCCGCATCCAGCGTCTTCCGGCGACCTTAACAAGATCGTCTGTCCATCTTGTGGGTGGACGTCCTACGCTGCGCTTGCTAGTCCGTGGTCTCCACTCGAGCACTTTTCGACCCCATCGGCCATCTTCTCTGCGTGCAATGTGGCCTGCCCATTGCCACTTCAGCTTGCTAATCCGGTGGGCTATGTCGGTGACTTTAGTTCGTCTACGGATCTCCTCATTTCTGATTCGATCACGTAGAGAAACTCCGAGCATAGCCCTCTCCATAGCTCGTTGAGCGACTTTGAGTTTTGAGATGAGGCCGATAGTGAAAGACCACGTTTCGGAGCCGTAAGTCATCACTGGTAACACACATTGATTAAAGACTTTCGTCTTGAGGGACTGAGGTATGTCGGACGAAAAGACATTACGTAGTTTCCCGAACGCTGCCCAACCGAGTTGGATTCGGCGGTTGACCTCTTTCTCGAAGTTGGACCTACCTAATTGGACTACTTGTCCTAGGTAGATGTACGAGTCAACAACTTCGAGTACCGAGTTCCCAACAGAGACTGGGATGGGCACAACATTGGCATTTGACATAAGTTTCGTCTTGTCCATGTTCATTTTCAAGCCCACCCGTTGTGAAACTCGGTTGAGGTCATCGAGCATCATGCTGAGTTCCTCCATCGACTTTGCCATGACTACGATATCGTCGGCAAACCGAAGGTGAGTGATGTATTCGCCGTTGATGTTGATGCCAAGTCCTTCCCATTCCAGGAGCTTGAAGGCGTCTTCCATTACGGCAGTAAACAGTTTCGGAGAGATAACGTCTCCCTGCCTTACGCCTCTTCGCAATGGAATCGCCCTCGTGCTCTGCTCCTGTACTCGGACCGACATGGTGGCGTTACTATACAAACACTTCAACACTTCGATGTACCGATAGTCAATATGGCATCGCTGAAGAGACTCAAGCACCGCCCATGTTGCCACCGAATCGAAGGCTTTCTCATAGTCCACAAACGCTAAGCATAATGGCAAGTTATACTCTTCGGTCTTCTGTATAACTTGCCGCAGCGTATGGATGTGGTCTATGGTACTATAGCCTTTTCGGAAACCGGCTTGTTCGGGAGGCTGGAAGTCATCAAGTCTGTGTTCGAGACGGTTCGTGATGACCCTTGAAAACAGCTTATAGACATGGCTCAGAAGCGTGATGGGTCTGTAGTTCTTCAATAGGTTGTTATCACCTTTTTTGAAGAACAGCACCACCTCGCCTCTACTCCATGTTTCAGGCGTTATGCCCTCGGACAAGACGGAATTAAAGAGCTTCTGGAGGACTTTAAGTACCGGTGTTCCACCCGCTCTCAGAAGCTCTGAAGTGATTCCGTCTTTGCCCGGCGCCTTGTTGTTCTTAAGCTGCTTCAGGGCCATCCTAATCTCGTACAGACTGATGTCCGGGATATCTTCGGTATAATGTCGGGACAGCTTGGCTCTTGGATCTCCTACCAAGCTGTCAACGGGCTTTGCGATCGAAGTGTATAACTGTCCATAGAACCTCTCGATCTCACCTAAAACCTCCGCTTTGCTCGACGCTATGCTGCCATCTTCCCGTTTCAGCTTTGTCAGCTGGCTTTGCCCAATAGACTTGTCCTTTGCGAACACTTTGGAGCCTTGGTTTCGCTCAATAGTCTCTTTAATACGGTTAGTATTAAAGAGACGCAGATCATGTCGCAGGGACTTAGATATACGTCTATTGAGCTGCCTATATGACTCCGCGTCATCGGGAGACTGCAACTGTAGCGAGCGTCGTTCAGCCATGAGGTTCAAGGTTTGCTCGGTCAATTTCTGAGGTCTATCTTTACGGCGGGATCTAAAAAACTTAGACCCTACTGTGTGGACAGTTTCCACTAGCCCGTCGTTGATTTCGTCCACTGAAGCCAAGTTCTCTAGGCAAGCAAAGCGGTTAGAGAGCTCGAGTTGAAAGGTTTCGGGGTTTTGAACATAGGCTCGAGTAGGTCGGAGCGTAGACTTCATCAGGCTGGACCTTTCAAGTTTAATATTGATATTCAGTGTGCCTCTTACGATTCGGTGATCACTACCGGTCTTTACCCTGTTGATCACAGAGACATCACTGAATATCCGTTTCTTGTCGGTCATGATGAAGTCTATCTCGTTTCTCGTGGAACCGTCAGGACTCATCCAGGTCCATTTCCTGTGAGGCGGCTTCTGGAAGAAAGAGTTCATCATGAAGAGTTCCTCTCTCTCCAGAAAGTCGGCCAGCCTCTGACCCCTAGGGTTCCGTTGCCCATACCCAAATTGCCCCACTCTCAACTCATCCCCGCTTCTCTTGCCCAACTTTGCGTTGAAGTCCCCCATAACAACAGTAAAGTAGGTTTTAGAAGTATGTATGGCCCTACTTACGTCCTCATACATAGCTTCTACTTCATCATCGGAGTGTGACGAGGTCGGTGCGTATACCTGAATGACCTTCAGCGAATATCTTTTGGATATTCTGAGTATTAGGTATACCACCCTGCTCGACACACTGTCGATGGTTATTATGTTGTTTACGAGGGACTTGTGAACGAGAAACCCGACACCACCTTGGGACTGTTGGTCGCCCTCCCGGTGGTAGAGCAAGTTACCAGACTTCAGGGTTGTCGTGTCCTCCCCCTCTCTACGGACTTCGCATAACCCTACAATGTCCCAGTGTAACCTGCTCAGTTCCTCTTCCAGCTCGCAGATCTTTTCGTCAGTCCTCATAGTGCGTATGTTGTGTGTTACCAGGGCCAGTCGTCGTCGGGGCGGGTAGCCGGATCTTTGCCGGAGATTCTTAGCACCCCTGACCCCGCTAATGCCCTGACCGCTACCATAGCCAGAGCACCGGGGGTCGCCGGAACCTCGGGGCCGTGGTTCTATTGTGCTCATCATGATGGGGGGTGAATGCCATAATCGCCACGCTTGGCAGGCGGGTTGGCGATCGCAGTCGAGTACACCGAATTTGAGGGACGCTGCTGCCCGTCCACCGGTGGTCTTGGACGTAGTTTAAGGACATACCCGGGTCCCTGCAGACTGACATAAAGGAATCAAAAAGTGACACAACATTCAACAAAAACTGAAATCATTACTTCTAGAACACGCTTATTACTCAATTGAGGAATCTATATTATCTATGAAAAACGATCATTGATTCCAACACATCGTATTGAATAGGGTTCTAAGTCCTAACGGTTACCTCCCATTATTAATTACTTATTTACCTACTATAACATTTTCACTTATTATAGTTGATAATAATTTTATTTGTAAAAATTGAATGACATGAAAAAAATTACCAATAAAAATCTGTATAACAAAGACATTAGGGTCTGACCCGTCTGACTATGATGGTACACCACCTACATGGTAACTACACTGTTAATGACAACGTGTCATTAACCTAATAGAGCCCTTTATTCATTTCAGAAACCAATCAAAGGCGTTATCATGTACGACTTTACTTATTAGATCATTTAGCTCATACTATTTATTAGAATAGATTAAGATCAGTATTCGAAACTCACGTATATATTTAATATGCATGATGTAAATACTTTCAATTTAACGACAGCAAGTATTTAACTAAATCTGCATGACAACAAAGCACTTCTGTATGTTTCTTGAGTTTCTTCACAATATGGGCTATTTAAATTTAAAACCACTGCGTTAAATGAAATTGTTCCTTTAATGACAATAAACTTACCTACTTGCCTGTAACCGTACACGTACAATTATACATGTTTGTATCTTAATTGCTAATGGATTCATTAAATATTTATCCAAATCGTATCCAATTTCGTATGTGATCGCGATATGCTCGGCTAAACATCTACACTGTACACACTAATCGTAAGTAAGTATTCAAATTCTAAGAAAACTTGTAACCACGGTCTTATCTTAAACATGGCTCTTGTAAACAAAATAAGGTTAACTCGCCCAATACCTGTACCGATTTTGATTACCAGCAGAATTCTAAATTATGTAATAAGTCTGCATTCGTTACTTCAACTTGACCATGATCGCGAATCTACATGTATTCTTAATCAGGTTTTGAGATTACAAGCATTGCCACTTAAAACTTACTACCATAACGTCTGAGTATATAAAATATGTATATGTATACTAGGTACTCACACGTTCTAGTCCTTTTATGGGCGCCGTTGATCACCGCTTCTGACTTGTGATGAATCAAAGTCCTTCGTACAATCAATTACTTTTATTTTACTCCAACTTCTTACTTCAACACTCTTTAACAATATTTAGTTAACAAGCCGTAACCTTCGTGCTACATGTTACTGGGTCAAGCGCCAAGCGAGAATGATCCCCCCATCCCATGGTAAGTTACATTTTATACTTTTCCCTCATTAGAATTGGCGGGTAGGAGAGAAGGGTCATTTTCGCGACTACCCACAGATTAATTAACAAATATTCGGGTAAACACAAATCACATTTTTAATCACTACCCACTGAATGCCATAAGTTTAACATAACTCACGCAAAATAATTATAATTTATTCTTGAAATCTTATGAAATATCACACTCGGCCATCCGACTGCAACTACTGCATAAAATCTTATGGCATAGAAATGTTTTGCATACTTGCAAGAATCATATATGCTGTAGGCCGAATATTTTTTGGCGGAAATTAATTCGCCAAATTTTTCCCAATTCGCAACTATTATTTTCTCATAAGTTCATTTCTGGCAACAGTTTGTTTTCGTGGGGTCGCAGTTCTAACCTAACCTAACCCACTTTTCTGGCAACAGTTTGTTTTCGTGGGGTCGCAGTTCTAACCTAACCTAACCCACTTTTCAGGCAACAGTTTGTTTTCGTGGGGTCGCAGTTCTAACCTAACCTAACCCACTTTTCAGGCAACAGTTTGTTTTCGTGGGGTCGCAGTTCTAACCTAACCTAACCCACTTTTCTGGCAACAGTTTGTTTTCGTGGGGTCGCAGTTCTAACGTAACCTAACCCACGTTTCTGGCAACAGTTTGTTTTCGTGGGGTCGCAGTTCTAACCTAACCTAACCCACTTTTCAGGCAACAGTTCGTTTTCGTGGGGTTCCAGTTCTAACCTAACCTAACCCACTTTTCAGGCAACAGTTTTGTTTTCGTGGGGTCGCAGTTCTAACCTAACCTAACCCACTTTTCTGGCAACAGTTCGTTTTCTTGGGGGTCGCAGTTCTAACCTAACCTAACCCACTTTTCAGGACAACAGTTCGTTTTCTTGGGGGACGCAGTTTTAACCTAACCTAACCCACTTTTCTGGCTAATTAAAACCAAAATATTACTTTGCTAATCCGCGTAAAAAGATAACGAGCTAGTCAACCAGTGATAACCCGTTATACTTACTTGCGTATTTTTTGCATGCAATTAATGTTCCCACCCTCCCACCGCAAAAATAAATACGCAAATAAATATAACAAACCACCACCAAAAGAATAATACTCGACACGTGTTTCGCCTCTCTACGAGGCATCCTCAGGAGCTGTTGACGGTCTGACGTCCGGCAACGGAATGACGTGTCCAGAATGGTCGGCCATATTTATACCTCGTCGAAAAACATTCTGCCAAATGTACCTAGCTTATGACAGATGGGTTTTAGGTCATACAAGTTATACCAAATAGAAAGAATCTAAATACGTTTTCTTCGATGTAAATATTCGCCTAAATCCTATTATGCTAAACAGATTATGAAAATCACATTTCGGACATTTAAACAAATGCAAAATAAAATTATTCGTATCAAAATTCGGCCATGATAGTAGTAGTCTATTTAAGATTCGGACTTGGAAACATTCGGGCTATTGCATATTATACAAACTGAAGCTTTCTGCAAATTTAACATTCGTCGAAAAATATTTCTGCCAAATAGGTTATGCCAGATGCGTTTCGGGTCACGGAAGTTATGCCAAATAGACGGAACCCCTACTGGTACGTATACCTACAAACAAACTCTTTCCAATTTATCCCATTTATTTCAGTGAGTATGAAGCTCTTGGTTCAAGATGATATTTATATTCTTTCATATACTTAAGTAGGTACTAATAGGTGGGTGGCACCATAATCTGTCTAATTACCAAGAAATATTATAATCAAATAAAGAAATTTACGTTTTTTCATAGAGTTTCCTATATTACCGTAGACTGGGGCCACTTTAATTAAGATAAAGATGCTGCTCTGGTTAATACTGGATCCCGAAGCCGTATCTATGAGAGGGTGGGAATCTTAAATACCTAAACTTGAAATTACTATAAAAACTTAGTAGACTAGATAGACTCCTAGAAAGTGGATTTAACTAAAATACTTAATCTAAAATCCCCATTCTATCCTAGAACTTGTATAATCTTGATGCCGTTTTGTTTTGCATTTTTAGGTCTATCGAAAAGCCCTATATGTTTGAAAGCCTCACCGTCTGCTTACTGCAGGCCTCTGGTTCGGCAACTTAAATACAAGAATTTCGATCAACGTTGGCACATTGATCTTTCCCCAAAGAGCTTTTGTTGCTAACCCGACCATTTCTATATTCCACCCAAGCAAACCCACGTCAATGGCCGACCCTTCTCGAACTTTCCATTTTTCATCCCTCCTAGAGGAATTTATTTCCATTATATTGTTTGACCTTGTCTATAGATCTCGGGTCCTTTGAGATTGACCCCATTATGGGAACGGTGCGGTATATTTGATTGTTTTCTTTGAGTCAAAGTTGGGGACTGTTTGTGGTTTCTAGTCGAAAAGTTTCTTTGTCCCTACAGTCATCAGCAGATAGAAGCTGATAAGCGAACGAACTGTCTATTATGAAATTTATGAATTACAGAACAAGCAACATACGGATAAATTGTGATTCTTTCAGAAAAAGGTATCTATATTGTCGGTTTTCAATAAGAAAGATTTTTAATTGCATATTTTCAGCAATAGCAATCTTATTTATTGATTGCCGACAGTTATATAGTTACCCTTTCCTTCAAAATTACACATTTTGAGTAAGTAGTTAATACTCAGTGTATTTAAAAATACTGGTACCTATCTAGGTTACTAAGTAGTTTTGTTACGCTAATGCTGTTATTCTTAAAAAGTTCTCAACGAAACTCTAGAAGTAGGTAAGCAGGTGCTTGGGGTCTTTTCAAAAGGGTACGTTGAAAAATTGGCCTCTCAGGCTAGCACGTAAAACGTTTTATTAAGTATACCTATGTGGTTTTTGTAGGAAAGGTCAAAACTACCTACCTAACTTACCTAACTAATATAATTTGTAAAATTTACTTCTAGGCCTCGTTTATACTTGTTGTTACCCAAAATTGATTGATGATGAATTTTGTAAAGCGTGAACTTATTTATAAAGCTTATTTTACCACAGGAGACTACATGAATGATAAAACAAAGTGGGATTAATTGTGATTCGAGATGATTAATTATATATTAGGTATAATTGATTAATGATGAGGAAATGGATATTTAGATATATTTTATTCCAGAAACATTCTAGAGTATAATTTTTATACAATTGTATTATCTTCGTGTGAAATTCTTAGTATTAAATTTGATCTGCATAATACCTAATCCTATATTATTATGGAATAATATTAACATCAATAAATTGCTCTGATAATTAGCTTAAGATAATAGGTACATAGGTATATATGTAATACCAACTAACCATTTATAAGTGCTTGTTGCTAGGCCTAACTACATGGATAAAGTATATTTGAACCTGAAATAAATTGCTCTGATAATTAGCTTAAGATAATACATATATAATATATGTAATACCAACTATTAACCATTCTGCTTGTTACTAGGATAAAGTATATTTGAACTTGAACTTGATTGTACCTGATTAGAACAAACTGTATATTAATTCGAACCGTTGTGCCCCAGTTCTAGTGATGTTAGTAGCTGCGTGGTGTTCGGATAGAGACCCCATTAAAACGCGAGCTCCTCGTTTTGGACTCTAATTGCCCGTGACCTCGCTGTCCTGTAATGTTCTGCCATTGATGTGTGCCGGAGGATAGTCAGCTTAATTGATCAGGTATTCATTGTTATTCAAGGCTTTGCCCTATTTAAAGCGATACGCGACAACACAATACATCTGTCACTGTTGGGTTAACTAGTTGACGGCTATTGTTTCATTACCATTCTCATCCTTAGAGGATATAACCAAACGGAGTAGCCATTAACAGGCGTTCCCCTCTGTCGAAAATAGGCCGCCAATGATCATACACATTGTATGGACTGACGTTTATCTGACATGGCTATTTTTACGTTACGTATACATTTGACGTGCGCTCCCCTGCAAAAATCGGCAGACTATTTTGTACCGAAAATTACAGACATGGCGTCTCCGTTTCGTTATATCCTCTAAGTTCTCATCACTGATTATGAAAAAATGTTTATGTCATTTAATCAGTATTTCACAGTTCCATCTATTTGTTATATGCCTATTTCTATAATTTTTAACCGACTTCAATTTCATAGAAGGAGGAGGTTCTGTATTCGGTTGTGGCTATCTTTTTTTTTTTTTTTTTCTATGTACGTTCACCGATTTACTCCGACATCCGTAATCCGTAGTCCGATTTGAGTAATTATTTTTTTGTTCGAAAGGAGGTACCTCCAAGTTGGTCCCATATTAATTTAGTTCTGTTCTGATGGTGGGATCCATGAGGAATTGAGGGAACTCCTCAATTTTCAAAGGCACATGCATGGTGATTTGGGTGTTTTCTTAAGCAACTCGAGCATTTTTCCCGAAAACCACCATTTTGATGAAGTAGACATGATGATAATGATTGTTTTGATGATAAAGATGATGATTTTTAATGTAGCGATTACTCCGGCGGTCTGTGATCCGATTTGAGTAATTCTTTTTTGTTTGGAAGAAGTTACCTCCAAGGTGTTTCCGTATTATTTTTGGTTCTAGTCTGATGATGGAATCCATGAGGAATTGAGGGAACTCCTCAATTTTTAAAGGCACGTGTAAAGTGATTTCGGTGTTTTCTAAAGTAACTCGAGCATTTGCTTCCGAAAACCACCAATTGGATGTAGTGCAAGTGTAGCCTTACCATGAGTTTGACACTACCCCCGATCAGTAGCCTTACCACGAGTTTGACATTGACATATTCGCTAACGCTTCGTAACTTACTTTTTATGCATCTCGCTCGCACTGATATGTTAGTACGAGCGAGATGCATAGAAAGTAAGTTACACACACGCTAGTGAATATATCAATGTCAAACTCGTGGTAAGCTGGTAAGGCTACTGATCGGGGGTTAGGGTTAGGAGTTAAGGGGTCAGGGATTAAGGGGTCGGGGAATGGCGGTTGAAGGGTTGCTGGTTCAGGGTCAAGGGGTTCCTGGATCAGGGGTTGATGCGCTGTGAGGTTGAGTGATCGGGGGGTTGAGGGATTGGGTCAGTGGCGGGGCGGAGGATGGATTTAGTGTAGTGACAGGAATTATAATTTCCCAGACGGACTAGAGAAAATTCCTAATATTAAATATGTATTTAATATTTATTAAAGTAATAGCTACACGAATTTAGTGTTAAACATGATCTTGTTTTTCATTCATGCGTCGCGCTCTTAACAATGCGTTAAAACTAAAAATGGAAAAATAAAAACTTTTTACAAAAAAAAAGAAAACCGACTTAAAAAAGGATGAAATAAAATATTATCATTTTTAAGTCTATGCGTTACCAACTGATATGCTTGAAGTCGGTGCCAAGCCAAGTAGTAACAATACCAGTCAAAAATAATCAGCTTTATGGCTATAAATCCCATTAGAACTGTACTAATAACTATTATAAATGTGTAAGTAATTCTGTCTGCCTCTTTGTCGCCTTTTCATGGCTAAACAACTTTAGGTGAAATTTGGCAAGAAGGTAGCATCCTTGAATTGTTTTATATTTTGAAATGTAGTCCTCTGGATAAGGAACGGGAAATAACTCAGTCCCAATCCCACACTTGCATGCTATAGACTGTTCGAGCATTAGTAAGAAATGCTCTTTAAAAAATACGACGGCAAAAAATGCATTGGATTTACACTAATGTGCCGACAAACATGGTACGGACTGCGCCAAGAAGGTTTGGTCGTGTGTTCTGAGGTGTGTTCTTAGGTACAGTTGTTGTCAATGATATGTTTACACTTTTGCACCTTACTCCTTTCCGCTGGATGCGGGTGGCGCAAGGCCGGTTATTGTGGCACTCTTTGGGGGAGGCCTATGTCTAGCAGTGGAAGACCTCTGGCTGATATGATAATGATGATGATGATGACCTTACTCCTTTGTAATAAGGTGAAAAGTGTAAACATATTTTTAACGTCGCCTGTACCTACAGAAAGTACATTCATTGTCGTCGTGTAAGGCAATCCAACGTAGGTACATCCTTATCAAAACGCACCAAAATCATGGTATGCTTCAAAATTTGGCTTGGCACCGACTTCAAACATATCAGTCGGTAACGCATAGACTTAAAAATGATAATATTTTATTTCATCCTTTTTGAAGTCGGTTTTTTTTTGTAAAAAGTTTTTATATTAATATAATAATGACTATTATGAGTATTTTATACGCGATAGTTAGAACAATAGGACCACAACTAAATTTGCGAGTAGGGGCATGTTGATAGAGATTGACGAGAGAGCTAATAAATAGAACAGGCCGGATCCCATTGTTTGAGATAATTATTGAAAGTCATAATGTAATGATTAGCAGATTATCATTAGTCATAATACTGAAACCGTTAACTTATTCAGGATTTTCGTAAGGTTATCCTATAGATAGATTAGGTTAGGTTAGGTTTGTTTTATGGCAATCCTGAAAAGTTACGCGTTTCTGAGAAAACAGTTATGACTAACGAAAATGCGGACAAACAATACAAATTATGACTTAAAACTTTATGGGAAACAATAGAGAACCGGAACAGGCATTATGTACTAATTAGGTGACCTACCCAACCGAAAGTAAAATTACTTTCGGTTGAGTAGGTCAAGTAGTACGTAATGCCTGTCTTGCGCCTACTCTACAAAATCGCTCATGGTTCAACCACCTAAAAGTATAATACTTCGATACATTTGCCCTCTTGTGGATACAAGTTTCTAATTGGTAAGTCTACCTATCCTGTTGTAAATACTGTTGCGGCAGCTCTATTTCAGTTTAAATGTTTAGTTTCGAGCAAATTGCTTGGAAGGATTTCATAGCCAGTTCCTGTAAAACAATAGGCGATGTTTGTTACGTTTTGTAAAAAAAGGTTATGGATAAGTTTTTGTCATTTACAAAACCACTGTATTTTTTCATTATTATAATCACTGCAGTTAATGTAAGTATTCAGGTTCATAATGCATTTATAAGTCTTCCACGGCGTTGACGTCAAGAGCGAAGGCTAGTTGGCTAGGCTTGTTTGGAACTTTGGAGTAATTGATAAAAAAAGGAATGACTATATGTATTACATGTTTTTACTCAGTTAAAAGTGAGGTACTACTTGCATAAATATTTGATTTCGTAAAATGTTGTATCACATTTACAAAAAAAACAAATCCGTTCCCTTAAAAATTTTGGGTTGTAGTGAGCACCAAATAAAAATATAAGACATGCATTGAAAAACAATACCCGTCCTTCTACATCAATAGGTAGTAAAAAAACAACCATAACATGACAAAAACATTCAGTATAGTACTGAGCTAGTAAGCCTCAATCAGTATGGAAGGTAACCCATCAAAATATTCATAGCTTCAACTCATAACAATCTTACACAGCGATTTCTCTTCGGAGCGAATTTTCCCAGAGTTTTCTTTTCAATTTCAAACTGTCTCGCGCTCGGGGCCGCAAAACAAGTGCGGAAATAAGGGTAACATTTGCAAAACATGGATATGACTATGTACCTACCTATTTATTAATTTTAAATTGGTTGCTGCCGCTGAAATATCATTTATGTATGTACTTATGTATAAATTCAGGTATGAATGTAACCGGTTGTGAGATGCAGCATTTATTCCGGTTCTATTTATTTCGGCTATCGACTTGAAATTGAAGACGAACTGTTAAGTGCGTCTGTAGGTAAAAATTGCTTAAAAAACAGTTAGAGTAACGTTTTCGACACAAAATATTTTTAAAAGACAGGTAGGTATCAAAATAGAAGTCTAAGCGGCGGGCAACAAATATCAACAGGAAATTGAGTAGGTACTCATGAATGGTACCTATGAAAAGTCTCTTCAAGTCACCCAAAAGGCAGCAAAACTGTACCTTAAGCCAATTCATTACATATCTTTGGTTCAATATAGTTATTAGTTCTCAGTACCTAGTTTAATTATACTCCTTCAACATTTTTTTCATTTTTAGAGTCCATACGTTCCGTTGCTTTACGCTATATTTTCTCTGTCTCTCTCTCTCTTTCTCTTTCTCTTATACAGCTAGACCAAGAAAAGTCTGCAGAGATTTTGATAGCCCACGCAGTGCAAGTGTTATTTTAAAAGTTTTGAAGTTTGCTTCTATGGAATTATGACGTACTTGCACTGCGTGGGCTATCAAAATCGCTTCAGACTTTTCTTTTTCTAACAGTATACATGGAATGTCGCTTAGCTTATCCATGTTAGACTAGCACACCACAACGCGTCGCAATGTCTAAAATTCGCTGTTATAGGAAAGGAAGCGCCTCGAAAAAAGGCAAAAGCAATAACAGTGTCTAATGGAATTTAAATGGCTGTCCACTTTATTAAATGCGTTTAAAATGTGCCTTTAGTTTGAAAAATTCTGTAACCATTTGCATAAATTGCTTTTTAGTACACTGGTTTACTCAAAATGTGCTTTCGTGTCTAATAAATTTACTATAGATCGATTTTTATTTCGCATGTTTATTAATTTTATTTGGGGACTAGCTTTGCCCACGACTTCGTCTGAGTAGAATTACTTTCATAGTAAATTCCATCTCTTTTTACCCCTGTGAGTGAAAGGGAATCTAAATACTAAAGTACTTCTCAATTATTTATATTTCAATAAGTAAATAATTTGACCTTATTGAAACATGCAAAACCTCGAGATTAAAAACAGAAGTGGAGGTTTTATCCGAGCCAGGCTCTATCTGAAAGTAAACAATAATGTATCGAACAAAGGAGCGTTCGACCATGGCGATGGAAAGATACAGGAGAAGAATAATGTATTATCAGCAAAAACTTGGGTAAGGGAAAAAACAATCGATATTCGATACTTTGGTATTACGGCTCGATTGCCGGCTCGACTAATCATTGACAGGTATTTTTTCTTTGTAAGTTACCTAAACTCTGACCCCCTTATTCATAAAACTTTACGGGCCTGACTTAATTAAATTATGTTTTATCCCCTTCGAGCAACACAGGCTTCCGACACATCGGAAGGGAGGGGCCCAAGCGATATCTCACCGTACAAATCTTTCTGCCATTTTTCGCGGGGGGAAAGGTGCACACAGTCGCACTTCTCACACACTTACATACAAATTCCAATCTGTAATGACGACACAAATACATAGAAAATGACACACGTCAAAGACAAATCTTGCAAACCTAGATCTCTTTTTGTGTACGGACGAGTGACAAGTGTCACAACACGCACACTAACAAATTTTCGTTGAAGTATGTTATTGTATTCTGAGAGATGAGAAGTCGGATTTGTCGCTCGACCGATCCGCAATTTGTACTGAGCGAGCAAAATCGATAAATCCAACAATTACATGAGACTAAAATATAATAATTGTGTTTGAATGTAATTAAACGTATGATATGTAAAAAAAATATTACATGTGAAATGTAACACTTTCTTTTTGTAAATTTGATGTCCCCGACCTCTTTTCATAACAAAAAACCGAGCAAACAGGCATTTTTGTGCAGCAGTGTTCACGCGCGCGTCTGGACTCGGTCTAGTGAAAAATCCAAGTGCAACTAGTTTTATTACCCGCGCTAGATTAGATTGACGCGCTAATCTTGTACCTCGGCAGAGGGGAAATAGTGCGAATGCCGCCTCCCTTCCGTGTTGCTCGAAGTTTATCCCTTTCTTAAAAATACATAAGTCCAAAATGACAGATAAAGACAAACGATTATTAGCTAATTGAGGTTTGTAGCGCGTTTATGAATAAGGAGGTGAGTTTCTATTTACGAGAAGTGTTTCTAGTTTTTCGATATCTACAAAGGTTACACGTTACAGGTAAACATTCTGCTGAAAAAATTTAATACTCGATATTTCCTCAGAATATGTATATGTCGAATAAGGATGGTCTCAAAGGCGGTGGGCGCGTGGGGGTCGTACCTAGATGTATTACTTCACAGCTAAACCAGTATGCTACCATTGCTACCAGTGCATGAAATAAACATTAGGACTCGTTAACCATACTAGTGCCTACTATACTTCAGTACTAAATGTTTAAAATAACTAATTGCTATTTTTAACTCAAGGGAGCGATATGAAAGTAAAAAGAAACCGTTTAAATCTTTATTCAAGTCAAACTAGGCCGGCTTCAACCCTACATATCTGACCTGAGAAGATTTAGCCCTATATGGGACCGACAACAAACTCAAGGGACAAATGTTTTCAAAACAAGTTAAAACAACACATAACAAATCATTTCTTTATTTCACAAAAGTAAGCTTCTAATGAAACATAAGAAATCAAAATAACACTTGAAATAAAATACTTAGCTAAATGGTTAAAGAACGCGGGATTTTATAAGCTATCAGAATAATCCTTTAGGTATAAGCCTTCAGGAACGTAGCGAGTTAGGCACGAGGTTGGCTAACGAGTACGTCCGATCTCTAGCGCGGTCCGATCAAGAAGAACTACCAGCGGCGGAGCCTCTCCGCTCCCGCCTCAGTCAAGTTGGCAAACCTGCTCGACCAGTCTACCAACATACCGACAAAAACGCCAACTCGTGCCTACGCTCACTCGAGAGAAACCTCTCGACGTTCCAAAGCCTTCTACCTGTCATCTCAGTTCAACAACACGCCAATAGGTGGCGTTACTCTCTACGCAACTTTATTTCAACAATGCGCCAGTAGACGGCGTTACTCTCTACGCAACTTTATTTATTTCGTTACAACCAAATAATACGTAGCTCAACATTGCTAATCGATTTTATACAGGCGTCTAAAATAATGAACTATAACGCTGCAATACGTCTTTCTGGTGTCAGGTTCCGACATATACAAAATATATACCCTATTTTTCCTCAGAATTTTGTGAGTTTTAAGATGAAGTGAGTGATGCCATAATTGTAGAACCTGCTTCGCGCGATTGCTGCCTTTATTTCACTCATGGTAACTCCACATGGTAACGTTTAACCGGGTAACCCCGGGTTAATGGAATGGTGCAAGTGGCCCTAATAGATTCCTCACCACCCGTTTACCATCTCCGTGGCTGCAAGATGAAACGAGTGGAGATATCATAAAGTCAGCCGAACAAAAGCAGTCGGGACGGAACATGCCCCGCTCCGTGGCTATCTTTATTCTCCTGATACTGTCACTCGGGAAGTGTCACTGTATTTCTGTACGGACCCAATCTATATTTTAATCTTGGAGTAAGGCTTCTATACAACGAGTGAAATAGGTAATGGTGAGGGCAATGAAAATAAACGTTATTAACCTCTAGCCGCCCAGACGTTAAAACTTGCCAAGACAAATGGATGATTCAAATTAGAATGGAGTGGGAGAGTTTTTTATAGGCCTCTGGGTGGCTGGGGGCTAAGTACGAATCTATCTGTTTACTGGTGTATTAAATTAATCTCAAGATGGCCCCACCCAACCTATAATAAAAAAAAAACAACGGGTTGCACTCCGGGAGTGCCGACAGAAGTGAAAACTCAATGACTAGTCCAAAATGTCTGCAGCACTATGTATAATTGACCCATCCTCCTTTCTATTGAAAAACTTTAGTTCCGAAATTGCTGGTCAGTGAGCTTGTTTAAAATTCGAAATTCAAAATTGTAGGGTTAATTGTTTAAAATTCGAATAGAAATTGTAAAGTTACCTTACAGACCTCGCATCTAAATATATTTGGTCATGGTATTTTGAGTTTTATTCACCAGTACTAGAGTTCACTTTTATTGGCGATTTCATCAAAATGTAGCTTTATTGAATTATATTTCAGTGATATAAAGTTAGAATGTAACTGTGAGATCCTCGTATTTCAACCCGTACAGATCAGAACCTTTTTCATGCAATGTCATTGAGTTTTTCTTTATTGATTTAAATGATATCTAAATGAGTGGCCATCTAAACCTTACGGTCACGTGATCGCCTTACGCTGTCTCGAGTTTATCATTTTTTCCCCACCTCAAAAAGTGCCCAGCGCCGCTAAAGAAGTTTTCACTTCAAAAATACCTTTTTTCAATTAGGTACTCAAATTTAAATTTATTTTAATTCCATGCGTGAAAAGCCTTTATGTCTTAACATGATTTGTCAGGATTTTAAATAAGTAGTCGCTTACAGAAACAGCTATACAATCGCCAGAGATGTCGCGCCGCAATATTGCAGCAGTAACGCTGGTGCAGTGCAGTCGAAATTCGAATCGTACCTATCTTAAGTTACAATTTTCATAAAATAACAAACATACATTCTACAAAATATTAAGACGTTTATTCTAAACCTGTAATTTCTGGTTATAAACAGCGAGCATATTTAAATACCGCATTTTAAAGTCTTTACCTTTAAATAGTTTGCGTCAAATTTCTCATTGCTTCAGTCTTCTTTTGTGCCTACGTTTAAATATCTTTTCAAATTAAGCTCACCCATGCAAACAACATTAATCCCAGGAATATACTCTAATCTCATTAGCCCAGGTTCTTTCTTCGAGAAAGTCTGTATTTTCCTTTTCAATTTCACGAGTAAATTGAATTACTGTCAAACTGTCAGTCACGGAGCGCGGTGTCAGTTCTTTCCTTCATAAAAGTTGTATTGGACATTAAATTTTATGACAAGATGATCTCGCTGAACTATCACGAAAGACACGTGTCCAGATTTTTGATATAGGTTACTTTGAAGCCAGAACTTGGACCGTATTTAGACACCGTTGAAGTAGAGTTGAAACTGAATGAGTCTTGGCAAAATGTCACACACATGACATGCATGGCACACACACACACACACACACACACACACACACACACACACACACACACACACATAAGTCGGTCTGTGCTTACCGTTCTATGTTTAAAACTTTGACGCTTCGCCTTAGTTGCTTTTGGCCTAAATAAAATTACAAGGTTATTTATTTAGGGGTCATCCATTAATTACGTCACACGAATTTCAAGGTTTTTTGACCCCTCCCCCCCTCCTTGTCACACTTGGTCACATTTGGAAAACCCCTCCCTCCCTGGTGTGACGTCACATTTTTTCAACGAAATCGGCAAATCGAATTAGGTAAGTATTATTATTTTTTTGTCAAAATTTTAGTAAATTTATAACCCAAAACTGATTATGAAAAAAAATTAAACAAATAAAAACGATTATCGTTCCAAAAACTTGTTTTTGAACTGTACAGTAAATAAAATGATTAAAATAAAATTTTGGTTACTGATGAAGTTATAGTGACGTCACAAAGTTTGTGACTCCCCTCTCCCCCTTGTCACACATGTCACATTTTCTTGACCCCCCCCCCCCCTAAACGTGTGATGTAATTAATGGATGACCCCTTAAGGTAATTCCATAATCCCTTTATTATAGCCTGGTGAATAGATTATTATTGCAGAAACAAATTGCAGGTAAGTCATCATCATTAGTCGTCTCGCTCGCACACTGAACGTGTCACTATCGTGCTCAAGATTATTTGTGAAATTAATAAGTCAACATGTCTAAATTGGACAGTGAAAGTGTGTTAAATGCTATAAAAGAAGCTATAGAACCGATAAAAAAAGTGAAATAAATCGTTTAGTTAAAAAATTCGATGAAATATCCAGTGAAATACGAGAATTGAAATCCGTTATTTCCAATGACAAATCAAGCAACGCAAAAAATTTGGCCGGGTTAATCGATAACAGTGTATCTGTCGTAGTCAGATCGTATAATCCGCCGTATTACATTACGGCTAGCCGTTATCAAAAACAGGGGCGTTTTGAAATGCGGCGGTTCGACGATTAGCCGGATTGTCATTGTGATACGTTCTTCAATAAGGCGGCCAACGTTTAGCCGCATCGTACTACTATTTTAGATTGTAGAGTGACCAGTTCTTTCGGTCGCCTACGTAACCGGAGTTTGACAATGTTTGCAATTTAATTTATTTTTACCATGGTCCCACCGCACTACATGTGTTTCTTTTCCAAAACATTTCCTTCATAACTTAAATAGACGGAGCCCCGCAAGCGGGGCTCCTATTTCTGGGCGGTTTGCCCTTCGGGCATCTGAAGCTACCTAACGAACCTAACCTACTTACCTACCTACGCTTTTTTCCCCAAAGTGTAATGTTTTCACGGACGTCTCACTAAATCAATAGGTAGGTAGGTTAGGTTCGTTAGGTAGCTTCAGATGCCCGAAGGGCAAACCGCTCAGAAATAGGAGCCCCGCGAAGCGGGGCTCCGTTCAGTTAAGTTGCGAAAGAAATGTTTTTTGAAAAGAAACAGTCCGACGAACTCCATTTTTGATGGACACCCCAGCGTTTGTCAGGCAGCGCCACGGGTGTTAAAAATGGGAACTAAAAACTGTCAAAGCGGCGGCTAATGACTCGCTGTATTACATTACGGCTAGCCGTGTTGAAGAACGTATGGCGCCGAATACATTCCGGCGGATTTTCATTCAGCCGCATTCAATCCGGCTAATCGTTAAACCGCCGCATTTCAAAACGCCCCTGTTTTTGAAAACGGCTAGCCGTAATGTAATACGGCGGATTATACGATCCGACTGCGACATATCCACAACACCCGCCGTGTCAAGCTGCGCATCAACTCCCACTAGCCGTCCCGTTCTAGCGCAGGCACCAGTGCGCCCAAAGCGAATCACGGCAGCGCGCACGAGAGAGAAGATCACTGCGCACAGCCAACAGCGCCGTATTACCCGACCAAATAAGCAAGTGCTCTCGCGCAACCCGACCGCCACCACTGATTTTAAATCACAAACCGACAAACTCGATGACAAACACAATGACGAGGCGACGATCCAAGAACAAAGAAATCAACCTCAGTCAATTAGCATCACGATAAACAAGCGACTACCAAACAATGAAACAGCAAGAAATTTCACTGACGATGGCCAACCCGCACAGAACCTTGACGAAAATAATGAAGTATGCGAAAACGAGTGGAAGACAGTGCAGCACAAACAGCGCCGCCGCAGCCTCAAGCCCAACATAATAAAGGGAACCGCAATCAACACCGGCCTTAGGGTGTGGAAGTGTTAAAATATCTCCATGGATGTTTTTTCGAGAAAAATACTACGCCAGAAGACATTATATCACACCTAAAAACCGTACAAGCTGACCCACGGTACACCGTTGACCGAATTAAATCAAAACATGACTCATACAATTCTTTTAAAATTGGAATACCAGCGGCAGTATACGACAATTTCCTGTCGGCCTCAGCTTGGCCCGTAAACGTGAGTGTTTCTGAATGGCAACCCCTTCTACGCCCACGACGAAACCATACAGAATGAATTAAATAAGATATCGCCCAAGAAGACCCAAGGTAAATTAAATATCCTACATCTCAACATAAATAGACTCGAAAACAAAACATATAGACTAGAATGCGTACCATTCCGTACAAATTGCTCAATTCGACTCCTTCTCTTTACTCTGGCTCAGCGGAATGGATATTTCTCGAGGTGAATGTCAAAGGGGTTAAGGCAGTACTGGGTGTCATTTATAGTCCCCCTACCGTTGATTATTTTTCTCATCTGGAACGGATTCTCGAGTCCGTGAGTTCTGATTACACACATCACCTGATCATGGGGGATCTAAACACTGACCTTTTGAAAGACACAACAAATTCTCGTAAACTTAGGTCACTACTTCAGTCGGTCAGTTTCTCTCTTCTCCCATTGGGCCCCACTCATCATACGGCGTCGTCGGACACTTGGCTCGATGTGATCATTACTTCATCGCCAAATCTTGTCACCAAGTATGGTCAGTTCATAGCGCCAGGTTTCTCTCACCACGACCTTGTATTTGCATCCTATAAAATCAAGGCACCTAAATGCAAACCTACTCTCATTCATATGCGTAGCTTTGCCAAGATTAATACTGAATCTCTTTTAAATGACGCCGCTGCTATCGATTGGTCTCCTGTGCTCTCGACCTCATCAACTGACGCTAAGGTCTCTCTGTTTAATGATGCGATTTTAGGGCTTTTCGACAAACATGCGCCTGTTCATACAGTTAGAGTTCAGCGTCCGCCGGCTCCTTGGATCACTGAGGGCGTCCGAATGGCAATGAGGAGGAGGAACAGAGCTTTCGGGCTCTTTAAACGTGACCGCACGGATGACAATTGGAAACTCTTTAAGGCAGCTCGTAATCGTTGCAACCAGATGGTACGTACAGCGAAGCGTCAATTTATTCACCGTAATGTTTCCTCTTCATCTATGGCCGATGTTTGGAAATTCCTCAGATCTCTTGGCCTGGGAAAACCCCCCAATAGTTTTAATGGCAGTTTATTTTCTCTCAATGACCTTAACAGACATTTTTCCTCCGCTCCTTCTATTGACACCGCTATTAAGGCCACTACCCTATCTGACATCTCTTCTTTGCCTTCTCCTGTCACAGATTATTTCTCATTCTGTCCTGTCTCTGAATTTGATATAAAAGTCATTATTAAGGCTATCAAGTCAAAAGCCGTGGGTTGTGATGATGTCAGTCGTTACATGATTGTGTCAGTCCTCGACTGTGTGCTTCCTGTGATAGCTGACATCATCAACTCTTCACTGGCCTGTGGTGAATTCCCTTCTCTTTGGCGTAAAGCTTTTGTGATTCCGCTGCCTAAAATTAGTAATCCCACCATTCTCAGTAACTTTAGGCCCATTTCAATTCTCCCTTTCCTTTCGAAAATCGCTGAAGCGGTTGTACATAAGCAACTTTCGGCCTTCGTTTACTCGCACAACCTTTTAAGCCCTTTGCAGTCCGGTTTCCGACCAAGTCATAGCACCAGTACTGCGCTTCTCAAGGTAACTGAAGACATCAGGCGGGGCATGGAGAATCAATTGGTCACGGTCCTTATTCTTATTGACTTTTCTAACGCATTTAATACCGTTGACCATGACATTCTCCTTGCCTTGCTCAAACATATGAGAGTCTCTGAAATAGCCCTTCACTGGTTGGGTGCCTACTTGCGGGGGCGCCAGCAGGCAGTCCGAGTTGACCGGTCTTTGTCTGACTGGAATGATCTGGCGACTGGCGTGCCTCAAGGAGGTATCTTATCCCCACTTCTTTTTTCCACCTTTATTAATTTTATTACACCTGACCTTCGCTGTTCCTACCATCTGTATGCTGACGACTTGCAACTCTACGACCAGTGCTCCGTGACTGACCTCCCAACTTGCATTGATAAACTTAACCTGGACCTTTTTCATATCCAGAAGTGGTCTGAGAGGTTTGGCCTCTTTGTAAATCCGTCAAAGTGCCAGGCTATTGTTATAGGTAGTTCCAAACAGCTTGAAAAACTAGACTTGGACGCACTTGCACCTGTAAGCTTTAACGGCTCCCCAATAACATTTAGTCGGAGCGTTAAAGACTTGGGCGTTCTTTTCGACAACACCTTGAGTTGGAGAGCACAGGTTACTGAAATCAGTCGTAAGGTCATGGGCTCACTTCATTATCTGAACAAACTGAAACACTTCTTACCGGCCAAAACTAAAGTTGCATTAGTTAACGCCCTTATACTACCCATTATTGACTATGGTGATGTCTGTTATCCGGACATAAACGAAGAGCTTCTTGATAAATTGGACCGCCTGCTTAATAACTGCATTCGCTTTATTTTTTGCCTCCGCAAATATGATCACGTTTCTTCTTTTCGCTCTCAGCTTGGCTGGCTTCCCATTCGACAACGTCGCAATATTCGCTTGCTTTCCACTCTTTTTTCTGTGCTTAATGATCCACTCTCTCCGGAATACCTCAAATCCTTCTTTCAATACTACGGCGTTTCTCGCGTCCGCCAACTTCGCTCTTCTGGCAATATGTCTCTGTCCATCCCTCCTCACCGAACCGGGTTCATGTCGAATTCGTTCACTGTGCAGGTGGCGCGTCTTTGGAACGGACTTCCTTTCAACATAAAAAATGCGCCTAATAAGTTCGCTTTCAAAAAATCCGTACGTGCTTTCTTTGCTAGCAGAATGAAAAAATCTTAGTGTATTATATATTAGTTTCATAATATGTTTCGTCGTTATTTATATATATATATATATATATATAGGTATATAATATATACATGTACATATATATCATAGTATATTTGTATACGTAATTAATATGTTATTCGTAATTTATTGATTGTTTTTGCTGTTGTAATTGTAGCACCGCTCACAATCTCTCTGCTTAGCCTTAAGGTTGACTGGTAGAGAATGCCTTATGGCATTAAGTCCGCCTTTTGTACTATAAGGTTTTCTTTTGTGCAATAAAGATTAAATAAATAAATAAATAAAATAAATAAATGCGAACTTCAAATTCAAGACTCCTTCGACGTGCTGTGCTTCACGGAACATTGGCTTCAACAAACCCAGCTTTCTACGATCAACATCCTAAACTACAACCTCCGCGCCCAGTACTCGAGACAGACAAAGAAAGGCGGTGGAGCCTGTATCTACACGAAGTCTGATATAATAACAATGGAACGCAGGGAGATCTCCGAGTTATCCATCGAGGCCCACTTCGAAGCCTGTGCCATCGAGTGCGTTGGACTGGACCTTATCATTGTGTGTATCTACCGGCCGCCCAATGGTGATGTACCTTTATATCTTACAAAGTTAGACGAATTATTAAACCTAGAAAGTATACAGAATAACAATGTTGTACTAGTAGGAGACATTCAATATTGATCTCTTAACTAAATGTTCTAACACCCGTAGTCTCCTAAATACAATTAAACAGCATAATTTTAGACAGCTTGTAACCGTACCTACTAGAATAACTGCATCATCAGAAACTTGTACCGACCACGCATATACAAATATACACAAGAGCATGATTTGTGATGTATATTGTAAAGAAATGTACCTGTCTGATCACTTAAGTGTAAATGTCATTATAAATATTAATCATTCTGTTTCTCTCTCTACATAACTAAACAATAATTTTCAAGTCAAAACAAATACAACTTCATTCAGAGCCTCGAGTTATATGACTGGGATTGCGTTTTATTAAAAAATCAATGCCCCAATAAAATAACTACATCAGTAATTAATATTCTTAAACACTATTATGATATTCACTTTCCTAAGCGAAAACAACCTATTAAAAAGATTGTAAACACATGGGTCAATGACCTCTTACGTAAACTACGCCATAAGTTGCGTGCAACTAAAGTTAAGTTATCTAAACAACCTAATGACATCGAGTTACATTCGAGCCTATTAAAATTGGAAACAGCGTATTGGGCTACATTACGTAGTGACCGTGTAGAATTTATAAATAGCAAAATAGTGTGTGGCGCAGGTGGCAGTGTTTGTCGGGCTATGTGGAGCGTCATCTCGTCAGAGACATGCCGGCGCAGTAGCAGCAGGAGCGGACCCCTGGACGTGCTCGTGAGCCGTGCGCCGGGCGACTGCGAGACTGCGCGCGCCGCGGCCGCCGCCGCCCAGCTCAACCATGGTCTAATAAAACATGGTCTTCTATTCCCAGAGTGACACGGGCCTACGTCACAATAACATTGCCTCTTTATTTCAACATAACATGTTACATGGGTACATTATACCTATGGTTAATAAGTTAAAATATTTCTTTATAATTTTATAATTTTCATTTATATGTATTTTATCTTAAATTTTACAATAACACGTCATTTTTAATTATTCGTTAGCAATATCTTCCGATTCACGAAAGAAATGTCAGACGTTCGGGTAATTCTGTTTACATTACTGGCAACACAGGATAGCGCTGTCACATTTGACAATTCGGATCTAGATAACTTCATGCCCTGACCGTCATCCTTGTCGAACGCGTGTTAATTGTTATTTCCTTCTCGCTCAGTGTCAGCAGTCGCAGTGTTTTCCAAACTTTTCACGTCGTAAGCTTGGTAATTAATGTGTAACTGTGAATTAGTTTTTCCAACGTTTGTCTTGTATAGATAAACAAAGTTTAATTTAATACATTAGATTTGTTTTATTTTACTATGTTTCTACATGAATAACTTAAAATTAATGCCGTTAAAATAATTTTCACCGTTGGTTAAAATTCTCCCACATTTTAAAGTTTGAGAACCTGTAAACAGCATGATGACGTAGGCCCGTGTCAGTTAGGTCATACGCGAATCTCGGAATAGAGTACCAGGCGGAGTATATTATTATACCATGAGCTCAACCACTACTACACTCACACGAACAATGACTCGCGCCCGTGCGTAGATGATGCACTCGCATATCTCGACAGATATCTGCCACAGGTACCATCTGCTTTCTTATTTAAACCGTTCACTATTGAGGAAATGCTGAAAACATGTAAGGTCGTTAAACGTAAACAATCTAAGGACATCCATGATATGACGACCTATGGCATTGATCTTCTCCCGCCGAATGTCATATCCTTACTGCTTTTTATATTTAATAAATGTGTTAATGCGGGTGTATACCCCGACACGTTAAAGTTAGTTAAAGTTCAGCCTATCTATAAGGGAAAGGGTGAAATGCATATACCTAAATTCTATAGGACGATATCCCTTATACCTACAATATCCAAGGTCTTTGAGCGCCTATTAAGTACCCGGATGATGCAACATATTAGATCAAACAATCTTTTGAATAGCCAGCAGTATGCCTACCAGACAGGTCGTTCAACGACGGACGCGGCGCGCGATGTGGTCGCGCGAGTGATGGTGCATCTCGAGGGCGGGCGGCAGGTCGCAGCGATATTCTGCGACCTTTCGCGCGCCTTTGAGATGATCGACCACTCATTGCTCCTCTCGAAATTGGCACGCTACGGCTTCGAGGGCAACTTTCTCAACACGATTGCCTCTTTTCTCAGCAATCGACGGCAAAGCACCGTTGTTCTTGGCGTGAAGTCAAACCTCGAACCCGTAGTAGGGGCTTGTGCGGTACCGCAAGGATCGATGATGGGCAATAACCTTTTTTTGATACTAGTTAACGATATAATGACGGCGTGTCCTGAGCCTGAATATATTATATATGTTCGCAGATGACACGTGCATAATAGTTAATGCAGATAATTTTGACAACCTAAAAATTAAAACTAATAAAGTAATTAATAACATTGCCAAGTGGTTCTCGTCTAACGGCATGCTTCTTAATATAGAAAAAACAAATATTAAGCATTTTCAACTTCGTAAAACTGGTATATGTCCACTAGATATAGTCGTTAACAATGTAAAACTCCCCCAGGTTGAGCAAGCAAAATATCTGGGTTTTACTATAGACTCGGGGCTAACCTGGACCCCCCATATAGATGTGGTCTCTGACAGGCTAGCGTCAGCGTGCTTCGCTCTTGGCAGACTCGCGCCATCCCTAACGCCTCAAAACCTCAGAATAGCATACTATGGGTACTTCCACTCAATTTTAACTCAAGGTGTAGAACTATGGGCTACTGCAGCTGAATGTAATAGACTATTTAGATTACAAAAACGTGCTCTAAGGATTATTTCAAAGAAACCCTATGATTATTCAGCTAAGTCATTATTTTTAGAACACAAAATACTTACGCTACCATGTGTTTACATACTAACAGCCTGCAAATATGTAAGGTCTAATCTGGGCCTATATAGAACTCGTGGGCAGAACCACGGCCGTAACACGCGCGGCGAGCACCTCCTGCTGGTCCCGCGCTGCCGACTGGCCAAGGCTCGGAAGTCACTCGGTGTCATGGGTGTAAAAATGTATAACACACTTCCGAAAGAGGTCATTAACTCAGCTAGTGAGGCAATATTTGTTAGTAAACTTAAGAAAATGTTAATTGGTTTAGCTTGTTACACTATAAGTGAATTTATGTCGAGAACTGCTGATCTCTAAAAATTATATTATTTATTTATAAGAACTGAACTCAAATGTAACTACTTAATAATTGAATCTAGTGATAAATTGATAATTATGTAATGTATATATATAGGTAGCTTTGTGACGTGTAAAATTATTTATGATTTTATAAATAAATATCTCAATCTCAATCTCATTAATAATAAATAATATATAAAATAAAAATAAAAAGCCTTTTATTTCCTGCTATTTGATAGGTACATGATTTGTTTGGTTAGTTAGATTTGGTTAGTACTTATTTGTTTTTTAGTTAAATTGATTTTTGTTAGTATTTTTACTCTTAGTCTAATAAGCAGGAGCCCCTCCGGTGAAGGCCTCTTCCAAAGCTAGCCATTTTTCTCGGCCCTGAGCAGTTTTTTGCCAGTTCTGCCCGGCAATTTTTTTTAATGTCGTCATCCCAGCGTGCAGTTGGTTTTCCTTTTCGGCGTTTGCCATCAGGCCCTTTCCATGATGTGACTGTTTTTGCCCATCTGCGGTCCTTCAGACGCGCGACATGTCCAGCCCATCTCCATTTTAATTTCCTTGCTTGAGCAAGAGCATCAATTGTTTTTAATTTTGCTCTTATTGTGCTGTGTCTTATCTTATATATCTTTTTCACATTCAGCATGCTGCGTTCCATTCCTCGCTGGCATGTGATTATTTTATTTTTTACCTTTTCGGTAAAATTCCAAGTTTGGCATGCGTATATTAAACTTGGTATAATGCATGTGTCCATAACTTTCTTTTTTAATGTAGTTGGCATTTCACTTTTGAATATTTCTTTATAGTTCCAGTATTTGTTCCATGTACTTTTGACTCTCCTCTCTATTTCTAGTTCGTTGTTTGTGCTATTGAAACCGATCTGTTTCCCCAAATATATATAATGATCAACATATTCTAATGGTCTGCTATCTAATGTTATATTAATTTTTTTATAATTTGACATGGTTTTTGTCTTATTTATGTTTACCTCAAGGCCTACTTGTTTGCTACTATTGTGGAGAGTTTTGATCATGTATTGTAGACTGCGGGCTGATTCTGCTAGTATCACCAGATCATCTGCAAACCTGAGGTGGCTTAGATATTTGCCTTGGATAAATAAGCCTTGGTTTTTCCATTCTAGTTTACCAATGATGTTTTCTAATATGGCTATAAAGATTGTTGGGGACAGGGGGTCTCCTTGCCGCACTCCTCTTTCCACTGGAAAACTTGGACCAATATTTTCTAGCTTTATTCTGCTGGTGCTCTTGGTATATATATTCTTTAATATATTTATGTATTCTGTCTCTACATTTTGATCCTGTAATGTTGTCCAAATACTTTCATGAGAAACAGTATCGAATGCTTTTTGGTAGTCGATGAACCCGATATATAGTGGTCGTCGAAATTCTTGGTATTTCTCAATGATTTGTTCTAAGGTGTGTATGTGATCTATGGTTGAGAAACCCTTTCTGAAGCCGGCTTGTTCCATAGGTTGTTTCTTCTCTAGTATGACTCTTAATCTTTGATTTATGATTGTAGAGAAGAGTTTATATGTTGCTGGTAGTAGACTGATGGGTCTGTAATTGCTGATGTCTTTGTGGTCTCCTTTTTTATATAGTAAAATAATATCAGATTCTGACCATTGTGACGGCGTTTCATATGTCTCTAGTATTTTGTTAAATAGACTTAGTAGTGGTGGCGCTAAAATATCTTGGGCCTCCTTTATAGCCTCATTTGTAACATTGTCGGCTCCTGGACTTTTATCCGATTTCAATTTGTGAATAGCATCTGTAATTTCTTTATAGTTTATTGGCGCTACTTTTGGTTTGGTTTGATCTATTTCTATGACGTTGCTGTGGCTCGGGACTTCTATTTCTTGTACTGTGTTTGCGGCGCAGGCATATAAAGTTCGGTAGAAATCTGTTGCAATATTAATGATCTCGCTGCGGTCATATTTTGTCTCCTTTTGAGCCTTTAATCCTTCAATCCATGTCTTTTTTGTTCTTAGTTCTTTGTATCCTTTTTTTAAGCTTCCTTTTAGTTCTAAATGCTTTTCGAGTGTTGTAGTTCTATGTTTCTGATAGTCCAATTTTATGTACTTACTTGTTAGTTTATATAATGCTTTAAGCTCATTTTTCATTGCCCGAGTTTTGTTTTTAGTTTTCTGTAGTTTTTGTTTTCTTTCCATCAGGTTTCTTGTGCGTTCTGAAATAATGCTTTTCTTAGTAGTCGTATTGTTTGCTTTGGATGCGCTTTGTAGACTGCTTTGGATTGAGTGTATCAATTTGTCGTATAAAGATTGCACCGTGTCTTTTTTTTTACTCTCTAGTAGGGCAGTTATGTGTTTTTCCAAGTTCTCTTTATAAACTAGTAATTCTTCTTCGTTTCTAAGAGGGCTGTACTGTTTGTTTTGGTATCTAGCTCTGCTTTTGATTGGCACTGTAAGTGATATTACTGCTCGGAGTGGTCTGTGGTCTGATGGGTAACTTATGTTTAGGGTCCCTATATTTTGAAATATGTGTGGTCGGTTTGAGAGTATAAAATCAATTTCATTTTTATACTGCCCATTTGGAGAACACCAGGTCCATCTAAGTTTGGGTTTCTTCTTGTAAAAAGTATTTATGATGGCAAGTTTGTTTTCTAAAGCAAAGTCCACAAGTTTTTGGCCTCTGGTGTTCCTCACTCCATATCCATATTGTTTTGTTACAAGAGATTCGTTTGTTTCGGGTTGACCAATTTTTGCGTTAAAATCACCCATTAGTATGAAATCCTTATGCGCAGTGTTGATCGCTTCGTTTATGGTATTATAAAAAGAGTTGGCCTCTTCTTCGGGTGCCGCCTCGGTAGGAGCGTAGACTTGTATTAAAGAAATTTGTTTATCTGGAAAGCTCATGTTCAGTAGAGCAACTCGCTCTGATATTCCGATGTAGCTTTCTATATATTGTTTGAGGTATGGTTTTATTAAGAATCCGACTCCATATTTGCCAGGCGTGTGACCTGTGTGACAAAGAATTAAATCTTCATATTCGGATATTTCATTACCAAGTCGTCGCACTTCGGATAGACCAATAATATCGTATTTTATGTTTGCCAGAGCTTCTTTTAATTCAATGACTCGTTCATAGGAAGACAGTGTTCTAACATTGTAGGTTATTATGTTGAGTTGTTTTTCGTTTCTTTGGTTGTGTTTTGAACATTTTGAGGTTGATGTCTTTGGAAAGTTGCGGTCGTAAACTTCCTCGGTGACCAGCCGGCTTGGAAGTTGATCAGTTTGCTTATCTTTTGACGTATTTTCTGTACTTGTTTTTTCTTTATGTTTCTGGGTGTGCTGTTGCCACCCAGTTGTTAGTTTTTTTGGGTCTCTGATGAAGATGGCTGTCCTCGCCCTAAGAAGTTGAGTATGTTTGGCCTGATAATGTCTTTGTTCACCGTTTTTTCCCGTGCATCTTCTGATGTCCCCGCTTTGGGTACTTTCGCCGGTCCTTGCTGGCTCGCCGGTGTTTGGCTACCACTTTGTTGCGGTGAGACTGACAGGGCTCTCTTTTTACTATCATTTTTCTCTTTTACTATCAGTTTGTTATAACGGATAAATGCAATATTTCCTTTTGCCTTTTCTTGTATTACTTGCTCTTTCAGTATTTTTCTCTCTTCCAATACTTCTTTAGGGAAATCTTCTGTTATATATATTTTGGAGTTATTTTGTTTCAGCTGTTTCCTGTTTTTTAAAATCATGTTTCTTTTCGATTGTGATGATAGGTTTATTAATATTGGGCTGGTTTTGGATTGTCCTAATCTTCTGCTGAATTGTATTTCTGTATTCTGAAGAGGAATATTCATTTCTTTTGTGACAATATCAATTATTTTCTGTTCCTTTTCCCACTGCTCTGCTTCTACGCCATGGAATATAATATTACGTTGTCTCTCCTTCTTTTCCATGAGTGAGATTTTGTTTTCAAGTTGTTTGATTTTTTCATCACTTCCGTCTTGTTTTTTATGTATTCCAGTTAATTCCACGTTCAAAGAATCCATAAGTCGATGATAAATATTCTCCGTTTGTTGTTCCATTTCGTATTTCATCTCTAATTTCATTCTTAGGCATAATTTTTCTATTGCAGATTCTGACAGCTCCATTTTGTGTAAGTTTCCGAACGGATTTTCTATTATTTCTACTATGGCAACACTTCCCCAATTGTCAAATCAATTTTGAGACGAAAATTTCGGGTAGGTTTATTTTTTTATAGGAAGGTTGTGTCAATCACTTTTTATTTTGCACAGTTTTTGTCCGATACACGAAATATATAGCGTGGAAAACGTTTACACTTAGTTCACGGCTATTTTTCTTCACGTTTTTGATATTTAGACACTATATTTCACAGTTTTTCTCCGAAAATGCATTTATCTGCGCGAGCGAGGTTTCACCATTACAAGTCACTTTGACAGATCTCAATCTCATTAATACTTCAATTAAAATATATTGGGTACGTGTCTTAAAAATGAATCTGAACGCGTATGAAATCCTCAAGCATTCAATTATTCCACGCACCCCGCGACATTCGATCCCCAAACACTTACGAATCAACCCATTCTAGCACTCTCCGCTTGTATGTAAATCCTGGTTTCACATTCAAGTCCACTCCTGGCCCACAAGTGGGCTCACGCATCCATTGTCCCCAATCCATTTGCAAACAATCGATTGTCACTCCGTACACACTCACATTTTAAGCATTGAAACTCCAACTCTGTAGCTGTAGGGTTTAAGGTTTACAATTCAGATACCTCAAATTTATGAAGCTTAATTTGAAAATAGATTTAAATGTAGCAGCAGTAAGGTTTATTTTGGAATCGCAAGGAAATTCGTTTTAGATTGGGGTCGTATTTAAAGATTGTTTCAAGAGTTTTCGTTTTCGCACTTGAGAACGAAATGAATGATTGTGTGGTGAGCTCTTTGATATATTTTCCACTTTAAACGGTTATTGATTATTGTTAATGGAATAAAGAAAATCTACCTTTTACCTAAAATTTTTCTTCATCATAACTACCCATATACTAAAGTAACTGCTAGTAAAATTATTAGAGATGCAACGGATAGTTGTTCGGCCGGATACCGGATACCGGATTTTCGGCCTGACCATCGGCCGAATATTCGGCCGGCGGAACTATACCTATATTTTAGTTTTTCAGGTGGGCATTATGCAGGTTTTGACCTGTTTCATAGTGAACATTCGCGTGGACTCATTTCTAGCAGGGATGTTGCGAATATTCGCATCCGCATCCGAATCCGCATAAAATCGATCCGGAGCTAATGCGGATGCGGATGTCGATCAAGTCGGTATAGGAACGTCTTAGCGGCGGCGTAAGTGCTAGGTAATTTCGTCATTACCTATAACGAAATCGTCTAGAATCTAGACGATTTCGTTATTGGCCGACTTTTCTGGATCTAGACTCTAGATCCAGAAAAGTCGGCCAAATTACTGTTTATTAAATATAATGCACCTATTATTCTTGCTGAAATACTAAACCTTTCCTTTTTTTTAATAAAAATTACTAAAAATTTAATTATTTACGTTTTTTAAGTACCTAATCTTGACATCCGCATCCGCATCCGCATCCGCGGATGTGAGCCTTTAAATATCCGCATCCGCATCCGCATCCGCGGATGTCAAAAAATCTGCATCCGCAACATCTCTAATTTCTAGGTTCGAAATGAGTGTGTGTGCAAGTGAGTGAAATGTTGAAATAGTTTTAAAATAATAAACGAGAACGATTATGACCGTGACTGTTTCTTATTTCAATTTCAAATTTTTGCAGACACACACTCTTACACACACAAACACACAAACACACACACACACACACACACACACACACACACACTCACACACACTCACACTCACACACACATGTGCGCACAGAGTAAAGTGCATAATCCACTAATTTCATATAGTTATTAATTAGTCATTATTTGCATGTAAGTTAGCTTAATTAGTTTAGTTAAAGTAGTATACAATCTTAATTAACTTGTATAGTAAAATTATACCATCTCATGTACTCGTATTATAGCACCACCTAGTTGTTAATTCTTTTTGCTACTACTGTCTCACCACAGTCCTCACGACACAGGCTCGACCTAGTGTGAGGGCTACTGCTAATCTAACTGTAATGTAACGTGTGTATTATACATGTATAATTACCTACTTTTGTCAATCTTGCTTGTTCTACTTGTTAATAAAGAAATTTTGTATTTGTATTTGTATTTGATTTTGTTTACTCTTAAATCAAGCAATGTTACTATTCGGTATCCGGCCGGATAGTAGGCCACTACCTATCCGGTATCCGGCCGGATGTTAAAATAACGGCCGGATAGGCCGGATACCGGATAGTAACCGAATATCCGGTGCATCTCTAAAAATTATGCATTTCTTGGCTACGATCCGTTAAAAACTTTCTATATAGCCACTTTTACTGTAGTTGCAGCTTGCCAAAGCACTAGTATCTTAAAAGAAAACTTAACTGTTGGACCACGTTTTACTTAAAAATACCATAACTAAAAGTACCCAATATCTTCTTGAAAAGTTTTAGGATCTCCTAAAACTTTACCGAAAGGGTGGCCTTTTATAAGTTTTCGGCCGAAGCTTGGCTCTCTATTGTATAATAATTTTTAGACGATATAAATTTGCGGGTAAAGTAATAAGTTAAGAGAATTCTCACTGAAAGTGTTTATTCATCGTTTAGGTTTTAAAGGATGATAACAAAAACTTTATTCAAAGAAGTTAAGTATCATCAAAGCGGTATATAATAAATCGGCAAGTATTTCAATTTCTTACTTAAATAATAATAATTTTGATCTAAACATTCAAGTTACGCCATATCATAAAGAAATATAGTAAGACAAGAGTACTCACTCCATAGGTACATCAGTTTTGGTACCAAAAAGACTAATCATATTTTCATAGTGCTAGATGTCGCATCGAGTAGCGGAATTATCAGTACTGCTAAGTAGCAGTAGTAGTACTGTCAAGTGACAATAGATGTAGCACCGGATGGAAAGTCTTATGTTGTTGAGCATTAGACTAAAGACATATGTAACTTCGTATAAGATGAATAAAGTCTAAGGAAAAAACGTGCCTCGGAAATCAAGAAAAAGTCATTCTCGGATAGATGGCGCACACACCTTTAGCCTATGCTCGGTTAGATGGCGTGACGACACCGTTTCATATTTAACAATTTTAACATATAGATATCAGTGAATGAACATGGGTCTAAATGATATAAAAATAATAAAATCATTTATCCATATATATACATTTTTTTGATAATTTTATACGTTTTCATTTTGAGTTTTAGTCGTGTGTCGATAGATGGCAGTAAATTTACTGTGACTGCAAAATTTACTATGACAGGACCCCTCCATACTATCTATTCTCTTTGATTAGACTATGAAAATATTAGTCTTTTTGGTACCAAAATTGATGTATGGAGTGAGCAATCTATGTATTTTTTTCTCTATGGCCATATTAAGTAAGTGGTCCTCAAATTATTTAGTAAAAGTTATTACTGTCGATGTTTTCTTCTAATTCCTAATAACATATATTTGAATCTAATAGTGGGAACACATACCTATTTTTTGGATTTCTGAAGGATTCTCTACCATGTTATGATTAGTAATGTTTTTATTTGACTGGCCCCATATAATTTTATAATAATAATACGACCGGCTTCTAAACGTACCCTTTCCGACCCTAAGCATCAATTTAAGTGGCAACATTTTGATTTCATGTTCTAAGATGATTTCCCTGGGTGCAAACTATTCGGGCCACAGGTTTGAATTTCCTAACTACAACAGTCTCGGGTCTTTTAAGTTATCTGTGAGTAGGCAAAATGTTAAGGGCCCTTACTTGGCCAATTTCAAATATTTGGTTTTCATACATTTATGTTTAAGAAGAAAATCGTATTAATAAATAAAATATATTCAAATCACCCATATCGTTACATAATGTAAAATTTTATATCGTAGTTCAAACTGTAGTATTTGTGATAATTACATTAATTACAGTGCACCACCGACCCACTGACTGTCAACCAGTACGGTTACCATCAGTTTGTCACTGACATAAACGCCGTCGAGAACGTAATTTACTTTCTATACATCTCGCTCGCACTCGCATATTAGTGCAAACGGGATGTATAGAAAGTAAATTACGTTCTCGACGGCGTTTATGTCAGTGACAAACTGACGGTAACCGTACAGCTTACCCTATAGTATTGCAATGCAACATATTGGATAACAATACTGTACGTAATTGCTTAAATGCAACTACTTCACACACAAATAAGCAATTTTTTTCCATACATTCCGTTAGTCCAGCAGCAACATAATGCCACGTCATGTAATCTTTTTTGTGACATACGTTTTGGGTCCTTATTCTCTGCAATGACCCCCGTTTCTGACAATGTTTCTGACTTTTTTAGGGTTCCGTACCCAAAGGTTAAAAACGGGACCCTATTACTAAGACTCCACTGTCCGTCTGTCTGTCTGTCCGTCTGTCTGTCCGTCCGTCTGTCTGTCTGTCCGTCTGTCTGTCAGTCAGTCGGCTGTTTCTCATGAACCGTGATAGTTGAAATTTTCACAGATGATGTATTTCTGTTGCCGCTATAATAACAAATACTAAAAAGTACGGAACCCTCGGTGGGGAGTCCGACTCGCACTTGTCCGGTTTTTTTACTGTATTGTTAGTGTTGTTATTTCTTGCAGTGTTTATACTATAGTTTTATAAAAATATCGGTCAATAACTTTATCACGTCACTCTTTATTTGTTTTAACTCCCAGCATTACACGCAGGGCCACCTTAAAGGGGCCCACTGATTAACAGTCCGCCGGACGGTATCGGCCTGTCAGTTAGAACAATATTTTGACAGTTCCGAACAACTGACAGGCCGATACCGTCCAGCGGACTGTTAATCAGTGGGCCCCTTAACGGTCTAGGCTCGGCTAACGTCTCCACAGGGCATTACAGTTCGCGGTCATAATAAGTTCGTGGTTCGTGGCTACAGTCCTCAGGGCTCGGTAATTTACTGTTATTAGTTATTGTTTGTGTTTATTGTCGGAACATGGATTTAGTTATCGGAATTATTTATAATGTCTTTATATGCCAATTGCGCATACACAAAACACTCGGCCCGATTGGAACTTTAAGATACGTCAGTTAATAGATCTAGAAACGATATGGATTAGATATGTCAGTGTCAAATGTGTCGTTTTATCAAACAAAATCGTCACTTTTGACACTGACACATCTAATCCATATCATTTCTAGATCTATCAATAAAATTGATGTAACTTACAGTTCGAATCAGGCAGTACCGTGGCAGTACCTATATTTATTATAGGTATGTATTATAGTGGGTAGGTACTATAAACGTACCAACACTAATCTGGACCAACACTAAAATCAAATTAATTTTGTATCAAGCAGAAACGTCTACGAACGATGCTATTAAGCATAGAAACAAATTAATAGTAGAACAATTCACTGTCTTGGGTACGACTTGAACCCACGACTACCGGATCGCTAGTCTGATGCGCTTCCATCTGAGCTACCAAGACCTTACCCAAGACAGTGAATTATTCCACTTTTAATTTGTTACTAAGCTTAACACTAAAACCGCTCATTATTTAGGTCAAAAACACACATTGGTAAGTATACTTCAGGTCTTCATTATTTCCTTATCTTTGAAGGTATCTTCCGCGTGCCTTGAAAGTAAATCCACTCGTAGTTATGACCCCCATACAAGGACCGGAAAACCCCTCTTTACGCTTAATCCTATCAATTCGGTAACCCAATCGATTCGGTTACCTTATCATTCGGTAACCCTATCATACTGTTACCTGATTGTAATGGTAAGCTTATTGAAACGGTAACCCTAACCTTTAACCGAGTTAATCTCAAAACCCCATCGCGATAGGGTTATTGTTAAGGGTTTTTAACAGGTTTTCATTCAGTTATGGTAACCTTTATTATCGGTTGCTTACTGGTTTGCTACATTTAAAGTAGTTTTAGTGATGTGCCGTCAGAACTAAAAAAATACAAAAAAAAATAGTTTATTTAATTTACTCAATTTATATTTTGTTGATTTTATCGACTTTATTTATTTTATTTTTTTAAATTACTTAATTTATTTAGTTTATTTAATTTATTTAATTTATTTAATTTATTATTTTATTTAATTTATTTAATTTATTTAATTTATTTAATTCATTTAATTTATTTAATTTATTTAATTCATTTAATTCATTTAATTCATTTAATTCATTTAAAATATTTAATTTATTTAATTTATTTCATTTATTTCATTTATTTAATTTATTTCATTTATTTAACTTATTAAACTTATTTAGTTTATTTAATTTATTTAATTTGTTTAATTTGTTTAATTTATTTTATTTATTTAATTTATTTATTTAATCTAATTTATTTACTAAAATTTATTTATATTTTTATTTAATTTATACTATTTATTTTATTTAAGAATTTTTTAATTTACTTTAATATAGTTTATTTATTTTAAATAATTTTAATTATTTTAAATATTTTATTTATTTTAATTATTTTAGTTATTTTATTTACTTTATTTATTTTAATCATTTTATTTATAATATAATAAGATTTATAATAAGAACACACCACACAGGTAGGTATAAAGATAAACAAAGGAATGGCAAAAAACTTGTTTGTGCTGGAGGCTTCATAGACCGCCCATGCCAACCTCGGTTATTCAATAATAAGTTGAATTTAAGTGTGCGTAAAGATTAGGTACAATCGTTTGAACTGGTCAAAAACCTTATAATGAGGTAACTGAATAGACTGGGTTTTTATTTCGGTTACCGGTAACAGAGGTTAACTCTATCTGATACGGTTACCGAATCAAAGTGTTACCTTATCAGACGGTTACCGTTATGGTAGGGGTTTTTATAACCACTTCTAAAATAACCCTATGAAAAACCCCGGTTAAGGTAACCGGTTCCGGTCCCTGCCCCCATATTACTAGGTTTAATAAAATCCCAATACATATACAGGATGGAACATTTCTAGAGACTGAGCTGAAAGGATAGTGTTATCTAAGTGATCTACAATCGAGTTATTATAATCGTAAAGCTGGATTAAACAGTAAAATGAAATATTTTTATATCAGTGTCAACCCTACAAAGTTATTAAACATTTTAAATTGACACATGTCATGTCATTCAATAGGATCTACTTGCTAGGGTTGAAACATACGGATTTTTGCACTAATGTTTAGCAAACTGTATCTCAAAAACGGTTAGAAATATTAACGTGATTAATAATAAGTGAAAAATAAAGTACGTAGCCTAAACAATTCCCCGTTTGCGTAAAAGCTAGTCCTTCGTTCTGTTCCACCCGATATGTATTAAGAGCCCCTGCCTCGCGTACTTACACTATTAAGCCATAACTCTTTTCCAACTGTCTTCTGGCCCACCGATCGCTGAATCCCACTACCCACAATTGTTTAGAGTTGCTTGTAATTTGGGGTGCTGCTTTAAACGGAGCCGTAGTCAGAAAATCTTTAAAGTCCTGCTAGCAAAGCAATAAATGCACTGCTTTACAAAACGGTACCCCGATATTTAAATGCACAAAAAGTTGAGAAGCCCTATTCGGAAAGGTATCTAAAACACATTTTAACATACCCTATATAATAAAAGTGGAAACTTAGTTTACGATTGTGAAATTTTAACTCCTATACGTAGGTAATTGTTGATTTATTTGTTATGTATTCGAACTTATTTGATCTCATTAAATTTGTGCCATAAGATGGCCAACTTGCTGATTATGAAATTAAAACTTTTTTAAATATACGAGTATCGGATCAAAATAGTTACCTAATCATGACCTAATTTTAACCCCCTTCCCGATATTAACCCCCCTTTCCCTACGATACGACTTCAGATTTGGATGATTGTGAAACGTAGGACTCATATTAAATATTATCTCTTTAAGATTAAAGGTAAAAACTGAAGACCACAATTATTATTTATAAAAAAACCTAGTACTTAGCAAAACTCAGACTAAACGCTATCACAGCTTGTTGTAAAATGGGTTCGTAAGACCTTCCCCAATAGTCCTCCCAACTCCAAATGCCTTTTTATCGCGTCACGTCCCGCTCGGGGCATATAAAATTTCTCGGACAGCTCTCGAGTAATGCTAGGCTTTGTACAAAATATTGTACGAATTCCCTTGGGACGAGAATTGTCATTGTAAAAGAGAAATATTCCGGTTTCGTCGGAGCTCTGTTTTGTTGGGATTCCCCGGGATGATTACATTCTGTGACTGATGTTATTGAATTAGATCATCTTCGAAATGGATCTTATGGAAAAACATTGCTATTAACTCAAATTGAGTCACGTGGAACTCAATTTTCGCTTATTTTCTTGAAACTTCAAAACTACATACTTACTACATTAAATTTCCTCAAAACAAGCCCTTTTATTTGATCTATTATTACACGATAGTTTCCAAACCTTTTCTTTGAATCTGCTCATTTACCCCCAAATATATGGCCGCCAAATTAAAAATTATATTTACGATACTCGACTCGTCTGTCTTTGGGTCACCGATTTATAGATGTGTACCAAATTTCAACTTATACGCTTCAGTAGTTTCGGAGCAATTTGGCTGTGACAGACGAATAGACAGACACACGAATGATCCTCAAAAGATAGCGTTTTTTTCCTGTTCAGATACGAACCCTAAAAACTATTATTTATTTACTAAAATTAATTAAAAGGCATCCATACTTGGCACAATACACCATTTTGGCATTTTGTACTTTCCGTCTTTGCGTTGCAAACTGAACTGAAACTGTCAGTCTGAAGTCAATCTGCCGTCGCTGGATGAGGCACTTAATTCCATTAGAGGCGGGGTAGTGCGGGGCCATTCTGTATGAAATACTAATACTTATTCTGTAAAATGCACTTCTTGTTATTATCAAGTTGTATTGTACGAGGCTATTTGGAAGTAAATGCGTCGAAATACATAGTCATAAAACAAAAACGCAATAAATGCATATTGTCGTTATGTCTCTGAAGTAAATTCTATTCAGTTAAAAACATTGACTAAGTCAAATCAACTTTCTTGCTACTAACAAGCCGTCGCGTCGCCGTTTGCAATGTCGTTGTAGCAATTTTATTTTTTATCCAATTTGCAAGTTATTTCCTTGCGACATTATCACGGAAAATGTTTCTTTTGGACCCTTTCAAAGTACGTAATTTAATTTGTGATCCACTTTAAAATGGCTGCCACTTTGTAATGGAAATGTTAATACTTGTTTGGAAAATGTAGGTGCTATACCGTTTTATAGCAACAGTTAATTTAGACAAAGTACTGTTCTAAGATATTATCATCACACTTGCTCGAAATAGTAGATTGTTAAAAGGGATGAAATGATACCTTTCATCCGAGTTAAACACTTACTTTTCATTTCGAATACGAGGAAAGTAAAATGCATGTATTTCTTTTAAAAACATGAATATATATACATTATTCTAGTATTTTTTGAGGGTACTTTCAATTAACAATTTAGGCAAAAGTATCGTTATTTATGGACGGGGGAGAATTTCAATTGCTTAAATCGTACTTGGAACCTAAAATGCTCTAGTGCAGAAACGTATCATTTTCTGCACACCTTTTAGAACAACAATGACCCTCTTTCAGAGCATGAGAAATGAAAAAGACTTTATTTCATGCAGGTGTACTGAATGACAAAGGCCCATATTGTTCCCTAAGGAGTTATGCATTGTGAAAAAAAAGCTGTAACTCCCTACGGAATTATGGCTTTTTTTAAATTATGTCACTAATTCATACGAATCATGTAGGTTATAAATAAAATACTTTGTTTAAAGTCAAGGTATAAGAGAGTTTTACTTTTAAAATACCGACGTTTATTATTTAATAGTTTTGTTTATATGCACGTTGAATTGTCCTGGTAGTTTCTAATATGCCCACGGGCTCCAAATAACAAATATTACAAGAGGAACTCCTTTTCTAACAAGTGAAATTAGAAAAGGAGGTCCGCTTGTAATATTAGTTGAAATTTATTATGTAACACGGCCCTGATGTTGCATTTTCATATACGGTTGAATAATAAGTACAATAGCAAACTTTCTTGAATTGAAAACTTTGTATGGAAGCTTCCACAGAAAACCCTTCCCGCATTAAAGATATTTAAAGATAAAATTTATTGCATAATTTCTCTTGGGTGTATTAATAGACAGGTACCTCTAATACATATATAGTCCTCCTCCTCATCGTTTTCGATGACGGCGACCCCAAACAAACATCATGGACGTTGTCTAGCGTGAGCCCTTATGTGGCTGGCCAGGCCGAACTTGGTCTTAACCCTTTATAAGGCCCCAGTTCTACAGATATGCTACGTGAAAGTTAAATACACTACCATGTTTGTAATGCACTGGGGAACACATCTACGGCAAAACAAAACTAAATCATTAAGAAAAACATGTGGTCAATATATGCACTCAGCCTGTTAGTGCACTTGTGTTTTCAGATGATCTGTTTCCAATACACCTATTCACTGACATTGACATAACAAACATAAGGTGCTCTGTACAGACTGGCGTTTAATTGACTACATACGGTAAATCGAACATTATTGTGTATCTTGTAGTGGGTAGGATTAATATACGAATATCACTGAAAAAATTATAACCTGTGGCCCGTTGCAATTCACGATGGAGAGTGGATTTAGACCTTGTCATCATACCAATAAGAGTCTCGCCACTCGCCATCGTGAATTGCAAGAGCTATAATTCAAATTATTAGATACTTACAGCGACGTGTATATTTTTAATAGTATAATGGAAACAATGACGATAGCTTGCTTCCCTTGACAGGCATAGTGCATAAATTGACCACATACTATAGATTAATTAATTACACTAAAATTAAATACTGACCGAAAAAGTATGAATGAGGAAAGAAAGCCTGATATATTCGCTATATAATACCATAATAGTTAAATAAAAAAGAGGATGTTCTTCTCCGTAAATGTTTATTAACTAAGTGGTTTCCAAATCGTCTCTGCCTTATAAAGGGTTAAACTCTCTATTGCACGTGTGACAATAAAGTTGGCCAGCTGCGTTGAGCGTGTACCTACACGTAGGAGAGCTTAGGTCTCTCTTTCCGTAATTGGCGTACCTCTAATACATAACAGAGCCAGTAAACATGCGTTTGGTTAGGATGAGGATACGTAATCTGCTCAGTGGATAGGTACATTTTCACATGAAAGCTTTATATGATCGAGGTCAGTGACTCGAAAAGCATAACCTGGAATACTGTCACAGCTATCGGTAATATACCAACTTATGTTTTCCGTCGATGTTAGCTCATTTTCATTTTAGCAAGCAATTTTAGTTTTTATTCTGATGCTATTAAGATCAGTTAAGGTATAGCACGGGTTTTTGTGGGAGCAAATGGGAAGTTTGTTCTTAGTAAACCCGACACGGAAGATAAAGTTATATGCTTGGATTGATTTGGATCCAATGTTTTAGAGCCATTGCGCAATCCGGTGTGTGAGGCAGATACCAAGCGCACCGGTAGTCTATTTTGTGTCAAAGGGGATGTGTAGCTAACGATGTTCTAGCTAGCTCTCTAACCACTTTGACATCAAAATGCTTCTGAGAGTGGACACTGCTTTAACCTACCTAAAGTGAGATTAAACGTCTTTGCGTAGCGTGCACCGTGCATTTGTATAAATGTACCTAAAAGGTTTGAAACTGCTTAATGAATAGGTATTTAAATCACTGTCATAATACCGAACTATATGTATACGTCTCCTACTTACTTGTATATAAGTACTTATAGTGCTAAACTAACTAGATTATGTGTAAGTATTATTTGAATTACTTAGTTCTGAGGAAAAATATTCTCATAAATAGAATACGACGTCATTGTATTGTGATATGCCTAATTGCCTATTATGATAATATGTTTTTTTTTTCAATTTGACATTTTATATTTATTTCAATTAGCGATAGCGGTACAACCTGAAATTCAGGAATCAGCTGCAAATGCTGTTAAAGGTATGAAAATCGGCACGATTAATCTTTAGGCCATTGGAATCAATTTGACCCGTAGCACCAAAAAAAAAAACAAACGGTCAAGGAGTTATGACGTCGTTTTTTTTTGTATGGAAAATAAATAATTTTTGTTCAGAAACCTATCCTGTGTGGTATTAAATGAAAGGTAATTTTGAGCCGGTTCTAAAAATATATCACATTATTATATTTCCGTCACTTGCATTGAATTAAAATAAAAATAATTTTCAAAACATACCAAGTTTGGGCTCCTCCAGATACGAAACCGTTGCATTATTTTTTGTAAAATATACCTCAAGTAATACCCAATATCCTCATATCTTACCCCAAGAAATTAATTTCGAAAATATTTAGTTTTAGTATTTATTTTTTATTATTACAAATTGTGATCTATCAATCTATCAATGAAACGGCCTCCTAGCCTAGTCGATAGTGACCCTGCCTATGAAGGAGCAGGTCCCAGGTTCGAATCCTGGTAAGGGTATTTATTTGTGCGTTCATCATCATCATGGTTCCCATATAACGACGATATATACCGGGTGTGGCCTGTAACATGAGCAAAAAATTAAACTGTAGGCTGTACTCCTCATACTGACCAACATTTGTTCAGCGACTTTTAAAAATAACTTGTGGTTTGATTTTTATTACACTTTAAAGTTTATTCTAAGACGCAATGTATTGCGAATTTTGTTATGTTTAAGGCGTGACAAGCAACGTCAATCACACTAATATGGCGTGGCGATGGCGTCCATTGAAGATAATATTTATTTTGTATGAAAAATAGGGAGTCTAAATACTTCATAATTTTTAAAAGTTGTTGAACAAAAGTGTCACCGTTTGAGGAGTACAATCTATGTTTTAATTCTTTGCTCGTGTTACAGGCCACACCGTGTATAATATACATATATATACAAGCCCTGGTAAGGGCATTTATTTGTGTGATGATGATGATGAACACACAAATAAATGCCCTTACCAGGATTCGAACCTGGGACCTCCTGCTTCATAGGCAGGGTCACTATCGACTAGGCTAGGAGGCCGTTTCATTGATAAATTGATAGATCACAATTTGTAATAATAAAAAAGTACTAAAACTAAATATTTTCGAAATTAATTTCTTGGGGTTAGATATGAGGATATTGGGTATTACTTGAGGTATATTTTACAAAAAATAATTCAACGGTTTCGTATCTGGAGGAGCCCAAACTTGGTATGTTTTGAAAATTATTTTTATTTTAATTGAATGCAAGTGACGGAAATATAATAATGTGAATTATTTTTACAAAAAATAGATGACGTCATAACTCCTTTCCGTTTTGTGTTTTTTTTTTGGCGCTTCGGGTCAAATTGATTCAAATGGCCTAAAGATTAATCGTGCCGATTTTCATACCTTTAACACCATTTGCAGCTGATTTTGGTCAACCGCTAGTACTAAATTGCATGCAAGCTAGATAGGTACATGATCTGTAACACTATGTATTGTAACATCCCCATATTGTATCAATGCAAATAAATAATTTCTGATTCGGATTCTGATTCTGATACATAAAAAAAACATTAGTTTACCTACTGCAGTATAGAACTATAGTGGTTTTACTATATCCGTTTTAAATGTGCTGTCAAAAGTTATAGTTGAAACGAACATGAAGACAGAATTTTATGAAAAAATATGTTTTGAAAGTTAAATGTTTTCTTCCTTCTTTTTCCAAACAGAAAGAGCATTAAATATTAAAATGACATAAAATGAAGCCCGTAAAATATTTCGTTGTGACGCTGCTCGTTTTTTGCCCACTCAGCGCTCTCAAGTTTCAGCGCTTAAAATCCAGACTATAAAACCGTATGTAGTTAAGAAGAAGCTTTACGTTACGAGTATTTTTGTGGTTATTTAAAGTTAGTGGAAAAGTTGGTTATATTGATTATATTATTTATTGTTCATTATGTTACAATACTTTTATTTACGATTCGTCATAATTATGTAAATAACAAAATAGTAATACCCCTCATTTTGCGTTAAAAACTATATCTTTACTACGTCTTCTAATCTAGCCATTTCTACAATCTTTAAAGATAAAGATAATTTATTTGTCATACATGAGTAAAGTAATATAGGGTATAAATTCACTTAGATAGGTATATCTCTCGCCTTATCTACAGATTAAACATTTATTTACATTATAGATATATATATATATATATATATATATATAATTATATATACATGTTAGACGATTACATAATAAAGTACCTATGCGTAATCTTCTTGTTATCTTATCTCCTCTTTTTTTTCTACTCTACTTATTATAACCTATGCAAATTGCCATAATTTTGAACAGTCGCGGCGCTAACATTTACTTAAATAGTTCAAGTTTGGCATGCTCATTTTTCTACAGCATTCTCCTTAACAGCGGAGGACGAAAACCGTGCATAATTAATATGTTCGAGCGGACATATCCTACATATTCATGAGGACGGCTTGGCATGAAACTAGATTATTATTAGAGCGACCTACTCTAACAGTCTTTTCCTTTCAAACTTATCAATTATTCCCGTTTACCTGACCATGTAAATTTAAATTCAGTTTAGAAACAATTTCCACCTGATGACGAATGATAAAGTGTCTGAACAGTGAGTCATATTGGCAAACTAAATTAATCGGTCTAATAGACTTATTTCGACCGGGATAGGTACCTATGAACCGTGATTACTTTTTGTATTGTTTTCGAGCTCCCGATATTTCGACACAGTTACATGCATCTTGTTCACGGGTATCTGAAGATAGCTGGTGGGTATCAAAGTTGTGTAGAGCTGCGCCAACCATCGCCACAACCTTCAAACCATGAATAAATTATAGTCCATGATAATACTATTACTTATTCTGTGCTTCAAACCCTCAAACCCTAGCTCATTCGTGCGCGTCGGCTGCGTTCGCTTTCAACGTTACCTACCACCGGACGCGTTCTCACTCGTTGGTCTGTCCAAATGTCTGTGGTTGATATCCCGGTCGATATAAGTCTAGTGAAACTAACCGTGAATCATTTAAAAATGTAAATTAATCGTTTACCTTTTCACACTCATTATTATGTACCATTAAATACAAAATGCAAATACAAATGCATTTATTTCATTACTTTTTACATCAATTCTTAGGTATAATATAAGGCTATTACGCGTATTATTTTATCTAAGTATGTTTATTTAACGATGCCAATATACCAACAAGAAAAAGTTTCCTAATTATTCCTTGCGAAATTCCTATACAAAACTCTCATCCCACAAGAATTATTCGACTTCTTAGAATCAGTAATTCTAAAGGTTAAAGTCTTCATCACCAACATAATTTTGCGGGGAACAAAAGGCGACCCAAAATGTAAGGGAGCAGTGAATTTATTATACTTGTAGGTACAATCCCTATTGTTTCCGTCTTACGTCCAGGAAATGTTTACTTTGTGCCAAGAACTCGACTTAGCAAATAAAAAGCTGGAACAACTTTGCAACTTCGTATTTCGCACTAAGTAATTAGATTATTGCGTAGGAATTTCCAAAAATATTCGTAAAGAATCAGCGCCTGGATTTTTCAGCGTTATATTGTATTTATACTACAGACCACGGCGACAATTTTAATAAATGGAAATAATCATCTCATACATTACATATATTCTAATGTCTCTCGCACAAACTCACAAAATGAAATTCTCGACCACTTTAGGTACTTACCTTTGAATTAAATATATTAAGCCTTCCCTGTAAGTCTGTGTAAAATCATACACAGATATACCTATATTATGTTACAAGGTCCCACTTTCCCTGTCTCATCCAATACACGTATGTACGATACAAAAACATACCATTTTTATAAATACCTATGTATACTTGTAATTTATTCAAATCAGATAAAAAGTCCCTACTTATCAGATAGAACCTTGTCGTAGCGAGTTAGCGTCGCCAAGGAGTCCCCGAGGCATTCTAAATTTAACAAATTGGATAAAACAATTCAGTATGACAAGCATGTTGTCCCATTGAATTTTAAGGCTTAACTAGATTAGTTAAGGTTGAGATTGCAATGAAACAATTGCGTAACATAATGTTTGTAGCATAATGAAACAATTGCGTAACATAGTACTTTATAATTGGACATTTTCAGTGAGTGTGGTGAATCATGCGCAGGAGTGAATTGCTTTGTTCGAATCTCGAACATACATTCAGGAAATATTTTTTATTGTTATCATATTATTAGATAAGGAGTTATTAACTACATAAATGGTTAATAGTTTTGAATAATATATGATGAAATTTAATGTGATTTAATTATGATTTGCTAGGTAAGTACATAGTTATAGGTATTCTTTATGTATTTATCCATTCTTTGATTGGAACGACGGGAAAGTTTGTTCAGTTCGCTTGTCAAAGATATTTAAAGACAATTGTTACATGGTCCTGTATTATACCTTATTTAAAAATATGAAGATGTAACTAATTATTTTGTAACTATGCAAGCTAGTACTCATATATTATTATTATTTCTTTATTTATTTGAATTCTTAGGCTAGGTGATTTATAATATGAATATAAAAGTAAAATATAAAAACACTTACAAAACAATAAAAAATACATATAAACACATTATAAAAAATCTAACCTAGGGTGCCGCCGGCAGCGCTTGGCGCGGGGCTTGGCCCAAGCTGCCGGTGGTCAGGGCCGCAGAGTGAGGAACCGACGTACTATACGCGCCGTGTCCAAAATTACCGCCTTCTGCATCTGACCCTTGATCCAACCACCCAGCGAGAGTCTCTCTAGGTGTTGGTCGAGACTCTTCGCTATGAGACCGTTCGCTGACACAACTATCGGAACAATGATCGTCGAGTCAACATCAACATCATAAGTCTAGGTACTTGCCGGACTTGTCCTTCTCGGCTTTCACGAGATTCTTATCATGGGGGATGGTGACGTCGGCGAGCACGACTCGGCGCTGCGATCGGTCTATCAGCATGAAGTCAGGCTTATTGGCGACAATAGTCCCGATTATTAATACACTTAGGTAATTCTAGCAACATGGCTCATAGGGCTGTGAAACATACAAATTTAAAAACAATTAAAATTAAAATACAAACTAGCTTAATTTAAGATATTACTAAAATATATTTGATTTAAAGGAAACATGTCAAAGAATAAAAATAATAAAAATAAAAATAATAACGATTATTAATAATTAAACTAAAGTACATAATGTCAAAAGAATATATTAACATGTCTCCTGATAAATCAACTCATACTTATTATGTACTTAAATAAAAGCACACGTCAGTCTAGTGCTGTATCATATACTCGTACTCTTTCTAACTGCCTACGCCTTTCAACTGCAAGCAGTAGTTGCAATCGATTTAGGGGAACTCCCGACCAAATCAGGAAGAGTAGGTATAAAAAGCTGCGTAGTCCAAGCCTTTACTCACTCGTTTCCAGTCAGTGTACAAAGAACAACTACCGTGTTTTAAAACAAGAAATAATAATTAACCCGATTTGCATAAAATTTATTGTCAGTTGTTCAATTGTCGGTAAAGCATTTTTTGAGATTCGAATCGTTTAAATATAGCAATGTCGGTTGAAGGTAGTATGTCCGAAAACCACGATAGGGAGAGGAGTAAGAACTACGAACTTAGTGTGACCCACGACGACCCTGGTAATTGTGTAAAGGGCACTGCGTTTGTCAACTCCTTGACGGACGCCGGTGCTTACAAGGGTGTTGGGGGGAACGTGGGTATGGAAAAGTGAGTTCTTTTATATTTTATTTAAAAATGTTGTTATGATGTTTGTTAATGTTTTGATGTTTCTAATTTATATGGAAAATATAAGTTTTAAATCGGTACCCCTAGGTATATGTTGCAACTGAATGAAATAAAAAAAAACACATCGCAGGCTCAAACGGCTGTGTTAATAGTCCCTTGTTTTACAAAAATAATTACTTGATTTTTTTCATATTTAATGCATTTCCTTGACACTTAATTACCGAGATATGATATTATTTATTAATAAAAATACACCCTAAACCGGCGAGCGTGTATGAGGAATGTTATGAAAGTGAAGGAAGCGAAAGTGGTATGTCAGGATCGTAGCAAGTGAAAATCCGTGGTCTCCGCCTACCCCTCCGGGAAATAGGCGTGATTATATGTATATGTTTAACATGTCTAAACAAACATGATTAACAACAAAAACACAAACAACAAAATATAATTCTTGCTGCTTATAGGTCGGGTTTCGGAGGTCAACTCGGCGTGGTGCATTCTGCCAAAGTCGATCAGATGTCCGCAGCCGCCCAGATGAGCGTGATCCATACTGACAACCATAAAATGGACGTCCAGGCCTTCGCGACGAAGACCATGCCCCACAACCAACCCAGCTTCGTCACCCACGGCGGAGGCGTCGACTATATGTACAAGTATGTATTGCGTTTACGTGATCCGCACTGATCACAAAATTGGCTTCAATTCGTTAAGAAAACCATTCCCACGCCCAAAATATTAGGTAATGACCTTAAAACTCCCCGAGGAAAATGTAAATAGGTACCTAGTACCTACCTAATGACAATCAAGTCACCTTATCCAAAGAAATGACTTTTTATGCAGTGTACAAGTAGGTCGAGCTAGAAATAGTAGATAGTTAACGAAGGAATGAAATGGGGCCTACCACCCGAGTGAAACATGTGTGTCACCTACTTTATATAACATAACTAGTAGTAGAATAAAATGTATGTTTTGATGTGACTTTTATTGAACGATTGAGGTAAAAGAATCATCAGTTATGGAATTGAGAGTTACGTATTAGAATGGAAATCATATGAAAAATCTTTAAATACCGAATTTACATGGTTTATCATAAATAAAAAATAAAACTTTGAAAGTGAATCTCGACAGGCCGAAACGCATTTTTTTCAACCCGCTTCACAGAGTTTCACTTAAAATGTATGAGGAATGAAAAATAGGTAAGAAAATCATTTATGAATCAGTTCGTTTTCCCTGACAGGAACGCGGTTGGTGCCAGCGCCTCGGTGGCGCATACGCCAATGTTCAAGCACACGGAACAGAACGTTGCCGCGAAGTTTAACCTGCACCAGACTCCTAGCTCGGCCATGAGCCTGAATCTTGGGGCGACCAGGTCCATGAACCCCCATAGCAGCGGGGGGTTCAAGCCCAATATGCTTTTCAATGTGCAGAAGAAATTTTAACCCATATTCAAAAGCGGTGCTCATTGCTTAGTCTATGCTCGTATTATAATCGTACTGTATTAAAATATGAACGACTATTTCTTAAAAGATAGTTAAATACCTATATATTGATGGGAAATACTGTTTTCACATCACCTAATCAGAAAATGGATTTCTCTTCCCTGCTAGGAGGGATCAAAGTGGCACTTTTCTGTTCAACGACATTTCATTGCCAGTATAAAATATTAATATAATTAACTATGAACATCGTATGCACAGCCTGGCAAAAAAGAGTTGAAATTAAAAAGTGGCAACACTGTAGTGTCAACACTAAGATTTTTTTTTATTTTCCTCATAGTTGATGTGAAAAGCAGTATGTGTCACACGGTATCAAAATTATTTCGTCTTGGGCGTTAACACTTGAATCCCTCATTACGCTCAGGATTCTACTTTAGAATCCCACACTACGTTCGGGATTCTATTGTAGAATCCATCGCTTCATTCAGGATTCAATGTACGCCCTTGACGGAAATATATCATTTTGATCCCTTGTAACACAAACTACTATTGTCCGCCCGGGACCCGGGAAACCAAGTTACATGTTGTGCAGCGTTGTAGCAATGTCGCGTGACTCGCGTGATGTTGATAACAGTGATGACGTTCGGTCATGTCCCTCTCCCCTTTGTCACCTCTATAGTATTTTTCTTCTGAGCAGACACAAAACAAGTCGTAGAACTTTTCACTGAGAATTCAACATGTACTACTGTAACACTCTCCCCCCTCTCCTCTAATAACCCTAACTTACCCCTACTTAGCTAAACCTAGACCTACCTAAAATACTAAAAATTCCAATAAGAAAATCTAAAAATCTAAAATTCCTTTAAAATACCGCAAACCGTATCTACCTTGACTAATTAATATAAAATAATGCAAATAACCTAAATAAATTCTAATTAAATAAGTTAATATCTTGAATTGGATCAGTAGATTGGCCAAATGATCGTTTAGTGTTTATGTAGGACCCTTCGTCGTAACCGCTAATAGTAACCGAAATCCTTTTCGCATAATAGGAAAGAGTTATGAATAATACGCCTATAAATCCTAATAAAGTTAAATAATTATTAAATCGTGAATTATGTCAGAGTTATAAGAAATATCATTGCAGGTTATAGTAATGTTTGACTTAATCAGATTAAGTCTGTAATAAGATGTAATCAATAAGTCAATAGTAAGTATGTCAAAATCAAATAAGTCTGTAGAATGTCATAGTCAAATTGTCTGTAAGGTATGTTAATGTAAGTAAAGTCTGTCAAATGTAAAAAAAAGATTATTGCAAATTTATAACAAATTGTAAGAATATCTTATTCAAATGAATTCAGTAATAAATTGTAATCAGTAAGTGAATTTGATGAATAAATAATAAATTATATATTTTTTTGAAATTATCTCCCACCGAGCCCTACCGTGACCAGTTACCATGAAAGTAGAAAGTCCTTTTTGTTTGTACTTTATATTTTCCTTTTATATATTTGCTTGCTAACCTAGCTAGCTAAAGGAAAATAATTATAGTAACGTCATGGCAAAATATTTTATATTTTTACTATTATAGTACATACAAACTTACTTATCTACAGTCACGCCCGGATGGAGTCAGGTCCCTAGGCTAAATTATACCTATTTTATTTTATTTTATTTTTAATAGGTATTTCTGAGCACGATGTACTTTACCAGCTCAATCTTCATTTCAATCATTAATGGGAGGAATAATATATTCAAAGGGACAATTTAACCCGACAAATTACTGGTACTAGAGCAGCAGTATTTGATCCACTCTAATTCTCCAGAACTCTGCAATTTTGTAATACATTTTAGTAATCAATGAAGTAATATTAACCAAACTATAATTGTAGTCATTTTGAATCACACTTTCGGACCAAAATAAACCACGGATCTTGCATCTGCCTCGATCTAGCCTGGATAAATCACTCATTGATATAATTTCAATAATATATGACCCCGTATTTTTAAGGTCAAGTGTGAAAATCACAGATAATCTGCAGAAAACAGAATGTAATCGTCATACAAACTGCCAAGGGACAGGCAAAACAAATATTTATTTGTAAGCAAATTGATTCTACAATACTACATTATATTGTGGTTATTTACTTTAGTTTTTCCCACAATATATTTCTACCAGTAGCGTTGCAAGGGAACAAATATATACAGTCATGTCATAAGTCAATATGTCAAGTTTGTCAAAAAGTCATAAATAAATATATGTAATAAACTCCTAACAAACCCTAACCCCAAACTACATCCTAGCTAACGCTAAACTGAAGTTAACCCATAAACCCATAATAATAAACAACAAATACAATAAAATAGCCATAAATGTATCGAAAAGGAACCTAGCTACCTACTGTAAATGTCTAATGGCTTTGATATATTAAAATTATAAATCTAGATCAATCCTACAAAAGCCCTAGGCCTGATAAATAAAAACCCTAACCTAACAGCTAATCTATCCAACTATTCTACCGATATATTTGAAAACTAGCATCCCGGGATGCACATTTAATTTACTCGCGTAATTACTCGATGTGCAATGAGTAATTTCTATGCTATAGCTAACTAAGACGAGTGGAGACACCTCGTTTTAGACCTAAAAATCCTATTTCTCCGTGTGCTAGCCATACTTCCACACAGTGGATTGGGACAGCAGAAGTAAGGCCGGAAAGGGGTAATATAAAAGTGAATATATAAGTATATAGATACGGAATAATTGGACTAGAATCTGGCTTCTTTAAGAAGTCTAGATGACAACCCAAATCTTCCAGATCCTAGGGGGTGACCCTGTCTCAATAAATGCAGGAACTGCCAGGTCCCCACCTGGGTTTTATCAAAAAACACCGCAAGTTAGTAATCTGCGCTGTAGTTGCCACCGTTAGGTTACCTGCACAACTTACTAACCCCCCAACACTATGTTGGATCGGAACTAGTTCTCTCTAACCCATAAGTATGAACGAAACAACTCACTAAACTAAATTAAAATTAATATATAGAGTATTCCAACCAAGTTCATTTCAGTGCTTAATATCACTAAAATAAACCAGGCAAAACACTACACATATTAAACACAATTAAAACACAAACTAATTAATTTTCACTGGAAACAACTCAAGACTTTACAATCTTTAAGACTCTATTGATTTATAACTTAAACTTCACTTAGTATGTTCTCACACACTAGCGCTTGTCTGAGCACAAATCAATAAATAATTAAAATTCACTAAAAATTACAAAACCACTATGAACAATACTAACTTTACAATATTAATAAGTCTATTGATTTATAATTTAAACTTTACTAGTACAATATTAAATACTAGCACTTGTCTGAACCACAAATCAATAAACAGCACTAAAATAATTAAACCCACTAAAATTAACACATTTTAAATGTACTTCTTTAAAGTTATTCAAGTAAAACCCCACAACAAATTACACTATATTATGCTCCAATCCAAACTCTACCAGCATCATGAGAAACTAGCAAAGTCCAGGTCAGGACACAATATAGGTAACCTAGATAGACCTAGCTAGAGAACCGACGTCCGACGGTTTGCGGAAGGCAACGAAGAGTGACCTCGTAAGGGACTCTATCGATCCCTACCATAGATCCCGTCATCCCTGCTATTTCCCACTTCCTTGTACGTCATTGGTTTCCCAATAACCAATACTGAATTTCATAATTTCGTACAGTCCTGTCACTAATTACACCTTATTTCCTAATTAAAATAAGGTCCATTTTGACCTACTTTTGGGTGTGGTCTAAACTATTTCTCTACGCCTATGGAATTGACACTACAGTTTTTATTCTAACCACCGTTTGTTTTTCTATATGAGCACATATTGTAGAACTCCGCCCTTTCTTAATTCCTTATAATATGGTTCAATTTTGCATAGAATATTTTAACCAAAACAAACATTATTCATCCATTTTACGATGACGTGCGAAATACGAGTCTACGCACTTGAAACATAAGAAACCAAACTGATTTTTAACAGATTTTTAAACTATAAAGCTTTATGACATTGAAATAAAGTTCAAATTATTTTATGAATAGATATCTTAATATATTGGTTTACTATAAATTACTAGGCCCTCCAAACTTTGTTTCTAGAATTTCAGACGAAATGGCCCACTTAAGATATGAGAAGAAATATAAATACTTAAATTACCGTGGGACACAATATTGGAAATTTAACCGACTTAAAAATAGAACAATACTATGTTCACATATAATGTTAACATGGAAGGAGCCTCTGACATGTTACACTACACACCTATGTAAGTTCGTAAAATGTAAATCGCACAGCTGGATCTAATTGCAAAAGTTATAACAAACTTACTGTCATACGTAGCGGCCTGAATGAATAAAACATGAACAATATCTCCGTGAACAAAGTAAAAGTACCGTTAATACATAGAAATTCCAGTACATCTGAGACCTTTTACGTCTAAGTCTAAGGAATTCAAGGAACGGAGATGGCGAGATTTGCCAAGGTAGCAAACTCAGATTTATGAATAAAAAATATCTAAGGGTTATTGTAGTATCAAGTAGATTTATTGTTTTGCATAGGGTACAATTTTTACACAAAGAATATTTCTCGTATCAGCTCCTTGGAAGCTTCATTTTTTATGATTGTTGTATAAACATTGTACAATATTGCATCCTGGTGGGAATCTAATCACAATTATTATTACGCAAGTTAAGTACTCTAGCTCCGATGCACTGAAGTTTGTAAAAAGTATTTATTAGAATATTTTTTACACGTGTAGGCTGAATAAAATAATTAGCCCAACTCATTGAGTAATTCAAAAAGTAACAGAACTTAAGTTTTATAAAGAAATAAATTTGGATCAACATCCTAAAACCGATTTTGTTAAGTAAATAAATTTATTAATATCAGAAAGTCACGTATTTCAAGTCGAAAATTGCACTTCTACATTCATGAGCTCGAAGCGTTTTTGTCAGTAATTGGCAGACACAATATGGTGCTTTCCCTAGTAATAGTTATTTCTTCACCTGTTCAATGCCTGTTCAATGACTACCCGAAATAATGTGAAAAAGTAAATCTTTTTTTTTTCTCGTACAATTGCTACTTTCGTCTTAAACAATTATTTTTGTACAAATGGGAGAACCCCTCTAGACGAATACATATGCATCGGGGCTCGTACATCCCGTCCTGTATAGTTTCAAATTTGTCCCTACAGATTAATTTGGCTCGTTAACTCGTTTGTACTCTCTGTAGTTATTACGAGTTGCATAATTTGTCTCGTTACTCGTGGATTTACCGCGAACTAAACATTTGAATGGGGACAATAAGCAAGTGCAGGCAAAAACAGATAAGAGCGCATATAGGTTTTATGATAAAGTAATTATGATTATAGCGATAGCTTTTATTTTTATTAAAGATGGTCACACTATTATAGGGCGAGAAACAAGGGATTAAAGAAAAATAAACAAATTTGGTTTCATTTAATACTTAGCCATAATCAGTATTTTTTTTTTCAAAAAATCTTTTTAGTACCTATTATAATACGTTAGAATACGTAAGAAAATTATAATATTTAAAGTAGTATAGTTCTACCGAATAATACAAATACCCAGTCTCCGCATTAGCCTCAGAGGGAGGTTTGTGGGATGAGTAAAAGGGAGGGGAGGACTAAGTGCCTCCAGAGTTTTAATTGACTAAGCGAAACCTAACAACACGAACATTGCTAGTTTAAATAAACGGGCTCCATTACATAGTAAAGCCTTGAGATAGTCACTATTGGGTAGCAAATAACAATAGTCAATTAACAACAATAAATAAACACTACCCCCTTATTCATAAACGTTTACTAAAGTTGATAAGCCGAAAATAATCGTTTGTCCCTTTCCGACGTATAGGTATATAATGGAAAGGGACCAACGATTATTATCGGCTTGTCAACTTTAGTAAACGTTTATGAATAAGGGGGTAAAAGTTTCAATTAATGAATATGAACTAAAGTTTCGAATTTCACGTTTCATTGTTTAAGTTTTTAAAATATGAGTAAAGTTGTTTATAAAATCCCGAAGTAAGTAACCAACTCATAAAATACTCTAAGTTTACAATTTCATCATCAAAATCATGGGCAACGGTAATTGCTTACCATCGGGCGATACCGTCTGCTCGTTTGCATCCTATATCATAAATAATCGGCCAAGAGCATGTCGGGCCATGCTCAGTGTAGGGTTTCGTAGTTACCATTCTGTCAAAATAGGCCAAACGGGGGCTATTAGTAAGTATCATAAGGGAGTACCTTTGCAGCGCTTTGTACATTACGTCTTTTTACTAAGAAAAGAAGATTTTTTGCAATAACTCACAAACGACCAGACCGACCATGTTCGCTATAGTTTTTATTGTAAGTATTTATTAAGACGAAACAGGAGCTGAGTTTTAAATATTTTAGGTAAATATACCCGTCTCGCTAACGGAAGCGGCACCTAAAAGTAGTGCGATAAGGACAAGGCGAAAAATCCTGCGTAAAAATCTCAAAAATCGAGGTTTCGTACTTCTCTGTTTCCTCCTCCAAAACTTAACCAATCGTAACCAAATTTGAGAATCTAAATGATTATGAAATTATCTGTGTCGGACCGTTTTGTTTTTTCGGCTAATTGATATCAGTTTTGAATGCCACGCCTCTCATTGCGGCATAGTCAATTAGGCCATTTTGGCCATTTTTGAAGGGCTCTAGCGCCTTAAAAAACAAAAATATCAAAAAAAGCAAAACGGTCCGACACAGATATTGACAATATTAATCTGTGTTGAAAAAATCATTGCTCTAGCTTCAAAAACCACGGAGGAAAACGAGGAGTACGTTTGTATGGAGAAATGACCACTCCCGTTGGCTCTTAAGCTCTTGTTTCATATTTTTTGGACCCGTGGTTCAAAAGTTAGAGGGGGGGGGGGGACACATATTTTTTTTCTTTCGGAGCGCATATTTCCGAAAATATTAACTAGGTACTTATGTCAAAAAATGGTTTTAGGAGACCCTTATTCGTTTTCAAAGACCTATCCAACGATACCCCACACGATCGGGACAAAGCAAAAAAAATGAAAACAAAACATTTTGTATGGGAGATTCTCTAAAAAAAATTTTTTTGTATTCTTTATTTTACCGTTCTGTCGCAATGTATGATTTATGTATCCATGTCAAATTGCAGCTTTCTAGCACTAACGATCACGGAGCAAAGCCTCGGACAGACAGACAGACAGACAGACCTGGCGAAACTATAAGGGTTTCTAGGTGACTACGAAACCCTAAAAAATATTACAAGATTGTGATGTCGCGAGCGATAAAAGATAAAGTTGAATAGGATCTCTGCACGTAGAGGCTAAAATAACATTCCCCAGGACGCTTGTGGGTAAAAGAAATGAATTAAAAACAATTTTCAATTCCGTTTCTATATAGTTTCTACTACGTCGTTTTATTCTGAAACGAGGAACTGATTGAAAAAAATAGTATTTTATTTGGAAATAAAATGTCGGTAGTGTCTGGTTATTTTTATGATTGCAAAGTACAGTCAGCAATAAGATATATCGGAGCGGTGCTCAAAAATATCTGAGCACGCACTGTAATCCCTTGACAATATGTGACTTTCCATCAGATACAGATCTCGGCTATCTACTCCTGAAATCCTCTTGTTGACTGTAAAACACCATGGGTTCCATTAATAAAAATAAGTAAATACAAAAAAAAAAATATTGTCTCATTAAAATACTCGTATCTATGATTATGCAGATTCATCGAGTGAGAGTGTACCTACTAGAGATGCAACGGATAGTTGTTTGGCCGGATACCGGATACCGGATATTCGGCCTGCCCATCGGCCGAATATCCGGTATCCGGTGGCCGGATATTCGGCCGGCGGAACTATACCTAATAAACGAACTATATAATATACTAACTATATCGGTTTTTCAAGTGGGCATTGTGCAGGTTTTGACCTGTTTCGTAGTGAACGTTCGCACGGACTCATTTCTAGGTTCGAAATGAGTGCGCGTGCAAGTGAGTGGAATGTTTAAATTGTTTTAAAATAATAACGAGTAAGATTATGACCGTGACTGTTTCTTAAATCCAATTTTGTTTACTCCGAAATCAAGCAATGATACTATCCGGTATCCGGCCGTAGGTCACTATTCGGTGTCCGTCGGATATTATAATAATAGCCGGATAGGCCGGATACCGGATAGTAACCGAATATCCGGTGCATCTCTAGTACCTACACACATGTAGGTACATTTATTGGCTGTCAAAGTAAAGCTGAGTCACATGGCAGGTCTGTCATTACTCCGCGGTACTTTGGCGGGAAATGACAGCCGCAGGTGCTCCCGTCGCAGCTGCTAATAGCTTTTAGACAGCAAGCCTTTTGATAGTGATGTCACGCCTTCTTATCGATACTTTGTAACTTTCAATTTTAATACATCATACCAAAAGATTATGAAGAATGCTTTTGCTCGATAGACAATAAGATCATTTATCGAAGAGTTTTGTTAGATTTTCTAGACAAAATATTGTTTTTTATGTTAAGTTAAACAAGTGTTATTTATTAAACAGCGGTTTAATACCAATATTTATTTTTAATTATTGTATGTTTCCATATTTGTTACAGTAACATAACTTAGGTAAGCCTAAGTTATGTTACTGTAACAGATAATATATGGAAACATACAATAATTAAAAAGAAATATAAGTACGGGTTTATTTTGACGACACGTTACCAAGTTATTCAGCGCTCAAAATAACACTGCTGTCACCAACATACGAGCAGATAAAAAAACAATTTAATTATATAAACCGATCAAATGAGGTATCCAATTAAATTTTTGCTAGAAAATGAAAGTTTTATTTGATCTATGACTGTATGTGTATGTATCCGGATATGTATACAGATCAATAATTTATGATATACAATAGTGTCGATAAAATAGCATCTAAAAATTGTTGATGTTCGTTCGTACATGTTTTGTGATCGTCGCGAATAAAAATCTTTTATCTTTTATCATTATCTTTTATCTTTGATGTGTAATTAAGCTCGTTATAGTTTTATCGATATTTTTATCTTACAAATGTATCGATAAAATACAATCACACGCCTGTGCGATTACAAAGATGATGTACAGTAATGGTGTACCAGCTGCTGCAACACACGAGAATTAGCTAACGCGTGGCGTCTCGCTAAACTCCCTACCCTACTCTCTACAACAACGTTACGCTGTAGCAGAGGCAAAATTCCATATTGTTTTTATAGTCTCTAACATCGCATGCTTAGTATGACCGATTAGTGCTCTTTTATACAAATTAAGAAAATTAATAATTTTGGTATGAATATTCTGTTCAGGGGTGTAAAAAGTGATTTTATTGAACACGATACAATAGGAGAATACAATAAAATGAAACAACAATAACTAAATAAAAACTAAACTAGCATTAAATATAACTATTTGTAAATTAAACTAATTCTAAATAAAACTGATACTAAAAGATATTAAGTACTATGAGTTATAAAAAGAATACCCCTTCTAAAAGATGCCCCAGACCCCATGCCGCTGGCAGTTATTACATTTTTTTAAGTCCAAAGTAGAGAAATTATAGTTGGTTGTCAGAAAGTAAGTTATTATCAAATTACAGAGTAATTTGAAGCTATGAATGATTGAGAAGGACAACTAAAACATTATGGAAAGATAACAGACAAAGAGAAACAGCCAGTGGGAGCAAGGACCCGGGTATGAGATGTATGTAATAATGTTATAGTCGCCATATCGCGCGCTGGTTTTGAATCAACTTGAATCGAGCTCCATAATGCTACGGAAGTACCGAAAGCGATGTAATTAAATTTTATATTAATTTCCTGCAGAAATTGTGTAGAGCGTGTGAGAATTGATGTAAATATTACTCTAGGAAGAGCTTAAAACCCTTCCTACAGAATACATTCTTGGATACACGCTAAGTACACTTAGTAGGACCATTGAACCAAAAATTACAATGGTAATCGGTCGGTGTTACTGTTCGAAAACATTAAGTATATCTACAGGGGCCCATTTTGATTCGGTCAAGTTATGTCCTATTGTATGGGGAAGACAAACAAATTATAGACAGCATGAAATGAATGTAGTACGATACCTTTGGGTATGGTACTAACGTCCTCTCCCCTCCCCCTGACGAAACAACACGTACCTACATCAGCATCACATATAAGCAATACCTACGAGTACATAATCGTCACTCCTATATATAGTAAAAGATTAATAATAAAATGGAAGATCATTCAAACAAAAATATACCTACACATAATATTAAAATTAAGCGTACTTAACTTAATTAAATATTTTATCTAGTTAGCCCACTTTCATTCCTGAAGCAGGAGCGTAAAAGCAGGTCCGAGCAATTTTCAATTAAGGATCTAAATGTATTTTTTAGGGTTCCGTACCCCAAGGGTAAAAACGGGACCCTATTACTAAGACTCCACGGTCCGTCCTTCTGTCTGTCTGTCACCAGGCTGTAACTCATGAACCGTGATAGCTAGACAGTTGAAATTTTCACAGATGATGTATTTCTGTTGCCGCTATAACAACAAATACTAAAAACAGAATAAGATAAATATTTAAGCTCCCATACTACAAACGTGATTTTTTGCCGTTTTTTGCGTAGTGGTACGGAACCCTTCGTGCTCGAGTCCGACTCGCACTTGGCCGGTTTTTAAATCATCAAAGCGCTACTCGAGTTGCGACGACGCCGTCGAAACATGGCATCTTGAGCCGTAACATGATCTCTTCACTTGAGTGCTGTAATCTATGTTTTACCTTCGCATTTAAATCCTAGTTAACTTATTAAAATATAAACTTACTACAGCGACGCTACTGCTAATTTGCTTTTGAATAAAATCCACATTTATTTGGTGTTCTACCCATGATAGATAACTGTAACATTCGATAACTCATTCAATTGTTCACCAAATTCTATTCTAAGTTTAAACTGATTTTCCAATGTCAACTGACAGTTGATATGCGTGGTTGGCTATTCTATTACAGATGTACTTACCTAGTGCAGGGGCCTATTTCTCGTACGTTACAAGTCTTGTAATACAAGTGTGTATCTATGGTAGCGCTTGTATTTAATTATTTTTTACAAGTTTCCGTTTCACGTAAATGTATAATTGTTACAAGAGCGGGGATAAAAGAGTTTTCACAAGTGTTGTTGTTTCACAAGTTGACAAACACTAGTAGATATTATATACTAAAATAGTAATTTCGTTTCTCAAAAGCTGTACTTTATACTTGTAGCTTGTGACTTATCACGAAACAATGAGGAGTCTCTATAAACTGCTAATATGCGTTTTTGGTAAAAATCGATTAATAAATAAATGAAGATATTGCATTTTTAAGGTCTCAAACGTGTAAGTTTTGAATGCACTTCGTTAAAATCAGTAATATTATTTAAATTTAGCTTTTATTCTCCAAAAAAAAAACAGTAAACTCATTCCTATGAAATTATTATAATTGGGAAAGAACCAGTAAATGACCAATAACATAATAATTTTGTAACGAATTCACCCGTATTATATAAAAAAAAACTGACCCACCCTGAAGCTTGTAAACATTCATCTTAGAGTGACTGACGAAACTGAGTTTGATTTTACACTTGTAATTGATAATTTTGAGAAACGCTTTTCATTACTACTTGTATTATTATACGCTTGTATATTCCGAAAACACAAGTCAGCCATTTTATTTTCCTCTTATTAAGATTATGATCACACCCCGTTATCAGTGTTGCAGATTCATTGAAAACGCTAGGGTTGACACTTTACATTTAAATTTAATTCGACATGGTGTTTGAAGTTGTTAACAAAATAAACCTCTTTTCATCCGGTAATTAAAAAAGGATATATTGCTTTTCAGTCTATAATATGTCGTAACGTCATTTATGTGTCAAAACTTTAATTTATGTCGTATATGATTCGTTCTCAATATTCAGTTAAAGTCATGAATTTCCTAAATGATCACTTAGAATTTTCCCGGTTTAATACAGAGTTGATGGCGAAATTAGAAGTAACCCGAATGCGACGCGGAAATGGTTCGTGAATTTAATACCTTGTACAAATAACAGTGTAGGTATAAATTAGCTAAAATAATGTACATACATACAGTATTAATTTTCGAATAAATACTTAATTATTTCTTTTAAATCAAATTTACGGGTTTGTTCTGTTACAGATAAAAATATGATACATTTGTGCCAATGCACCATAAATTTTAAAGTAAGGTGCCTTCGGTTCTTATTAAAACATGTTGACATATACAACTATGACGATTGTTGGGATGAAGTAGTTAAAGTGTTCAGAAAATATACAACAGAATGTGAAAATGGATGGACAAAAGGGGAATTCAACTGCACGTGCAATAGGGAGACATCGAAATTAAGAAAAATGCTTATGAAAATATCACCTCAACAAATGGAACCTTTTTGGATTGAAGTAGTGAATTTGATTGAAAAGTATTTAAATTAGTTTAGTATATATATCCTTAATTAAATTGCGGTTGTAAATCCACAACATCCTTTTATTTCTCGCATAAGGGCCCTCGAGATAAACCTTATCCATCAAAGCAATTACTGGCCAGTTGTTCTTACTCACAATGTCAATCTATTTACAACATTGTCTTTTGTTGACTTGAGTGCTTAGATGGACGTCATACTTAAATCGAAATAACTATATTCTTAAAAAATATAGCGTATTTCTGTACACTAAGCATGGATAATTATCTGAAGGATAACGTAGAGTTTGAAACCCATGGGCAGACTATATTTTGTAAGGTATGTGATATAGAACTTAAACCGAAAAAGTTTATTTTGGAATCACATCTTAAAACTCGAGGTCACAATGACAAAGCCGGCAATTCTCCATCTTGCTTTGACCTGGATTTTGAAGCTGAAAATTTAGAAATTCAAGATTCCAGAGTTTTTTGTAAATCTTGTAATGTATCTTTATTTTTCTCCAAGTTCAGTGTACAAAAGCATTGTGATACATTAAAACACAGAAATATAAAGAATATGCAACCGGAATTCAATAAAGATTTGACTGAATTTTTTGTTAATTGTAATATACCCTGGAGCCAATTGGATAACCCCAAATTTAGAGAATTTATTCAAAACTGCTTGACGCATAAATATGGAAATGACATCAGCCTTCCGTGTGAGTCTACATTAAGATTAAATTACTTGCCAGTCATATATGAAGAAAAAAAAGAAAAGATAAGAATAGATTTAAAGGACTCCTACATATATTTGAGCATTGATGAGACTGAAAATCATGGAAAAAGCATCGCCAATGTCATTATAGGGAAGATGGATAACTGTGTCTCAACACCTCGAATATATGCAAGTAAAATTTTAGAAACCACAAATCATAGCACTGTGTCAGATTTAGTAGTCGAGACTCTAAAAGACCTGTGGGGTGGCAATTACGAAAATAATCTTTATAAGCTACTAATTTTAACAACGGATGCTGCCCCGTACATGATAAAGGCTGCAAAAACTCTTAAAGAGATTTTTCCAAATATGTCTCATGTAACTTGTATAGCCCACGCATTGAACAGAGTAGCTGACACGATAAGAGGTATATATCCAAATGTCAACAAATTGGTTGACAGCGTCAAAAAAGTATTTAGTAAATCGCCAAAACGACTTCAGAAACTGAAAGACATGTTTCCTTCAATTCCAAAACCTCCCCGTCCGGTCATCACAAGATGGGGTACATGGCTAGAGGCAGTTACCTATTATCAAAAATACTTTACTGAAATCAAAGACGTAATAAATGAATTCAACAGTCGAGATGCTGTTGCCATAGCAGCGGCGAAGCGAGTTTTTTGCAGTCCAAATTTAAAGCACGACATTGATTTCATAGTTGATAAATTTTGTTTCCTAACAATTGCAATAGATCAATTACAAAATTCCAAATTAACGTTAGAAGAATCTATGTGCATTGTTATTGGTGTCCAAAAAAAGTTGTCTATGTCAAACCTTCACCCCAAAGGAAAAATTGTATATACGAAGTTGAACACAGTCTTAAAAAAAAATCCCGATTTCAGTACAGTAAGAGTTATTTTAAATTTACTTAATAATGGGGAAGCTGAAATTACAAAATGCATTAACAAAAACACAGTGGAACATTATAATTACCTAAAATATTTACCAATAACATCTGTAGCTGTGGAGCGATCTTTTTCATATTTAAAATGGATATACAGTAACAGACGACAAAATTTAACGCCAGCTAATCTAGAAAAACTTTTAATAATTTATTCAGACAAGTAATGAATCACTACATAGTACATATATAAGAAAGTCACTGTAGCTGTCTGTCCGCCCCTATGTACCTATGCTTAAATCTTCAAAATGACCCAACCAATTGATGCGGCTTTTTTTTAGTAGATGGAGTGATTCGAGAAGAAGGTTTTTAAGTATAATGAATGCATAATACAGTAGAGGAACCCGTGATTTTCCCGTGCGAAACCGGGGTGGGTCGCTAGTATAATATATTAGAAGAAATAGTTTAGTTTTCTGTGTTTTTGAAAAAATAAATGTAGGTATTTTTAATGACTAATAAAATAAATTTACATTTTACCACTAATGAAAGTATACAAATGTTTTGCGTATGATATTTATTCAAGAAACAATATAATGTGATAGTAAAAAAAAATGTTTTATTTTACCTGTAAAAACATTCTTCAAGCAATAGTACACATGTTGCATTGACAATAATAATTGCATTGATAATACCTACCTATTAGGTATTTATTATTAAATAATAAATTAACAAAAGGTAAGATGATTATGTTAAAATATTTTTCTGTCAAAAATTTAAACAATATGTCACATTTACTCGACATAAATATTATGTAACAACCCTAGTACCAGATTTCAATGAATCTGCAACACTGATAACGGGGTGTGATTATGATGCATAACAGTGACATTGACATTAAGATAACATTTATAATGGCCATTGCATTTCCTTTTTGCATAGTAAACAAACCTATTTTCTAACTTTAGACAGCCGCCTTGTAGCACTTGTAGTAATCATGCCTACGAGAAACAAAATTAAAACTCACTTGTACAATGAAATTTTAAATGTAAGCTTGTAGACTTGTGAATTTGTAACTTACGAGAAATAGGCCCCAGGTAGGTAATTATTTTCCATCGTATTTACACGGAACGTGTCTTGCTATTTCAGTGAGTCTCGGTCAAAAAGTATTAAGGTTGACTGAAGTAGCATGACAAACACGAAAGTTTCCGAGAAAATACGATGGAAAACAATTATAATAAATAATAATAAATATAAATATTAGGGGACATCTTACACAGATCAACCTAGCCCCAAACTAAGCAACGCTTGTACTATGGGTGCTAAGCGACGATTAACATACTTATATAGATAAATACATACTTATATACATAGAAAACAACCATGACTCAGGAACAAATATTAGTGTTCATCACACAAATAAATGCCCTTACTGGGATTCGAACCCAGGACCATCGGCTTCGCAGGCAGGGTCACTATCCACTAGGCCAGACCGGTCGTCTTTATGCACTACATCTGTACTATTAATATGCTATTAATGAAATTCCTTCATGACGGTTTGTGATTTAGTTCTGAATTGATTAAATCAGTGAATCGACCGACGGCAGTCGCTTTCGTAAAAACTAGTGCCTACGTCACTTCTTGGGATTAGTTGTCAAGCGGACCCCAGGCTCCCATGAGCCGAGGCAAAATGCCGGGATAACGCGAGGAAGAAGAAGAAGATTGGATTTTTATATAACGGAATCTAACTAAGCGCGCTATGAATGACGGGCGGGCACTTTGCATTAAGTTTAAGAGTGTGAGAGGGTAAGTACCTAGTTAGAATATATTGGCTTCTGATATAGTATATTAGCTTGATGATTGATAAAAACTACCTAGGATAGTTTGATATATGTTGGGCACTTGGACAGTCCATCTCCGGGCCTTAAACTATCTCCATATAAAATTTTATTCAAAATCGCTTAAGCGGTTTAAGCGTGAAGATGGAATAGACAGACAGAGTTAGTATAATATTATTATATATTAGTAGGGATTTAAAAGCGCAGAACCAGTCAATAATATTCTAATAACTATAATATTTAATCATCTACCTATGTACGTAACTCAAACCTACGCTCAAAAGCTCAGACAACAAAAAGTTCAATATAAAGTGACCGTTTCATTGCTCTTAAGTGTGTGTGTGTGTGTGTGTGTGTTTACCGGCTTATTTAGCTGGACTGGACATAGTTACTCGTAACATATAACAATCACCTTTCAGGTAAATATTTTAGTTAGTTACTGCTATTGCTATTAACAAATAAAAATGAAATTCGTAAATTGTTAAGCTTGGTGCGTTTGTTTCCGAGCAAGAGAATAGCAGCAATGAATGTGTTAAACGAAGTCATAATAAATAATCTCCTAACCGAAACAAGCAATTACCATTAGCGGCAAAGGCGGTTACCACCAAATTAAATCACGCCATCAAGCGGAATTCCATTTTCAAACATTAAAAAAACAAGCTCGTGGGAAAGCTTCAGAGGTTTCAGTGCCCTCAGTTCGCTCCCAATCGCCAGAGGGACCGCGCGCGCGCTCTCATCAAAAACGCGGGAAGTCTCTTGACGTGAAACTTAAACTTTCTCAACATTATGTGACATTGATTATTATGATTATGACAGTTCGGGCGTGAGTGTAATTTGAACAAAATGGATGTACGCTTCTGGATTCTGTTTTCGTTTGTTTTGTTTACTGGTGAGTTGAAGAACATTTATTTTTTTTGTTTAGCAACCAGCAACGTCGTCTTGACACTTTCTTTAATATTTATTTGTCAGAAGAGAAATTTGTTGTTCCATAGTCGATTGGGAACCTTTATAGATTCAACGTGTCCGTCTGTTCATCCGTCCGCGTCTTAGCTCCGTGATCATTAATAGTAGAAATCTGAAATTTAGCCAGGTAATACCCTGTTGTTAGCACAAAATTACCCTTGTTTTTACTACCCGTTTATAGTAAAAACAAGTTTTCCCTAATGAAATCTAGTTTTCCAGAACTTCTCAGTAAAAACTATTTGTTTACAGGGATTTTTCAGTCAAAAGTAATTTTCGCAAAAGTGCCTTGGTGAAAACTAGTTTGACTAGCAACCCCGTGGTGTGCTCTTCCTCCTCAAACTTTTGAACCGCGAGTAATAGAAATGTGAAAATAAAACTTAATAAAGACTTTCAATCAAAACTATTTTGAACGTGATCAGTTAGATAAGCCGTTTTTGAGTTTTCGCAAAAAGTTCCTTCTAAATAAGTAAAAGGACGCAAGTGCTGCGCCGATTGATTGCTATTCATGGCCGGTGTTTTGACATAATATTCGACATAGGTATGTCGTTGTGGACGCGAGACGTTACTATTGGATGGCCTTATTTACGCTTGGCTTTGTCACAAATGCCTAAATCTCACAAATAACAAAAGCCAGGCGGATAGACACCGTAGGAATCTATATTTATTTATGTTTCGTAAAGATTTATTATTGTATATTTATTAGTAACATTGTTGGTAATGTTTTTTCCGTATTGATTAAAACATGTGATAAATTTCCACAATATAATCCTGTTGGTGGAAACATAAATAAAACCCCTCTTCAATGTAAGTAGTTATCAAATGTTTGATTAGGTTCCATATTGGAAACTAATATGATACTTTACACACTTATTCACTTTAGATTATTCGTTACGAAGATTCATCAGTTAAAATAATAGTTGCCAATATCTTTTTGTTGGTTTGCGTTTTTGTAATGCTATAGGGCCCGTATCTAAGATTTTAGGGTTACGTACGCAAAGGGTAAAAACGGGACCCTATTACTACGACTCCGCTGTCCGTTTGTCCGTCTGTCTGTCTGTCACCAGGCTGTATCTCATGAACCGTGATAGCTAGGTAGTTGAAATTTTCACAGATGATGTATTTCTGTTGCCGCTATAACAACAAATACTAAAAATAGAATATAATTAATATTTAAGTGGGGCTCCCATACAACAAACGTGATATTTTTTGCCGTTTTTGCGTAATGGTACGGAACCCTTCGTGCGCGAGATCGACTCGCACTTGGCCGGTGTTTGATGTATAACTTGTTGATTCTATTATGAAATATACAAAGTGGGGGTAAATATCCTAATGGGGTTGTTTACGCCTCGTTACGGTCTCTGGGGCGAAAAGAACTGGCACTCTTCCAACGTATGAACTTCAAAATATATCTGGATGAAATTGCATTTTTTACAGTTTATGAGTCTTGTTGTAAGATAAAATGAAATGTTTAGTATTCGAACTTCAAGATATTCACAAGAGACGACACGTACTAGATCCATTCTAGATACGTTATAGTTTAGATATCAACTAGTTCTCTTTTGCAGCGCAATTCGGGCGACCAATATCAATTATACGTTAGATAGATTAAGATATCTATTAGATGTGAATTGGATCTCTAAGTCATATCCTGTGGAAATCGTTCAAGATTATCTCCAGAATCGCGCAAATGTCAAATTTGACAGGTTAGATCTTAAACATATCGTTATCGTATCTTGGTGATGTCTAAAAGATATCTAAGAGATGTCTATTTCAAAATCCGAATCGGGCCCTTAGTCATGATTTGACTAGTAAGAGAATACCTACCTTTCTTTTTTCAGAACTGTCAAAACAATTCGCTAATACGGAATTTATATAAAAACTAATATAGTGACGTCACGGTCAACTCACCTACTCTTTGTATTTCTATACGATTTAAATAGAACTTGTGTTTAAAAATAACTGCTATCTGTGTTTTTCTAATAATTATCTGGTGCTTTATTTCGTGCATGGTGTGCAATAATTTATTTTAAATACAGGAGACATCCATCCCCTTCCGCTTTTTTAGATTTTAATGAATTTCCGCTTTATCGTATTTCGATTTTAATTAAAGTACAAAATATAGTAAATATTTTAAATTTGTAATAAACTAGTGGCTCTATGCGCTGTAGTTTGACCCTTACAGGATAAAAAGTGGCAAACTAAAAAAAAAAAAAACAATGAAATAGTGTTATCATCGCGTTAATAGCACACAATTTTTGATTTAATTTGGTCGAGGTTTATATAAGGATCGAATAGCAATTTAATTAAGACGTCAGGCTGTAATTTACAACGTCTGTGTTTATATTCGCGACATCACTTAATTAAAACCATAGAGAAAAAAATACATAGAGTGCTCACTCCGTACATAAGTTTTCGTACCAAAACGACGATTATTTTCGTAGTTAGTCAACATCTAGCATTGAGTAGCGGAATTATCAGTACTGCTACTTGACAATAGATGTTACGACAACCGAAAAGTCTAATGTTCAACAATTTTCAGCTAATATTATAACCGGATTAACTGGAACTCTATTTTCAACTCCTTCTGCTTTTAATATTAGTTGTAAATTGTTGTTCAATACAATTTTACTAAGTCGCGACACTCGAGAATTGTAGTATCAACTTGATACTATCAACAAAAAGAATAGATAGTATAGAGGGGTCCTGTCATTGTAAATTTTGTAGTCACTGTAAATTTACTGCCATCTATCGAAACACGACTAAAACTCAAAATGAAAACGTATAAAGTTATCAAAAATGTATATATATGGATAAATTATTTTATTATTTTTATATCATTTTGGTCCATGTTCATTTACTGATATCTATGTGTTAAAATTGTTAAATATGAAACGGTGTCGTCACGCCATCTAGCCGAGGACAGGCTAAAGGTATGTGCGGCATCTATTCGAGAATGACTTTTACTTGAATTCGGAGGCACGTTTTTTCCTTAGACTTTATTCGTCTTATACGAAGTTACATATGTCTTTGCTATCAAGTAGCGGTACCGATAATTCCGCTACTCGATGCTAGATGTCGACTGCGAAAATAGTAGTCGTTTTGGTACCAAAACTGATGTATGGAGTGAGCACTCTATTCTTACTATATCTATGCTAAAACCAAACAACTTGAACATTCTACCCCAAAATGTGTCCCACATTTCTAGCCGCATGCTCAGTGTTTCTCAAACTGGTGCCAAGACATGCACACAAGTTTGCCTGCCATTGAATTCGCGTTGAATGGCCGCGGGACAGATGTAGCCTAGATAGCTTTTTTAATCTTCTCAGACGATGTTTCTTTGAAATTTACGGTGTTTTGGTATTCTCTTTTAGCTTGCTGCTGATATATGTAAAAGAATGGATATAGGTTTATGTACACCGCAATGACACAATGCAATTGCATTTGGTCTACCACTTATCTGGTATATCGGTAAAGAAGTTGCGCGATTATTTTCTAGAAGAAGTTTAGAGATTTGATTCATTGTGTGTAATATTACCCATGAGTACCCTGTCACAATTAAAAACGTCATTACGTTTAAGTAATATCCCTATATTATCATACATTTCACCATAGGTATAGGTATAGTAGAGCTAATATAAGGTGAACTTTTCAGCTAAGGCTGGTGGAGTGACAAAGACCGCTTGATATTCCTATTTACTACGTCATTCCCTAAAATCAGCGGTATCACGATTCACTAATAAAACATCTTAAATAGGTCCCTGAAAGTTTCCAGAAACGAGTACCTAATCTAAACTCAAGCACTAGGGCGGAGACATGTAAAAACCACCACTAAGCGTAATACGCCATAAAACACAGGGCCGCACTCGAACCATAATGAGGCGACTTTAACCGATTGAGCCAACTTGGCGACGTCATTAAAACTTGGCCAATTACCAACTTGGCAAGAACGTCACATGTCATGGATGCTAGTGATGTGGAAACTGTTGACTTGGGTAACTAGAGCGCTAGCAGGTATAGGTATAGGCTTTATAATATTATATTTCAGAATTTTATACTATAGTCACCAATTTAATTAGAAATATAAGATCAGACTGATGGAAATTTATACGGAAATACTAAATGAAGTTAATTGGAATACCTACAGTAAACAGTAATACCACCTTTTAATAAAAAAAAAAGCAAGAATATTATTGAGCTTATTAGATTGTAAGCCGTGGCAGATAATGTTCTTTATTATTGTATTCAGTACATTCTATTAATTGGGACTTCTGATACCTGTATAAAAAAGTATTTATAATTTCTATTCTTTTCAACTTTTCAGCATGTAAAGTTTAACATTTCTCCATAGTGTTAACCGTGCCTGGTGACCTAATATAATATAGTTGATACTATAATTATACCGCTGCTTGGAGGACCCAAGTTTTAAAATCGAGTAGAAACTCGTAGCGCCCTCGCGGCTTAAGCCGGTCGAGTTGAATATACTCGTAACGTAGGGACGCCATTGCTAAGAGGCTAAGTTTTATTATTATGTTTAATTCCGTAAGTTGAGTTTATAAACTTATTCACTTCGGGATGGGACGTATATTTAAGCCTACGAAAATTTTACGGCACTTATTATAACATTACGCTGAAAAGGTACCTATTTGATATTTTCAATATTATTTTGCATTATGTTTGTGGTCCTAAACGAAATGTTATTAAGTGTTACCTACATATTTTCCTCGCAAAAAATACCCAATATTAAAGAAACAGGTTCTAGGTGTGTACGCCCTTTCAAAGGCAAGTAATCGAAAACACAGTCGTTGAGCAATACTGCAGCCATGTGAATACAGCGTGAAAATAACGATGCCCTGAGTCCGTTTCTGTTGAAGATATCTTGTTTACGAGCCCTACCCCTACCACTTGGTGCTTTACTACTTATATTAAAAATGTTTATTTCCAAAAAATATAACAGCTTTATAATTTATACTGACCCCCACACTAAAGAAAGGGCGATTAGCACGAGGAATTTCGTAGACTGACCCGCTCTAGTTCCTATCTCTATCGCACGCGCAATGTTATATTGATGTCGCGCTTGCTCAGTGTCATTGATCGCCGACATCATGGGCGGGACAGCATTTTAATTACGCGTGTGCGATAGAGATAGATGGGTCAATGTACGAAATTCCTCGTGCTAAGCGTCCTTTCTTTAAGCATAGCCTGTCCCGTGAGGAAAATAATAACTACGAACTACAGAAAACCACTAACGGTAATGGCATTGCCAGTAATTGAGAACAACATTTATTTATTTAAAAATCCTTCTTCCACTTTGATCAAACTCATCATCATCATCATATCAGCCAGAGGACGTCCACTGCTGGACATAGGCCTCCCCCAAAGAGTGCCACAATGACCGGTCTTGCCCCACCCGCATCCAGCGGACTCCTGCGACCTTTACCAGGTCATCAGTCCACCTTGTGGGAAGTCTCCCCACGCTGCGCCTTCCGGTACGTGGTCGCCACTCGAGAACCTTACCGCCGCAATAGCCAGCGGTTCTAGGTGCAATGTGCCCCGCCCACTGCCTCTTAAGACCACCACCACTTCCGCTTTGATCAAACTGCATATTATTAAAACAAGCTATTGTCTTCTGTTACAGATGTCACCTCTTCGACGAAGAAGTACCCCTATCCAAGCGAATATCCGGAAACCTTTACTTTTCAGAGGTAAGTCGGTAATGACAGAGAAAACAATACATAGAGTGCTCATTCCATACATCAGTTTTAGTACCAAAACGACTATTTTGACTATGTCGACGGCGAAAATAATAGTCGTTTTGGTATCAAAACTGATGTATGGAGTGAGCACTCTATTCTTACTATAATTATTTCTCTATGGTAATGATGAATAACTAATAGGTATACAATGGAGCAAGGTGTTATTTATATGTGCTGTATTGAAACCTGAACAGGTGAAATAATCTTGAGCGTAACGATCAGGGGTCTCAAGGAACGAAATGCAGGACACGCTTTGCTGCCGAGTGAAACACAACATTTTACACCTCACGTAACGTGAGTCACGTTATAAATTGAATTCAAATTGCTTTTCAATGTGGATCATTAAAATTAAACGTTAAAAAGTCTAGTAAGATATAGGTAATATTAGTCAGGTTTTTTTTTCTTCCTCGCGTTATCCCGGCATTTTGCCACGGCTCATGGGAGCCTGGGGTCCGCTTGACAACTATTCTCAAGAATTGACGTAGGCACTAGTTTTTACGAAATCGACTGCCATCGGACCTTCCAACCCAGAGGGGAAACTAGGCCTTATTAGGATTAGTCCGGTTTCCTCACGATGTTTTCCTTCACCGAAAAGCAACTGGTAAAATCAAATGATATTTCGTACATAAGTTCCGAAAAACTCATTGGTACGAGTCGGGGTTTGAACCCGCGACCTCCGGATTGAAAGTCGCCGCTAGGCCACCAGCGCTTCATACATATTAGTCAGTTTATATTTATTTATTTTTAACCGCTCTGCTTCGGTATAGCCGTAACATATTAGAATTACATGAATGCTTCAAATTATTATTATTTTCTACACGGCTACCACGAATTCGCGATTGAAACATGACATGCAGATCAGTAGCCATACCCCGAGTTCACACTGGACATTTACGTTAGCGACTGCGTAAACTCGATCGCATTCCCTCTATCGCACCAATACATCAGTGCGAGCGAGATGGATTGCGATCGAGTTTACGCTGTCGCTAACGTAAATGTCAAGTGACAACTCGTGGTACGGCTGCTGATCTGCATGTCATGTTTGTGTAATGTGTTTGTTTACTTTTAGATACATTTACTAGTTTAAATTACACGTATAGTCATTTTAGCTTTAGAAACGATTAAACGAGTATTATCACAAACAGGGCTTTGATCGTTTACGACTTGAATTGCAATTGCAAAGAGCCTTGTAAACTATTTAGCATAGTTTCTGAAGTATGTTGTAGTTTGAGCGAAATTGGTGACTGAGTAGAAACTAATTTCGTTGGCGATGGCGCTGACAGTTTGGAAACTTCCTTCTGGCTGGGAACTACTAATGAGCTTGTAAGTAGGACAGCAAATACATGCATTGAAAGCAAAACGATGATCTTTGAAGGCAACATTTGGATGATGACTGTAAAAACAGTTTAATAGCAGCTTAATAAGCCCTCCGCTGGTTTCTACTATGATGATATATTATTATATTATTGTGTATGGAAATGCATGTCTCCCATACAATTTAAAATTAAGGCAACTTTCACATATACAGATACAGATGATACAGATATTTGTTCCTGAGTCATGGTTGTTTTCTATGTATTTAAGTATTTATATATTATATATATCGTTGTCTGAGTACCCACAACACAAGCTTTCTTGAGCTTACCGTGGGGCTTATAGTATAAACAACATTATTTGCGGTATTTGGCACATCATGACTGACGTATATAGAGATGTAACTATAACGCAAATCGATTGTCACAGCAAGCGATTACGATTGGATGGCACGTAGACTGAGGTATCGAATTGTGACGTATAATGAATTTTTATTTGAGATTTAAATAAAGCTAGAATTATATGGTTTTCCCGCAAGCTAAATGCATTTAATACACCGACCGAGTAGGTCGCACCCATTGTCAAAATTGAAACTAACTGGGGATCTATTTTAAAGTTTATTTATGTTATTTCTGTGTCAAATTTGTTGTCTGTTAAGTGACGATAAATATATCCATATTTACAGTTAATTATCCACCTTTTCCTTATTTTTATTAAAAGAAAAATGAAAAATTCATATCGATTTACTTAGACGACTACCCATTCATAACGGTGGTGTCCGGCCAACCCTAAAATTAAAAAAAAAAAGACGTAGAACGTAAACGTTCGCAGTGCAGTTGTTTTCCTTTGTGATTTCGATGTGCAAGACATTTTACGTAGTATTGCTGTTGTGAGTGACAGACGTCAAATACCGCAAATAATGTTGTTTACACTATAGTCAATTTGTGCAAAAAATGTCCTTAATATTTATTTATTTATTTATTATTTATTTATTATATGTACCTAGTGAAAAAGCTTATAATTATGACGTTTTACGATTCCTAACACTTGATGCTTGAAAGTCAATAAAGGGCAATCATCCGTCTCGCAATGATAAGTGGTCGTAAAGGAAAGTACGAACCCCCTCGGGGTTATAACTTCCACCCCTACTACGGGCCACCGGTAAAACTTTATGGCCGTGAATTCTATTTATAAACGCTTACATAGTCGTAACTTTGCAGGTATTTCAAATTTACGGATGTTTACTCTACGAAAAATGTTTAAGGCGCCTTTAATAAAAAATATATAAATAAAAATAATCTTAATATTATTGGGTTTATTTGGAAAACTAGGTACTAAGTAATTAATATAAATAGCGGAATAAAAAAAAAACTATTTGGTGGAAAAATGTGTTAGTGAAAATAATAAATTATTATGTAAGTAGGTACAGTATGTAACAATAATTAATTAATTCCTTCATTGTGATACCCTATGTATTATCTACCTGTAAAAGAATAGTTATTTACGATACAAGTGCGGAAAGAAGTTTAAATCGACACGAGTTGCGAATTACCTATTCGCACGTGTATCGTACAACGTTTTACAGTAGGTACATATGGCCCTTTAAACTTTTGACAACGCACTGAAAGTGCTCTTCCCCGCACTAGTGCGGGAAAGTAGAACCATATATGTGAGCGTTTCTTTTATTTTTTGCCATTTTTATGTATTGTGACCTTTTTTGCCACTTTTGTGTTATTTCTACTCAGAATCACGAGCTCTTTCGATCCTAATGGAATAAAAAAAATATCCCGGAGTTTTTTTCCTATTGTGATACCTATTGTATTTCCCCATATACTTTGTATGACGGTAACAAAGAGGAAAGTTTGTAAAATGTATGGAAATTTTAGGAAACTTTTTTTTCCTATAAGGATGAAAAGGGCTCGCGATCCTGACTAGAAATAACACAAAAGTGGCAAAAAAGGTCACAATATATAAATAGGCAAAAAATAAAAGAAACGTTCATGTATCATAACAAACACTCGTACACACGCAGTTCACAAATAAAAACAATATACCTACATGTTAAAAGAGGCATAGCTATCTGTAAGTTTCAGTGTAACTCTCTGTACAATTTGCACCTACCAATAGGTATATAGATTAAGAAACTAGTATAAGTAACGAAACTGGGTCCTGTAACACAGGGTTTCCTAGATCAGGACACAGGGACGTGATTTACTGTATGTTTAATTCTTTACAATAAACTTTTTTTCATTTTTTCATTTTCATGTATTTGCAAAGATGCTAACCTCCGTTGTGACACCTAAAAGATTTTTTTTTAATAGAGCCATTCGGCTAGAATCTAGCCGCTAGATTAACCAAAATGTTTTAGATGTCAACTATAATATAATGATAATTTTTATGTATCCATGATAAATAATTTTCCATATAAATATCGAATTTAAACTGTCGTGAGACATTCTAACATTAAGGTAATTTTACGGCTACTTTTTTAATATATGCAAACAATGACATACTTAGACAAATACAATGTAAATTAAACTTTGCCATTGCCACAATCGGGTAAAAAAAATATAAAGATAGAAGTAGAAAGTAGTTCAAATTAAAATCAGAGTTAATTCACAACCCTTTCTCGTGGTAAGGGTGTCGGGAAAATAACGACAGACGTACAGAAGTTTTATCACAACAATAAAACAAGTCACGTGAACCTCACTTCCCAACATAAATATTGCGAAGTAACTTCTATATCTGCTTATACGAGAATACTTAGGAACACAAGCTCTGTTTCTTACACGACGGCTCATTGTTATTCAGGTTGAGCTAGATTAGTGACGTAATTCAAGACTCTTGTCTTTATTTTGCTTTGGTAAAATACATGTACGTTCATTCTCGTATGTGCAAGGCACATCCGTGGCAACCTCGCAGTCCGTGACGTAGCGGAGAAACTCCAAAAATGTCGCCACCGATGGTTCGGCCACGATTGTCGCAGGCCAGTTGACTTCGTAGGAAAAATATGCCTTAACCGAGCCCTTGACAACCCTCGACCTCACGGCAGACCAAAAAAGCGATAGCTCCATGTCGTGATAGCAGATATGAGCGTAAACGGGCTCACACGAAACGACGCCCAGGATCGCGCAAATTTGGAGGAAAGCAAGTAATAGGTAAGCGGACCCTAGCAAAGGCCAGGATAACGTTAGGTAGAAGAAGAATGACCAGATGTTGATATTAAGTAGATGAAAAACTAATGGACTGCACGTGCTCGCTGGAACTAACGCGTAATGATAATGATGTGAGTTGAATTAGACATAAATTGAATTACGTGTAGCTGAGAACAAGCCTTCGCATTTAAACATGCTATGGTAATAGTACATTACGATACAAGTGCGAAAACTAAGAAATTCGCAACGAGTGGCGAATTGTAAAACACAACCGAACGGAGTGTTTTAAATCGACACGAGTTGCGAACTACCTTTTCGCACGTGTATTGTACAATGTTTTACAGTACATATGGGCCTTTAAATTTTCGACATAGTTATGAAATGTGCTTATTATAACACAGGGTGTCGTAATGGAGCACCAGATGTACTGTAAAAGTATTTAAAGTTGACAAACTTGGCATCCCGTCGTAATTGACTCGTTCCAATTAGATTGTAACTGTAACTTAATACCTACATAAATTGATTGATTGAAATTGTAACAATGCAGCGCATAAGCTACTTATCATTACGGAAACGTCATTGATTAGGTGAAAAGGTAATTAGGTTAATTTTTAAAACCAGATAGCATGACGTCATGCCATCAGGGAAATTAATGTTTTTCCTTAAGAGAAAAAATATTTTGAGCGCATTCAGTAGTCTCTTTAACCTACCTACACTTGTTTATGCAATCTGCGCTGTGGGGATTTTGACAATTTTTTCGAGTTTCCCATTCTTAAAAATAGTATTAATCTGAAAAAAAAAACGAATGTGTTTAGCTTGTTTAAGGAAAAGCGTGGCCGGGTTGAATGTATAAAAGACAAAAAAAATTGCAGCTAGATAGTACGTACCATAGACTAGTAAAGTCCGTTCAGGGCAAACTTTCCCCATAATCTTATTCCTTTGAAAAAACGTTCTTGAAACCTCAGCAAAGTCCTTTCATAATCTCCATTTTGTCGCTTCACTCGGTCCTTTGATGACTATTTCCATACTTCAACCGTTTGTCTTTATCCTCGGAACTTACTTCAAAGGCTGCGAAGTAACTTGCCGAGTCACTGAATATCCGATAAGTTATTTGGGATAGGGCATTTAATAGCAATTGAATATTTTTGGGCCCTAATTTAATATTGCGAATAAGTGGTTTAAGTTGCAAGATGAACAAAATGTTTATTGAAATATATTGTTGTTTTTCATATGGTCTTCTACATTAAGTAGGAGAGAACACACGCTAGCGAATATGTAAGTGTCAAACACGTGGGAAGGCTACAATTCGTGATGGTATCACTTTCAAAACAAACAATTTAGTTTTATAGGAATGTACAGTCGCCATCAGATATATTGGAGCGGCCAAGGTGCTCACAAATATCTAAACGCGCCTCTTTTGTCAAGGCGTTAGAGTGCGTGTTCAGATATTTTTGAGCACCGTTGCCGCTCTGATATATCTGATGCCGACTGTACCTATTAACTTCCTTTGAGTAAAATTTAATATTGTCAAAATTACAGGAGTTGCTCATTCAACCATGTTATTTTTCGAGTTTATGATATTAATTGATCATAATCATAACTATGTATAAAGTAAATGTTCTGAATAACTACGTACATTTTAAATACATATGTAATTAATTACTGTCATAAATAATACCAATTAATGTTTCTGGGTATATTTTACTTGTAAGGTAACAAACGACGCGGCGCCTCGTTAATTGTTCAGAGAAGGGTATGTTTCAGAGAAGCGCAATTTCTATGAAATTTATCATCACTGTAAAATAAATTAAACTGTAAGTACTTTAGAAAGGAAATATAAATTTACCACTATTACATGTTTCTGACCGTTTCTGCCGGTTTTGGCAATTTTACTCGCTTGTTATTCGTTTACAGTTGAGTATTGTTTAATTAGGTACTTACAAATTCTCTGACCCGTTTCATTGCGATTTAATCGATTACGCTTTTGTACTGATTAACTACCGTAAAATGGGGTGAATGGGGGTACGAGGGCAGTTGGGTTATGAATGGGGTGAGGAGGGATGGTATGGGGGTGAGATGGTATTTTTAGAACAGAGTTATCACATTGTTACGTAAATACTTCATTCTCTTGAGAAGTCAAGCTATTGTAATATTGTGTTAATTCTAGCAATTGTCCCATCTCATACAATTCCTATCTCCCCTAACCCCGACTACGGGGTGAGCTGGGATTTCTTACTATTTTGTGTTTATCGTTGAATCTATGAAATGAAACGACAGATTATCATTGAAAAACTAAAGTTCATACTACTGGAACACTTTTCAAGTATATAAATGAACGTGCCACATATTAAAATAAACTTTTATTGAGGTTTGAACTTCGGATTTGTCCCAACTCACCTCATTTTACGGTACTGTGAGAGAATAAATAGTGTCATATGGCTCAGAAGGATCTTTTAAATAAACATGAAACAGTATAGCCACTCGACCACTGTAAAATAAGCTGATATGACGAAAAGTAACCGAACGTTAATTCTTTATGCCTTTACACCTGTGTTTTGCTATTTCATAATAAGTCATGATCACATTTATATGTAATATATTTTTGTTACAGATCATTATTTGACCCCTCTACAGTAGGTAAGTCATATAAAAAAAGTTTTGAAACGGTTCTTTTTTACTTACTTTATTGTTTTAAGTGGTGACATTACTGTTGACAGTGTAAAATAGAGTCCGACAAGTGACCACTCTAAGTTTTCATGCCAAGTGATACGTCAAGTGTGATGCTCTTATGTGTAAACAACGTTATTTACGGTATTTGACGTCTGTCACTCACTACAGCAACACTACGTAAAATGTTTTGCACATCGAAATCACAAAGGAAAACAACTGCACTGCGAACGTTTACGTTCTACGTCTTTTTTTTTTTAATTTTAGGGTTGGCCGAACACCATCGTTATGAATCGGTAGTCGTCTAAGTAAATCGATATGAATTTTTCATTTTTCTTTTAATAAAAATAAGGAAAAGGTGGATAATTAACTGTAAATATGGATATATTTATCGTCACTTAACAGACAACAAATTTGACACAGAAATAACATAAATAAACTTTAAAATAGATCCCCAGTTAGTTTCAATTTTGACAATGGGTGCGACCTACTCGGTCGGTGTATTAAATACACCGACCGACCGGTAGCTTGCGGGAAAACCATATAATTCTAGCTTTATTTAAATCTCAAATAAAAATTCATTATACGTCACAATTCGATACCTCAGTCTACGTGCCATCCAATCGTAATCGCTTGCTGTGACAATCGATTTGCGTTAGTTACATCTCTATATACGTCAGTCATAATGTGTCAAATACCGTAAATAAAGTTGTTTACACTATATGACTCACTGATGCTTAGTGTCTGCGTGCGTACCGCGAAAACTGAGAATCAAAATTTCGTTATTTGCCTCTCTATTGTTTGAATATGCAAGAGCGATATAGAGGCAGCTAGAGTCAGACCAAGCTAAGTTGGCAGCGATTTTGATATGGATGTGCAAGTGTTAAGTAAACATCATAACATTTTTTTAAATATTGTGTGTTCTGTATTCGCTGTTGTGGCAATAAATACATATTTCTTTCTTATCTTCTTCTTCTTTCTAAAACTTCATAGAAATCTGACGTTTAATAATTAAATTACGATTTTCGATTTTCGCGGTATGGCCTCTGGGCGGCAATATTTGTATAGAAGTATTTTCTCATCCAAAATTTTCCGCAGACTCAAGAACAATGAGAATCCGTAGGAGCATTTCCATGACCATGTTGCAGCACTTCGGTGAAACCACTGTGATGCCAGGAGCTGACGTAAGTCTACTTTGTTAGGAGTTTATTTATATAATACTCTGTATCTATAAGTACTTAAATAAAAGTAAACATATAATTTGTACATTTTCGGGTAGTTATAACATTTATTTATTGATTAACCAACCAAATACAAAACCACCTGGATCTGTCACTGAACGACCTGACTTTAAACTACATTATTTGATCATGTAATGTTTTCATCTACCCTCAACTGGCTTAAGAACTGGGTAGATTTTGTTTACTCTTTTTTAAATACCTAAAGATACAGACTATAGATATTCACTAGATACTACCTACTTACTTACGTTATTCTTAGTAAAATGTTATTAATTGATAACTGTTATTAGCTATTTGTTATGTAAGCATTCATACGTAAAACTTTTATTTACGGGTGTTCTTTTCATAAATATCAATGAATAAAAATAAAAAATCTACATCGCGCGATGGCTAGGGTTAGGGGTATAGTTTTGGTTAGGTTTTAGCTACAGACAATTTTGTTTAACCTTTCTTCCCTATTAAGGCTTCGTTTCGACCTGAGCTGTGCGAGGATGCGTTGCGAGAACAATAGAATCACTTCATTTGTTTTCCTCGCACAGCGTTCTTAAAAACATATCCCTCGCAACCCAAATATACGCCTCGCACATCTCTGGTCGAAACGCAGTCTAAACCCCAAACCAGATCTAACTAATAAACAACAGCCCTTGAACAGAGAAAAAAATAAGTGACACAATATAAACAGGGGTGGCCTGTTGGCTCAAAGCAACATGAATTATTTACGATACAAGTCCCTAAGGGGTTAATTTGGGAAAAGAATTTGCTGGCATTACCAATTTATCACCTTTCTTTTTGGGCCCTGGCTGGAACATTTTTTCCTTGTCTTGTCATTGTCTTGTTGTGAAACTGTCTAATATGCTTAAACAACTTGTTCTACAAAAACTAGAGGGTAAAAAGTAACAAGATAAACTTAAAGTTTATCTACATTTAGCTTAAGAAACTTTTTAGTAAGTACCTTAGTCAAGTTGCGTTACTTTACCGTAAGTTCCGAATATACTTTTAGTTCGGTCTAATAAGATAGGTACGTTTTGAAAACTACGATGGTTATTTCAATTCACAAACGAATAATAAGTTATTCAATTTCTTTGAAAATTATACAAAAACAATTAATTATTTTCAAATTTTAATTTTTAACAAGCAGAAACATCTGCGAACGATGCTATTAAGCTTAGAATTAATTTAACAGTGGAAAAAATTACTGTCTTGCGTGAGACTTGAACTCACGGCCTCTGGATCGATACTCCAGCGCTCTGCCATCTGAGCCACCAAGACCTCATTCATAGCCAGCAAACAATCCAAGACAGTAAAAATAAAAAAAATAAATATTCTCAAGTTTTTAATTAATATTAACGTTACCTAATGAATCCTAATTATCTCTTTTTATCTAAGCAGTAGATAATAATAGTAAAACGTTTATGTACAGATACATCTCCAGTGCACCGTGAATGGACAGCATCCGGGGAAATTCATCTGGGAGAGGGACGGCATACTCGTCTCGTCAAATACCGATTCGAGGTAAAATTTGCATGAGCTTTAAAACCTTTTTTGTAAACGAATTCAATGTAAAGTGAACATGTAAGTACATACAGGTATGTATGTACAGGGCTACATAAAAATTTACTCTATTTCAAAGCTTAAAAATGAAAGAGACTGGCGTCCTTGAGACTTAACAAAAACCCACCCTACTGTGCAGGAATAGTTTTTTTTTAAACGGTTTAAACTGACAATACAAAGAAGAGAAATAATTTAAATAATTTTCTCTAAGTTAATTAAATATATGTAATATGCAAATGTGTGCAAATGAAAACTAACTTTTAAAATTATTCTACTGTAGTTTGTAGTGTCTCGGTAGGAAGAAATATTTACCTGATACATTATATCAAATGTATCCAGCTACTAACTAGCTGAATTAGACAACCTAAGTTATTTGGCGTCAATACCTGGAAGACTCAAAGGTATTTTAGGTAGGTACATACTAACTAACTTTATTACGTAAATCTTCAATCACATCAACCGGACGTTCATTTAATAAAAGAGAACTGCACGAGAAGTTAATTTGAAACTTTTTCATTTTTCTTATTTAATCCGCCGTCGCTCCAACGTTCATTTGTTTCTAGTGGCAATTTAGTCTTGTCTTACGTCGAGCAAGTCTCGGTACCTACTCTCAGTTGCGCTGCGAAATGCTGCCAGTTGTGGCACAATTTATGGGAGACATTTGTATTTGTTTATTTTCAAATTCAAGGACAAAGATAAATTGATAAAAAACTGGACAGTGTCCATGACTTTTTTAGCTCGTTAAATTACCTACAGTCCATGTTTACTGTTAGCAACAATTTATGGCGACTGGTAATGATTTAAGTTGCGGTTAAGGATTGGAAGTCTGGGGTAAAGCTTTACACAGCAGATACTCTGTGTATTGGGATACGTTACAGACTCCAAAGAATCCAATTTTAAGAAGCATAATTATCAATAATTTCAATTACAAGAAAAGGTACTTACCCAACTTAAGATGACAATAATTATACAATGTTTAGCTTGCTACAATTTCCACGGTGAACTTATGATCATGAAGATTATAAGTTCACCGCTGAAAATTTCCTATTTCTATTTGTTAAAATTATTTACCAATAGTATATTTATTGCAAAGGCCGCCGTGTTCTTTTCTCACATTTTGCCACGCGCTTATTATAATTTATTTATTTATTGTAACCCAATACTTCATTATATTCATCAATATAAGTATTATATTCTTCATTAAATACATACTTAAATGAATGAAATTAGAACTTTACAAATGGTAAATATTCCATGCTAAACTATGTAACTGTAGTCGTACGATACCAGGCCCGAAATAAACGAAACAATCTTACTATAACGAGATCTTTCACACGAAACATACATAAATAAACCCAAGCATCTCAAAGCCTTACAGTGACACATTTTTTTTGTGAGTGATGGTAAATTTTGTTGCCTCCCCTATAGGCCAGTCAAATAAGATTTTTTCAGGGATTAATTCCTAGCAAGCTGGAAATCGTCTGCCTTCATTTGGTTCTAAATTAGTGTAATCCGAGTTCGCTCCATTCCAGGAGTCGTGGAAAAATATTTGCTGCTTTTCAGTTCTTTGCTTATAGTTAAAAATTCGACGGAAAATTTGCTCTAATCATGATAAAAATTGACATCTAATTCGTAGTCAAAGATTGTATAAAATGGCCGCCACTTTGAATTTCTTGTTTTTGGTTAAATCGTGTTAAAATCCGAAAAGAAAATTACCAGTGTCTGATCCACAATAACCTTTCTCCATAGATCCACAATAGATTCCTTCTACATCGAATGGTTTTGTCAATCCAAGATAAAATGCATCTCCCAGGGCTCTCACAATTTATCCACACCTCCTGGGATGGAGCAAATTTCGGACCACATGAAGGTATTAAAATTATTTCCAGCTTGTTGGGAATCAATTCCTCAAAACGCTTTTTTTTATCTAATTTGACTGGCCTATGCCTACTATGTCAAAGCGTCCTATTATATTGCCACGGAGATGCAACCGTCCATGAATCAGAGTACGCCGCGCCACGTAAAGAGGTTTAATGCATGTATAAAAGCGGTAATAGGATCAGAGGTTGCATTTTAAAGTACAAAGAGAGTAAAATGCTAACTGTTTTGTAAATGCAAGCGATTTAAAATGTTTGTGCATATTTACAAAACCCTAGTTTTGTTATGTTACATAACATAAAATATGTACTAAGTACCTATTTTGTGCGATTGTTTTAGTACTAACTAAAAAGTACCTTATATTGTATTATGTAGATATGTAAAGTCGAAACAAAAACTCATGCTTTCAATTTGGCAGCTGGGCACTTTCACTTAACTGTGCACCTTTAACGGCCGGTTAGCAATCGTTACAAAACTGACGGTCAATGTCAAACCCCATTCATTTTGTCAGAAATGTAACGGTTAGACGTTACTGAAACACGACTTAAGTCGCGCTTTAAAGTGCAAGTTAAAATGAAAATGCCCAGCTACTTAATGTAGTGTTTGGCAGTTATGTAATGGACGCTCGACGGCTTTACCTGTACATTTCGATAAGCAGTAACTTTGCATCAATGAATTTTTAGTTTTGTGTTATAAACTTATAAACAATACTACCTACCTATCCTTTTGTCAATCAAATATTACTACTAAAAATGCGATTTTCCCCAAAATGCACCGTATTTAATCGTTATTTGTTTTACAATGGGGGAAAGTAGTTGTTATAGGTACTCCTAGAGCTGTTGATACTTGAGCAAGCGAAATATAACAAAATTGAAAATTCTAAAAGTGAAGTATTGAACGTTGCGAGGGTGTCAAGGCACGAGGGATAAACACACTTAGCTACCGAGTGAAACAACATTTTTAACCACATCAAAGCGAGGAAAATACTAACTGTAAAACAATACCAATGCAATCCAATCCAAATTAATGCTTATTAATATTTATCAAATTATCATTAAAAATCAATCAATTTCACCAGCCAACATGAGTTACCAACTCAAAATTTGCATCAAGTTACTTTGGCACTCTTGTTGATAAAATACAACGTTCTCATCCGTTTTTGAATAATAAAGAGAGCCTTTACTAGCTGGTGTGGTGCAAATATCTTAACTATATGTACAATTGTACATTATATCGTTAGATATATGTATAAGTACCTTCATGTCTACCCAGTTCCTTCCACGTATATCCCTGGGGAGTGATGGGACAAGTACGGAGTATGTTCGGTCAATCCTTTGAATATTAGAGCGCTTTATCCGAGACTCCTCTCTACTAAGTCGTATAATTTACAATTTAATGATGACGTCGGCATCAGATATATTATCTGTGTTGTATTAAGTAGTGCATAAAATATCTGGACATTTATAGCTACATAAGGGTTTGATAATTGAAGTGCCGACTTGAAACATATCTGTCGCTAGTGCATATAAAATGGGATATAAATATTTTATTTTATCCTTTTTGAAGACTGTTTTTTAAAGTTTTTTTTATCCACAGATACGGCATCAGCCAAACATTGTCTCCCAATGGCGGGGTGACGTCACAACTGAACATATCACATATTCGGGTGGACGATGGAGGCCTGTACGCGTGCGTTGCTCACCATGGAGAGACTCAGTTGGCGCACCATGACCGGATAAATGTATATGGTCAGTATATCTATTTCTCTTAAACTATTCCACCTAAAACAATCGGCGCGATTCGGGAAACGAATTAGATATGAAATAGTAAAGATATGTGACGTTCCACGGCAAAAAGTACCTTATGGCGGCTGGCGCTTACGCTATTATTAACGCCGCTCCAATATTCAGCCGGGGCAATGGTACCTTTTGCCGTGGAACGTCACATATCTTTACTATTTCATATCTAGTGAATCTCTAATTCGTTTCCCGAATCGCGCTGAATGTATCTATGAACGATGGCCCTCGACGGCGTAGTGACGTCGAGATTGAATACCAATACTATAGGTAGTATGGCCAACATAGCGTTGCTCATTTTGAAGAGCTACAGGCTACAGATAGATGGTCCACCATGACGGCATCTATTACAATATTGATATCGAGCCTTCTCTTGGAACTGAACATGTCACATACCTATTAATAAGTATGTACCTATGTATGACGAAAGCTTGTAGCTGACGAAAGTATGTTGTTTTTCATAGATACCCAAGTCCTGATAGAAAAGACTTTTTGCGTCAAGACGACTCACAGACTTCAAAATCTATTGGTAGCCACAACTATCACAACGCATAGATAGTTGTAGATAGACTATTGTACGAAAGTTTCCCTTCCCAGGCAAACTTACTTCACAAGATAAATAAACCAAAAACTTGCAGCATAACTACAAGCCACGATCGATCATTCTCGATAACAAAGGGAAAGCAACATAAAATCATCTTTGTATGTGTGATATAAAGTCTAAATTCAAGTGTACGAAGTTTAGATTTGAGCTATTTTATTGCAACTGGGGACGCTGAAGATTGAATATTTTAGACGCGGAATGTGAAATGTGCCTGGTGTTTGTTGCGGATAAAATGCACGCATACCTATATAATTTTGTTTGGGATAATATGCCAGTACGCTAGTTTACGAAAAGTATTCTTTATTTATTGCGATAAGTTCAAAATATTCGAAACCGTTTTATCGTAGATGGTCTATTATACATTTATAAAAAGATAATGATACTTTCGAGAGTACTACTATATTATTGAAATAATAACATTCACAGAAAGTTCTGTTGCGTGTGATTTCATAACTGCACTCTGAGTAAACTGATTTAAGTAGGTACCTCTTCTAGTAGTACCCGTAGCATGAGTCACTTACAGTGTCAAAATTGACATAGGTACATATACCTACGCTAACGTCTACGTAATTTACTTTCTATAGATCCCGCTCGCACTAATATGCGAGTACGAGCGAGATGCATAGAAAGTAAGTTACGTTCTCGATATCGTTTATGTCAGTGCCAAACTGCCAAACTGGTGGTAGTCACATAGGTGTCGTCTATTAACGAATCTCTGATGTATTTTATTTATTAATTCGTAGGTTAGTAACGTGATTAATATTAAGCCATCAAATTATAGATATACTACCCTTCCAATGCTCAGGGTCGCCTGAACTACACTGCAAACAGACCTACAACGGATAGTCATGGGCCATGACGGCACTATAAGGAAACACTCTGTTACCTGTTCAATCCTGTTGTGTGCGTTCGCTACGGAACATTAAAACTAAAAAATAAAATTTGTACAACACATATTTGTTACAGGTCCCCCGTATATCCGTACGTTGCCCCCATTCAAGGTTCAAAGCGGGCAGAGTGTCACTCTCAGGTGCCCTTACTACGGCTACCCCGTGAGGTACCTTTTATCATGTATTTCATTTGTAAAAAAGGTTTCTGGGTTGTATAACGAGAAAAAGGTCGTACATTTGAAGTATAAAAATATTCCAGTTTGTCATATGTATCTGACTTAATTAATTTAAAGTGATCATGTAATACTAATGGTAAAATATCTAAAAGTAAATAAACTCTTTTTGATTCCAGAGAAATTACGTGGGAATTCAAGGGCAAAGAAATCAAGCCCGACATATCACAGTCCAGTCGCTACCGACGCTCCGTGCCCTCCAGCATAGAAATATTTGGCAGAAAACCCAAGTTAAGAATCAAAAGAGACGCTACAGTAACAAGCGATGGTGTAATAAACATAGCTAAAGTAAACAAGAATGATAATGGTGGGAGCTATGCTTGCGTCGTGAGGAGCCCTTCAGGGGAGATGGCTAAGAGATCTTTTGAATTACAAGTCGTGGAAGCACCACAGCTGGAAGAAATTATGCTAGCACCAGACTTACAAGAAGGACAAATAGTGCAGATACATTGTAATTTGAAGAGCGGGGATTCTCCTGTGTATTATTCGTGGTTGAAGGATGGGAAGAAAATACCGAATCATCTAAAGGTGATTTTATTTTATAACAAATTTAAACTGTATTAATTACCTATTTGATTGTTTATTTTCATAATTCTGATACGGAAAATCCTTGGAATTATTTTATTTTTGCTCGATACAAATATTAAAGGAACAAATAAAATCAAACGAATTTAAAAAAAATCTCCTCAAAACATAGATTAACCGAGTGATTAGCTACTCTTGGTATTTACTACTGTCTTTTCTTTTTATAACACAAATGCTGCGCACTTTACGACAACTAGAGAGGTTTGCCAAGATTCACATTCATCATAGCTCCAGGATAGCAGAAGAGCCTGGATTTGCATTTTGGCTTGACTTAACCGACAATCTTTTATATTACAGATTTTGAGTAATTTGTTGTATATGTGCGGAAACAGAAATGCCTTAAACCGTTTAGCAAAAGCAGATTTAACGCTCAGTTTCGGGACTTGGAATATTCTTTTCTGTAACATATTTGTCAGATTGAATGACTGACTAGTATCTCTGTGCATGAGCATGGCAACACGTAAAATGAATAATTTTCTCCCTGACAAAACCTGAGCTTCACTACAGAGAGCATGAGTAGGATATCGTCGGGGTCTACGTAAGGAAACCTTAAGTACCGCCCTTTGAGCTCTTTCCAAGTCTATTAAAGTGGACTTAGCACAGCCTCCCCACGCAAGAATGCAATAATCTAGAATAGATTGACATAGTGCCAGATATACCATTTTAAGAGTTTGTCCATCTGTAGCCTCTCTTAGTAACTTCATTGTATAAATGAGTTTCCGAACCCTACCCGCTGCCCAAGTAACACACAAGCAGGATAATAGAGTAAAATTATCATCTTATTCAAATTAATATTGCATAAATTTTGTGTATAAGCGGTGGAAATTACTAAATTCGGAATAACAAAATATGTGGGCCTAGTGGGGCCTAAATGCTGAATAAATTTTGCATAGTATCGGGTTTGCATATTAAAGCTGAATAATACTTATTTCTTACACAGTTAGTCAGACATTATTCAGCTTAAAGCATTTGCGGTTACTAAAAGCTGCATAATAGCAGCATTAGCAACAATTAGCTGTATATATTTTGTGTCGTGAGATATTAAGCAGACAATATTAAGAAAAATGTGATAGTGGCTACTAAATGCTGAAAAGAAGCGTCGGTGAAGACTTTCAACTGTATAAAAGCGGTTGCAGTTTCTGTTTTAATGCTAGTTTTTGAATAAAGGTGGACGCTATTACTGGAAGCTGTAATGAAATCCACATATTATTTGTTATTCAGTAGCTGCATATATGGGTTAGTTATGGCTTTTATAGACATAACGTCTGAATAATAAATACTAAAACAACACTTATACTTAAGTTATAGCGATTTTAGTTCACATATACTATCTTTTCTTGCTAAAAGCTGCAAAATGAACGCAATGAGCAGCGCTATTCAAACTACTGCTTAGTATCAACAAATGCGCGGTGGAGAGGGTTCCGTAGCTTTATAAGTTTATACACGGTCAACAGTGCTACTTGAGCCTGTTTGCTTTGAGCTTGAGCGTGTTTTTATTTTATTTTGAACGCATCTTGCGTATTTATTCTTTAATCCACCATTATTTAAAAAATCGAGGTTTAGTTTTCTTAACAATTCTCTTCGATTGGTTATTTTACACAAGATGCATTGTCGTTTTAATGACGTAAAACAATTGCTAGCTACCATCGTAAACACTGTTAACTGACCATTTGCATACCTTACTGCAACGAGATAAAGTTTACCAATGGCCATTTAAGGTTGTTGCTAGTTTGCAAACAAGGTGGCAAATGCTAGTTATTGATATTGTTGCATTAAAAACTTGTAGACTGGACTGGGTATGTGAAAAATAAAATAATCACCCCCATTAAAATATAGCGAAATCGGTTCTCCTGTCGATTTTGAACGGACTGTTTTTAGGTTTCAAGTGGGTCTACTCATACCCATCCCACACTATACTCGTACTCATACCTAAATAATACTGCCCATACCAAACTATACTTGTACTCATACCCGTGATACCCGGTACTAATATACCCGCACCTTCGCACCTATACCATATTCATATTCATACCATACTCGTAACCACACCATACTCATACTATACACATCTTCGTACTCACTTCGTACATCTTTGCGTATACCTTTACCTACTACATATTTGTCGGAACTGATAACGGAAAAAATAACTGTGTAGTCTGCCGTGCCCCCAGATTTATCATATAACTTAAATATTATATCGCGTTTATAATATTAGTAGGAAGTAGGATTGAATATTGCCCGTGTTACATACCTATAATGTTTCTCATCAAACTAGTGAGGATCTATGTGGTTTTTACCATTTGTGTATAGAACCCTAATATGCTTTAAGATTGCGAAAACAATTACTATTATACTGATGTTATTCAAAACTTGTGGTTCTAAAACCATTATTATCTAACATGTAGCTTAGTAACGCGAATAATGTGAATGCCTATTCAGAAATTTAGCACATAATAGCTGTGGCAGCAGCTTATATTCAGCACAGTCGGACGCCATTATGGTTGCTCATATTCTAACCTCTAAAATTAAATAGGAATTTAAAATGAACTGAAAAACCCATTTATATTCATTTATAAAACTAGTTTTATCGTAGCATAACTTGTTAAAGTACATTTTCTATCACTAAAACATCTAAACACCGCAAAAAAATTACAAATTTAAAAGTGGAGTACTACATTTTCTATATTTACTTTCTAAACAGTGCATTATTTACGCGGCGCTTTAAAATTTTAAATAAAATGTATATATATATTAACAGTAAAGTCGCATGCGCAATGAAATTGATGTTATGTAAACATCAAATCAATATATGGGTAATGTCCTCCTTATTTTGTATTCACTTCAGACACTACACTTTGACACGAGTTCACAAATTAAAATGGAAGACAAATCATACACAAATAGCTGAATATATTTTCTGTAACAATGCACTTTTGAACCAAAAGCTGCATAACGTGTGACTAACTGAGTTATTCTATACAAAGCTGGATAACTTTGGTTTAAAAGCGGTATAGAAGCTTTTGACAGCCTCTATACAAGTGTTATTCAGCGATTCAATGTGTGGGCACACACTTATACAGCTATTACATTACTGTTATTCAGTAATAAGCGGCGTGGGCTAGCCCACTTTGCGCCCAAACCTGCTGTATAACGTCTGTATCGCTTATACAGACGTTATACAGCTACGTTATTCAGCATACCGTACTGTATGCTGAATAACGCTCTATTATTCAAACAATATTCAGCTACTTTTGTGTTACTTGGGTGTTATCACGATGTGCTTTTTAAAATTAAGTTTCTCGTCTATTTCTATTCCTAAGTATCTTAAAGAGTTAGCTCTGTCAATGCTGTCACAAAGGCATGAGCAGGGCGAAAGGCCACAATATACGTCACAATTTATAGCATGGATCTTAAGGTTGGTCATTGATGGAGGGGGGCTTGAAGACGCAGATTTATGGAAGCACAAGAATTTGGTCTTGTCTGGATTCAGAGTCAAAATATTTTGATCCAGCCACTGAGACAGCCTTTGGAGGCCTAGCGTTGATACGGCTTTGACCTGGTCCCAAGAGTGACCATGAAAGATTATGGCAGTGTCATCTGTGTTTCACTATTTGAAAGGTCGAGAGACAAAACATCATTTATATATGCGATGAATAGCGTTGGGCCCAAGATGCTGCCCTGGGGAACCCCAAATGACACAGGCATTGGTTCACTGATTAGGTTACCGATTTTAACACGCTGATCCCTGTCAGTCAAGTAACTAGAGAACCAGTTCAAAGCGTTTCCACGGATGCCAAGTGCTTCCAGTTTTCTCAAGAGGATAGGAGTGGAGACCGTGTCGAAAGCTTTTGCGAGGTCTAAAAATACCCCCAAGCAACACCGGCCCTCATCTAAGTGTTTGACTACACTGTCTACCAAAAGAGTCACAGCCTGCTCAGTGGACCTGCCCTTGCGGAACCCAAACTGCCGATCTGAGAGGATGGAATATTTTTCTAAGAAGCTAACCAGTCTTTTATTGACGATACATTCCAGAAGCTTCGAGTACGCTCCAAGAAGGGATATGGGGCGGTAATTACACGGCGAATGGGTTTTTCCTCCTTTATGGATTGGAATTATAGCAGCAGTTTTCCATTCTTGTGGAATCGAACCAGAAGAGAAACTTAGGTTAAAAATTGCCGCCAGTGGCTCCGATATGATAGTACCTATATTCTTTAGCAGTCTGTTAGTTATGCCATCATTGCCAGGAGCACTATTTACATCTAGCCTACTAATTAGCCCGGCCACTTCTTCTGCATCTGTTGGTTTCATAAAAAAGGAATTGGAGTACGCATTCCCATTGGCATTGTCTTGTACCTTTAGTGTCTTGTACCTTCTTGTATTTCATGCATGGTGTAAAATATTTTATTTTAAATACAGTATAATACCTACCTTATTCACAGTTTATTACAATTATCTGTTGATAATAGTGACCTATATTTGCATAATTTAAAACAACAAAACCTAGCCAAACAAATAATTATTATTGATAATCGGAGTTGAAAACTGCTTTTACTTAGCAGTATTACGTGTTCATTTCCATTTCAATAATTAGTTATTCGAGAGTACAATCAGCATCAATAATTAACGGACGAAATAACCAGCCCAAAGTTCCTGCCACCCAGTAAATACTTTACCAAACAGATATTTCCAATCATCATATCTCTACAGTATACATTCAAAAGTATCTGCCACAGTCTCAGGGCAGACTTAGGGCTGAATTAGACAGCGCGCGAACTCGCACGCGATTTTAGTTACAATGGGGTCTGTTGGTTACGTCCAATTCAACTGACCGATCAAAACCCGCAATGTAATGAAACTAGCATGCGAGTCTTTATACAGACAGAGGCATATCTTTTCTTGTTGAACTATTAGATAATGTAGATGTAGATACATATTTGACGCGCATACTGATCCTCTGTTTTTGATGCTAATTGTACTGCTTGTAGCAATATTATTAATATATTGGGTATTATAAATTGTTTTGTAGTGATGTTTGCATTTATGCAATTTACATTTCAGTATTTACTCTGTATCTGATTCTGTTATACATAGGTGGTTTCTGTAAACTCGCTTGGAATCCTGGTAGTAATTATGTGTCCTTTTCAGATAGTGGAGAGGAGTCTGGAAGTGTTCAGCGTGCTGATAATAAAGAATGTCTCGTTGGACCACTGCGGCACGTACACTTGCGTGGCCGCAAACCACGTGGCCAAAGTCAACCGGACAGTCAACCTCTACATAAAAGGTATCTGTACTCTGTAGGCCTTGCACATGATTGGCGCGACAGTATCTCGCCCGCGAGATAGACTACCTGTCGGCCCGGTTCGAACTTTAAGATACGTCAAATAATAATTCTAGAAACGATGTGGATTTGATCTGTAAGTGTCAAATGTGACGTTTATTCAAACAAAAACGTCACTTTATTCGTTTCTAGATCTATTAATTGACGTATCTTAAAGTTCGAATCAGGCAGTTTATTTTTCTGTTTTATTAATTAAAGAGAGACGGGTAGTCTATCTCGCGGGCGAGATACTGTCGCGCCAATCATGTGCTAGCCCGGCTGGTATACATTTCAATAGAAAATTAAGTTATTTTTACTTTCTCCTATACAGATATATTGCTGAAGTTCCTCTTGGTTTGGTTTATATTCTGACAGAAATAAATTATCCAGGCTAACCTTAATAATAACAACGGTTTTGAGATCAAAATGGCTGATTTTACATAGTTTGTAGCCAGAAATCCTGTTTAGTATTTCTAAATTAATTATTATCTTACACAACAAAGCCACAGTTAGCGAAACTAAATACAATGAATATTAAATTGATTCATGAAATATGTGCTAATTAAAGCAGCGAAAAGCAATACAGAAGCAACATCAATTTATTTAAATGGATCCTTATTATCCTAATTGAATTCAGGCCGTTTAAAGTATCTTGGATTCCGCTCTAACTTTTGTTAATTAAGTATAATTTGATTTGAGAGTATATAATTGGATGAGACTTGGCTTGGTAATGGAGTTGGCCCTGCAAGGTCTGCAAGGTCGTATATTCTCTGATTTAACCTAAAACTTACCAAGGCTTTCCAAATTGCATGCCTAATATTTGAGCAATTGTTTAGAAATATTATTTCGAGCATCAAGCCAATATACCGGTTCCATACAGCAGTTATATACTTACATAACATAATATTGTAGCTATGTACTTATACAGTGTTGCAGTTATTATAAGCCGAGGCGCAATTGGATTCGTTCAGTAACGTTGCAATTAATGCGTTACATTTGAATACTGTTTCTTATTGCGACTCTCTCTCCAGTTAAAAGATAATCCCGGACTAACTGTTCAATTATCCTCTATTTCAACCCTTTAAGTAATGGTCTCTAAGATAAAAAACTATCCTTCATGTCGCTTTAGATTATAAACTATAATAATCTGTAAACCATATTTAATCCAAATATATCCAGTCGCTTTGACTGAATAAGGAAGAAACATAATATATATTTACAGTCATTTAGGTTATTTTTTATTGTAAGTTTGTTATTAATAATATTTATGGTTTTAATAAATTACCCCATGGTTATTACAAGCAAAAAAAAAAAAGATTCTTTTTCTTCTTTTTCCATCCCTTTTCCCATTATTTGGGGTCGGGCCTCCTCACATATTTACGCCAAGACGTTCTATCTTGGGTTGTCGATTCTGACATATGGGCTTGCTTGAGGTCTCCTTTTATTTTAGACAACCAGGTCGATGGTTTGATAGACATATAAGATTGTAATGAAATTAATTAATTTAAAAAGTTTCATTAATTTTTCTTCTAACAGTGGCCCCTAAGTGGAGCGAAGAGCCGCAGAATACGTCATTGCTCTTGGGACGGAGCGGTCACATTTCCTGCAGTGCTAACGGCTATCCTCAGCCTCAAACTCACTGGCTAAAGAAAGATGGTAAGTTTAACCTTTACTATCTCACATTCAGAAGTTCTGTTAGAACTAAATAAAAAAATATTTTAATATAATAACAATTGGAGATCTTTACAAAACTATATACCTATTCATCATCATCATCATGGTGGCCTTTTGGTGATCCAATCTTGGATGTAGGCCTCTTCCCTCTTCTTCCACTCCTGTCAATCTTGTGCTCGATTCATCCAGTAGTCCATCCATATTATAGAGAAGCAAACAACCTTCTTTTCAAATTGACACCTTCATCTAGCTGTCAGTTTGTTATTCTGGCTTTGCCAGCATGTCTCCCAGGTACGGTTGACATTATTTGTGCTAAGTAGACTACTAATGCTAATTTAATACTTGAGTAGTATCTAGCTTATTAGATATATGTTCAAAATTATCTCAACATCTGAATATCTTCCCCACGGCCTAAATGAATTCCCTAACGAACGTCGGTCGGTAATAATTGCTACTTTACCGCCAAGGTTGTCATAAAATGTTCTTTGAAAGCATCTTATGGTTTAAGTTGTTAAAAAGCCGAGTTACAAATGTCTTGAATTGCAAGCTAATTAGGAAACTATCTTATATGGGTATATTTATCCCGTTGTTAACCATTATATTTGGTATAAGGTGTATTAACACACATCTGCCTAATGTTGCGTAATAATGTTGTGGATTCGCCGAACTCCAAATCCGCTTAACTATTATTATGTTCTCGTAATTCATCATCATTAGTTATGTGTTTGGGCTGATTTCATTATTAATGCCTTCTACTGACGTTGCATAGCGATTATATCTACGTGATTTGCATAAGATTTGCGCTGATGGTACATAAATATAAATACTATAGCCATGTAGGCAACTGATAAGGTTTAGACACCAATTTAAGAAGTGTCACAAACATTAAATGTTACGTTATTATATGTGCATTCTATGTTGAACATAATATTTAAACTTAAAGACTGAAACTAGACCAAAACTAAACAAAGTCACTTTGCATAATGTTGATGTTGATATTTTAGTCAGAACCATGATTGAAACTATGTTTAGTATCTCAATTAAATTACGTGACTGTATAGCAACGTGTTGTAATCATTTCAGAGCGTTAGCGTACCTACCTATTTGATGAAAACTAAACTAGCGTGTATAAACTTTTACTCTACGGGCGCGAGGCGTAAGCATCGAAAAATCCGTATTTGCTTAAAGCTTCAAAATAGGTTTTCAGAAAACATGTATAAATCGCTTTGGTTGGAGCAATCTGTAAAAGTAAATAAAATACTTTGTGAATCCATCAGCGAGCAAATAAAATTCATTGAACTGGAACAGGATTCAACCCAATTTTAGTTCGTTATAATGACGAGTCTGACGTGTGATCAAACTGATCAACGAATGTGGTAGGTAATTTATTTAAGAAGCGGAAAATGTGGTTACTTTTAGAACCACGAATGCGTGGAAATGTCACTAATCTTGTTAAAAGAACACATTAAATTGGATACGTCCGGTCGATGTACGAAATGCTAATAGTAAAAAAATTACAGCAGTCGGTACCAATAAAGGCCAGAGCACGTGCACGTGCACGTCACGCACGCGCAAGCCGGTGTGCACAGGCCTTTAAATGTTGGAGCCGCACACGCACACGTCACGCAAGCGGTGTGCCGTCTCTCATAAGGATCTGTATACTACAACGCGCAAGTGCACGTGCACGTCTACGCACACGCATCCGGTGTGCACAGGCCTTATGCGATTAAAACACAACCCTTAGGGTAGGTAACCTCCTAGTATTTCGAAGGTGCCTCCCTAAGAACTACAAAAATATTAATTTCATATTTTTCTTAGTTAAAGAGTTATGCTAAGTAAGTTAGCAATAAATAAAACCTTAAAATAAAATGTGACATCAATAAAATAGTATTTGCACTTGTATATTTACTTACTGTGTTTATTTTTGCGCCTTTTTGAGCCTGAAGAAGATTGCTGTTTATTTTTTCACCATTAACTTGTGCCAGACTCACTCGGTTCTTATTTATCCTCCTAGGGCCCAGCCATACAAATGAAAAATCCAAAATTTGCCATTGAAATTTTAACCTATAGTGTAGGAAATAGAGCTGATTTTGCGTTGTTAGAAAATTAAACGAAACAAAGCAAAAGCAACTCTGTTCCAATTGAATAGGTTTTAAATTTAATCGGACTGAAGAGGTACTATAGGTAGGACCTTGGGCCTTGGACCTTTAGGAGGATAATAATAGGTATTACATATTTAGATCAAAACATGTTAATATAAGTATATTTTTTTTATTTATAATTATTTAGTTGTATCGGAGGCATGGCGTCCAGTTCTGGAGGTGGCCGGAGGTGGGGTCCTGAGTTTGTCGAATGGTTCCTTGATGTTTGACACCGTGGCGCTGTCAGACGCTGGTCTTTACACTTGCCATGTTGAAAATGGAGTTGGAGAAGCACTTAGCAAGACTATATGGATATCTGTTAACAGTAAGTACCTAGTTAATTATGTATTATTTTCCACTGTTCAGGTTAAGTTAACGACCTATGAAAATTGGGGTTGAAAATGTTGAAGTCCTCGGGCCTCAAATGCACTTTTTTTAACATTTTTTATTATTATTAAAGTCATGATGATACATTATGTTACAGGGTGTCTTCTTCTTCCTCGCGTTGTCCCGGCATTTGGCCACGGCTCATAGGAGCCTGGGGTCCGCTTGGCTACTAATCCCAAGATTTGGCGTAGGCACTAGTTTTTACGAAAGCGACTGCCATCTGACCTTCCAACCCAGAGGGTAAACTAGGCCTTATTGGGATTAGTTCGGTTTCCTCACGATGTTTTCCTTCACTGAAAAGCGACTGGTAAATATCAAATGATATTTCGTACATAAGTTCCGAAAAACTCATTGGTACGAGCCGGGGTTTGAACCCGCGACCTCCGGATTGAAAGTCGCACGCTCTTACCGCTAGGCCACCAGCGCTTTTTTTACAGGGTGTAACACATTATGTTACAGGGTGTATTAAGTAGATAATCGTAAAACAAACTAAAATAAATTAACGTCCCTACTTTATACAATTTATTTTTCTACAGAACCGGTTACTTTCGATACCGTACTAAGGAATATGACAGCAAAACTCGGCCAACAAGTCACTATAGAATGCCAAGCAAAGGGTGACGATCCTATAAGGATCATGTGGACTAGGAATGAGAAGCCAATTAACCCATTGACACAAAGGTAAGTTATTTTTTTTAACAAATTACGTTAGAATATTAAAGATAGGTACGTTTGGAAACGAATACCTACCTATGTATCGATCGGCTTTGTGCGTAAATATGTTTACACCAATGTTTAAGGTTATTTGAAGCAGAAATCCTCACAAATGGTATCTATTTATTCTCATAATATCTGTCTAAGTAGTTGATTGAAAATATGAGTAAACAAAAATATACATTTCATACCTGTCAATATTTCAGGGTTAAAATATCAGAAGCAAAAACAGACGAAGGTATAACCAGTGTGCTGGAACTTCTGCAAACGGAAACAAGCGATGCCGCCCTGTATCAGTGCAGGGCGGGCAACCCCTTCGGCGCTGACGTTTACAGCGTCTACCTCAATATTTTGGGTAAACAGTTAAACAACTCTGTAATTGACGAGTTTCTGACTTAAAGTAAACGTTAACTCAAAACTTGTTAGTCACTGTTTCCAAATACTGATGTTCGTTCAGCCCCTGTGTTTACACTTTGTTAAACGTTTTTAATACGTAGGGATACTACCGTAGTATATTTACCTATTAATGTATTAGTCTCTTTGGAAATCACGAAACTAAAAATTCACTAATGACTGAATTTTCTCTATTTTTAGCTGTGTGCTCGGTCTTCAGTTTTTTTAGTCGTTTGTTTTTTTTTGGGTTTACAACAGTTTTTGATTTTTTGTAGAACCGCCATCTCCTCCGACGGACTTATCAGTAGATTCGATAAAAAGTCGGTCAGTGAAACTATCGTGGCGCGACATGGCCCGCTCTCTGGCACAATATTACACAGTGCAGATCACTAATAGTCAAAGACTCTCATGGAGTACTGCAAGAGCGATCAATGTCTCCAGGTATATATTGTTTTTAAAATAATTTATACATCACGTTATATTTTTTGCAATTTATTACGTAAAAAGAACAATTTTATATTATGTAAAATTGTTCCTAGGTAAATATTTTACCTTATATAATATTACAAGATAAAATTAAAATCTAGTAGCTGTATGAAATTACCTGCCTTGTTCATTTATATTTCGCTTAGCTGCAACTTTTCAGATTCCGGGAAAAGATTTTTAATTACTTAGTGCTCCCGTTTAAACCTTATGTGAATGAATAAATGGAAATTTTATCATTCTCTGAGTGACGTTACATCGTATCAATCTGTATTGCATAAGCATTTTAACATGGACACCAACTCACAGTGAAAAACTATACGCCATGTAAAGCCTGACCAGGAATATATGATCATGCGCCATGTTGTGGAATTTCATTGGAACAAATTTTTTCATACTATTTTGAACTGTCACCCAGACACAACATGAGGATAACAGCGCCCTCTTGACAATGATCATATTCAGGCATATTCAGGCTTCAGAAATTGAACATTATTTGTTTTGTTTAATAGAACAGATGAAATACGGCATGTCGTGGAAATAGAAGACCTCCAGCCGTCAACAGGATACACGGCTAGAGTAGCTGGCGGCAACCAGGCCGATTTGAGTCTCTTTTCGACGCCAGTACGCCTCACAACTACTGAAGAAGGTAATACCTGTGCTAATACGTAATACTTACTTAATACAAGTAAATGAGTGCTGGTCTTCCTGTAACTTCTCCCAATGCAGTCAGCACCCTCCTCATAGTGTTTTGTTTCTGCCGGTGAGTAAGGTTGCCAGAGCTCAATGAGGGTGTGGAGTGTTAAGGTCGGCAGCGCGCATAGTTGTAAGCGTCGATAGGCTACGGAAATTGCTTCAGGCGGGCCATATGCTTGTTTGTCACCGATGTAGTGTATAAAAAACTATTTAACAGTTTTTAGTGATTTTTTTTTCCTTGTAGCTCCAACCTCCCCTCCGTTGGCGGTTCAGCTGGAACAGACGGAGTCTCCAGGGGAGATCAGGGTGCGGTGGCTTCCGCCTCCAGCCGACGCACACAATGGACTTATACTTGGTTACAGACTTAGGGCGGTGCCACAATTGGGCGGAATTAAAGGTACTACTTAAATTACTTAAATATTTTTTTTAACAAAGCAAAAATGTCTGAAATCGAATATCAAAGTGAAGAAATGTCTCTCTAGAGAGTTAGACTAAGAGAAGCCTGCAAAGATTCTGATAGCACACGCAGTGCAAGTGTCATTTATTCGTCATAATTTCATAGAACTTTGACGTTTAAAATAACACTTGCACTGTGATGCGAACAAAAATGTTGCAGACTTTTCTTGGTCTAACTCTAGTAAATTTTAACATGTTCGGAAAATAGCTTTCTTAACCAAGCACATACTTAATATATTGAAGCATTTATTTATTTTGAATAATAATTAATGTACGAAGAACAATTTTGTGTTAAAATGTGATATTTATTTAACAGAAAACCAAGAGCCAAGTGATAAGATCATTAAAACAGCTTCATTGTACTCGAAACAAGAAAACACAATAACAGGACTGTTGAAAGGCGTCAGGTAAAAGCAACTTTTCAAAATAATCTTATTTCGATATCAGCTCCAAACTTAATAACCTACAAATAGTTAAATCGAGCGTTTATGTTGCCGGAGTGCAAAGATTCCATATCAGTCACGCTCCCTGTACAATGTTAAATGTTTGTAGTTTTTTTTTCTATATTTACCCGACATCACGACGCAAAGGAGGCCAGGAGGGTAATTTGTTTATCAGTGTATGTATGTAGGTTTGTTTCTTTATTTGGCACCCATGGTATAATAATATACTCCGCCTGGTACTCTCTTCCCGTCTTTTCTAGGTCACCTAACTGACACAAGCCTACGTCATCATGCGACAGCGCTATATGATAATATGCGATAGCGCTATGTATAGCGGCCATGTTGTTGTGACGTAGGCCCGTGTCACTCTGGGAAGAGAAGACCATGTTTTATTAGACTATGTTTGGCACCCTAGAACCCAACGGGTGGGTAGATTTTGATGATTCTTACGTCAATCGATTTGGCCTGTCACTTCCACGTGTCACTGAAGATAATAAAACACAATTTGGCGCCATTCTGACCCCGTGAAAAGAAAGAAAAACGATGTGTCAAGTGGGGTACCTATTTAAAAAAAATATCTTTAGGTTTTTTGATAATTTAGCAAATTGACTGACCTTTTTCTATCTACTAATATTGATTGAAAGTTGGTTAGCAACCGTTTTCACTTAAATAATTTATTATTATTACTTACGCTGTAAAACTTTCTGTATTTTTTATTTTTTATTTGCTTGTTTAGGTATGCTGTGTCAGTTGCGGCCTTTAATAGTGCTGGGACTGGACCGTTTTCAATTCCTTTATTTCAAGATACCAGGGAAGGTGGTAAGTTTAAGTAACCTTTATCTGATATCAATAGCTTGAACTTGTACAATTTAACCTAAATATTTAAGCATTTGTCTGGATTTTAGCAATCTGGAATCGTAAAACTTACTAGACTTTCTAACTTTAGCTATTTTTATTAGTTTGAAAGATTAAAACTATCGACTGATGTGGGTCAGAAATCGACGTGACCTGATATAGTTATTACTTGAAGGCAATCTATCTAATACTTTGATATTTCAATTTATAACAATTTCACGCTATTCAGTGATAGGTCTGCACTCCAGTAGCATATCCGTGACATAGAATTGACTTCTACCTTCATGAAATGATTATTTCCTTTATTTATTTTTTGCACAATTGATGATTAGGTACCCTTACGTGTTCTTTGATACCAGAATATACCAGCATTTATTGTCATTTATGATTTAACGTCACTGAAAAACTACAGGTTCACTATCGACCTTTCCTGTAGCGTTACTAAAACAATATCAAGTTAGCAAAAGCATTTGGACGGTCACCCATAACCACATTGTGGTTATGTTTTATGGCAGACCCCCTTTAATCTGAGATTCGATCGTATTCATGAAACTTTGTAACAGTCGTAATATGTAACAATTGGAATACGTAACAATTGTTACGGGTGAATTAACAATGATCCCATTTTGTGAATTCCCCTCGTAAAGCTTTATTGGCGTCATTAAAATTACCGCCCAAAAGTTTCTTATTGCTTTTATAATTGCTTCTCACCTTGCCCGTTTTTTGGAGCCGGATTCGGTTAAATACGTACTTATGTATCATCATCATCATCATCATCATATTTATATTATTTTTTATCTACCTTTATGTATTGTTGTACCTGTATTGTACGTCATACAGACATTGAACATTTTCTTCTGTACCCGAAAGTTATATTTATCTAGAGTTAGACCAAGAAAAGTCTGCAACGATTTTGATAGCAGACTCAGTGCAAATGTTACTTTTAAACGTCAAACTTCTATGAAATTATTTTTGTCTAACTCTATTTACCTAACGGAACCTTTTTTTAATAAGCTTAAGAAACATCAAATCGAATCAGAGAGGCGGAAGACTTGCCCTCGTGAGGAGTTTTTTTTTTCATGCAACTTATTTATCAAAAAAATGTACACATATCATTTTGTTCAAATAAACGTGTTCACCTTTCATTTCCTTTCATACAACAAGACTGAATGAATGAACGACGCACATATTACAAAACCATATCAGTGACACACTGATAAAATCAATGAGATAAATAAACCCATCTTACTTTTTTTATAGAGAAAAGTTTTGTTCGAGTTTTAAATACCAGAATCTGCAACTGGGAATAATTAACGTTGGAAAAGCTGGAAATATAATTTAAAATTCCCTTTATTTTTGTTGTGAGCACGTTAAGTTTGTTGAAAATTTCTGAGAAGTTTCAAGTACGATAAATCTAGGCTATTGTTGTAAACAAAAAGTAAACATGCCTCCGAGGCTGTTGGTTTAGACATTTAAATCATTTAAGTTAACGGCCTAGTTAGGAACTTTGTACTCGTGTAATGAAATGACTTTTGTTTTATTATTTCTTGCAAACTTTCCAATCTCTATGTTAATTTCTTCGTTCTTCTCAAAAACGTAATTATGAGGGTTTTATGGAGTCGGTTATTTCTACGCTTAGCTAAATTTGCATGGCAAGTATGGCAACACGAGTTTTATAACTGTAGGGTTTATACTTTAAATACTTTTACAAACATTGAGGACATTTGGTTTACTCCCACGTATATAATAAATCGTGGGCTGCGCCCATTGGCTCAGCCTGCTAGATGGACTGATATGCAACTCTGTCGTTACATCAGAGTCAGAGTTGCTTCTTAAAATACAGTCCTTATTTCTACCAATTTCGTTCGCTTACAGCACCAGAGGAAGGCCCGTCGGCAGTGGAATGTGGTGGTATGACATCGTCGGGTCTGCGAGTGAGCTGGCAGCCCATTCCACCGCACAAACAGGCAGGGGCACTCATTGGATATACAGTGTTATATGCAGCGCAAGGTTTGTTATGATTCAGTTTCATTTTTAATAGACCTGTGCAGTTTTATGTTATATCTAGCCGGCCTAGCCAAAATGACAATCGCTATCGCTACTATACTATCGCTACTTACTACTATAACGAAACGATTTGTGTCTCTCTATCACTCTTCCATACCTATTAGTGCGACAGTGACTGGTGCGTTTCGATCGCTACGGAGCGCAAGCGATTGGCATATTCGCTACGCGGCCTCACGGCCTGGATACTAGTGCTAACTCCGAATTCATGGCAATTTTTTTCAAAAACCTAAGACAAAGTCGTAATAAAGCGGTAACATGAGGTCGACTTTATATGGTATATGTACCTCTCCGGTAGGCCGTAACGTACACCTGCTTCTACGGGCGCAAAACAGGGCGCGTAGCCAACGTGCCAATCGTTAATGCTCCATAGCGTAACGTAGTCATCTTTCTCTATCACTTTTCCCCACTAGTGCGACAGTGACAGTTGCGCTTTGTTCACTACGGAGCGTTAACGATTGCACGTTGGCTACGCACCCAGGTTGACAAGTTTATGGAATATTTAGGTACAGACAGTGCAAGAAGGTAAATAGGTTTTAGTAACAGAAGAAGAATCGTGTTCAATAGATCATACCAAACACTTTGTCATGTAATAGAAATCGCATGCAAGTTCTCGCTTAATAAACTATTGTCGATCGCGCATATTATTCGACCTATTCGCTATCCGGAAATATTATGACAAAATTGGTGCCATATTTTGGGCATTGATCCGATTTACGGAAAAATAGGCACGTGCCTGAACAGCATAAAAATGTACATAAGTGGTACCCACCAATAATGTTACGAGAAATAAATTATTTGTGCAAGCACGTAATCCTGTCAAACAACATTTCTCCGAAAACATTATTACTCCGGATTTGTCAGGAAGGAGTAGGTATTTTGCTGGACTGGTACCATTATTTTCCGGGAATGTTTAGGTATCCTTGTATAATGGTATTTATAAACAATATTATAAGTAAAATACCCACGAAAACAAAACCACATTTTAATGTAGCTACGTTTAGATTTCTAATCGCACGGCTAAAGAAATTTACTTATAGTCTATTTTTATTCCTAAATTATATTCTAATATATTTATATAAGTTGGTATACCTACCTAAATAGTAGTTATTTGAAAATATGAATGTAGTTACCTATGCGTTGGATAAATTGCCGAAAATATACGGCACGACCCTTTGCTGAAAGCTGTGCTTTCGGCTTTGTGCGATGCTTTTGAGAGCGGTTACCCCATGTCAGATGTTATTGCAGATATACTTTCCCGCATATATCACAGTCGATTTTATAGAGGAAGTTTTTCCGACGTCTAGCTATACTCTGCAAAGTGAATATGTAGGTCATACTAAAAGCTTTTAGCTCTGGTATCATCCCTGAATTTGCAAAAAAAGGATAAGAATACAGATTTGAGCTATATTCGATCACAAACTTTTCTACGTTTATATTATGGTTGCTTCAGGGTAAGCCCCATGGTGGAAGTCATTCAATTCATGATCTACATAGTTAATTCAGCTCTCGGAACATGGTGTGACGTAGAACAATACCTTGAATTATTTACTATAACCCTTGATACATACATAACTACATATATTGTACTCGTTATACCAAATGTGCTAGTTTTACATCCGAATACCTGCTTATTAAGACTGATTAAGTACAGAATTAGAGATGCTTAGTAAATTTATTAGCATGGCCGAAAAGGAAAGTTTTTGACATATTCATGGAACATTGTGATATAAGAATACTTATTTTCTTATTTCGCAGGTCGCCAGTGGCACAATGCAACAACTCTAGTCACGGAGCTTAGACTCCAAGGCCTTTCCAAGTTCACCAACTACACAATCAAAGTAGCGGGCTTCTCGAACTACGGCCTCGGCCCGTTCTCTTTCCCTATTGTTTGTGCCACACTACAGGACGGTAAGTTACACTGGACCGCAACTTAGGGATTGCTTTGACAAAAGTATTGCTTTGTTCAAGATATTGACTGGGTAATTCTTGGAGACTTCTTTGTAATTTTACGCGGTTACAATAAGTGTATAATATTATTGTTTCTTTGAACTTTATTTGATTCATTGGAATATTTATAAAGTAACTAAAAGGGAGTGTGAAAAGTAACATCAAAACATACCTATGTAATGAAAACTGCGCTAGTTTTAATTTTAGGTTACTTTTTATTGTAAGTTTGTTGTCGAAATAAATAACTACACTTAATAACATCAATAACATTAATGAAATAATTCGATATTCGTATGAAATGAAAGAACATAATTAATGAGGCTTAAACTTGTTAGTTTTAATTTCGTTTGTATTTCGTTTCGTATACATAGGTAAGCTGTTTATTTAAAGCTCTTAGTTATTTAGAAAACCCAGCTCAGCCTTATTAGCAATTAAATATTCTGAAAATTAAATGTCTCTAAAATTATACCTACGAACCTATGAATTATCATAAAGACTATATTTAAGTGATACTTACTCATATTTTCAGTACCCGAAGCACCAGCCGAAATAAAACTTTTATCACAATCGTCCAATGCATTGCTGGTCAGTTGGAAAAAACCAAACCAACCCAATGGGAGATTACTTCACTATACCGTTTACTGCAAGCCTGCATCAAGGTAAACACAATACATTTACGGCTTGAAACTAGGTTTTCTACTATACTAATGTCGAGATATTTACAGCAATGATGGCCCACAATCATACCGCGTGGACACCCAGCCTAATACTGATGCTTACGAAAGAACTCAGACCATGGAGCTCAAAGGGCTTACAGAAGGAAGACAGTACGATGTTTGGGTTACCGCCAGTACTTCTATAGGAGAAGGTCCAGAGAGCAGGCGGGTTACCAACACGCCTTCTCAAAGAGGTAATTCATTTAAATGGTTTGATAAGTCTTTTTTTATATAGTGCAATCAACCAACATTGTCCGCTAATACTAATTGTAAGCTTGAAAACATACAGCCAACGGTACGGGGGCGCCGGGGTAGGACGACTAAGAGCGGCGGGGAAGGTGCGGACGGCGGCCGTCCGCACCTTCCCCGCCGCCGTGCGCAGGCGAGGACTCATTTAAGCGGTCGGTCTATAATGCTCTCTTCTCCTAACAGTAGTCGCAGGCGTGGCATCGTTAGGCGGAGAAGTATCTGTCGCAGTCAGGAACTCCCTCCTGTTGGAGTGTAGGAGCGTTGGAGCTCCGCCGCCGAGGACTGTTTGGTACCACAACCAAAACATCATCACACATCATCCGAGGTTCACCAGAAATAGAGATGATAGTTTGCTGATCAAAAGTAAGTGCATCTAGATTAATGGTCATTTTATCTTATTACGTATCATTATTATTAAAAAAAAAAAACATTTTTTTACTAGGTATTGACCAAGCTCTCAGCGGCAACTACACATGCCTAGCCAAAAACCTCTACGGATCTGACTCCGTGGTCTATCAAGTCAAGGTTTTGCCCTTGCCTGACCCCCCAAGTTTGAGAGCCACGCCTTACAAGGATTCCGTTGTAGTCCAGTGGGACGAAATAAGAGTATATAATAACGAGTCATTGGCTTATGGTATCAGTAAGTATTTATTAAATTATCTAATAAAACAATTTGAACGCTGGCTGGCATAAATTAAATTTTGAGACTGTTCCATTACTTGGTATGTGTAAATAAAATTGTTGATGCAATTAATATAATAGTATTGTAAATACGTACATATTACAGCTTACAACCTTACATGGAGGGAAGGTGATGGCCCGTGGCAAGAGGCTTGGCCGGTGGCTAGAGAGTCACGACTACCAGGAGTTCAACAGCATACTCTGATTGGTCTTAAGTGCGGGACTAAGTATTCAGTCAGGGTCACCGCCACGGATTCAGTTGGAACGTCTATTCCTGCTCAAGCCGATGTTATGACCTTGGGAGGAGGTAAGTTGCAGTGTACGTTAGGTGTATGTATAATATTGCTCTTGGCTTGGAAATAGTTTTAATCAAAGATGTGCTTCAATAGCGCCAGTCCCCCCTCCTTCCACCGACTGGTTATGGAGCAACGCGTCTCACATCTACATCCAACTCAGCGGCTGGGATGATGGCGGCTGCGATGTCACAAAATGGGACGTGGAATATCGGCCTCTGGGCTCCAACCTATGGCACAGAGCGGAGAATAAAGCAGTAAGTTTATCATATTACCCAATATCCTAAATTAGATCCTGATAGTCTTCGATGTATTCTATTGGCTGGCAAAATATATTACAACTTTTAAAATGTCTGTGCCTTTGTTGATGACCTGTATGGGTAGTAACAATTCAGAATTTGTTTCACAGCCTGTCGATATGAACATGGGCTGGAGTTTCTACGAAGGCCTGTACCAAGCTCCTCCCATTCGCGCAATGCCCACGTCTTTTGCAATTGGACCACTCTCTCCTGCGAATTGGTATCAGCTGAAAGTGACGGCTACGAATGATGCTGGAGTTGCATCTACCGTTTACACATTTGCCACGAAGAATGTGGATGGAGGTTAGTAGGTTATGATGGATAACATTTTTGAAGCATCAGTATACGATATAGGTGCACTTACCAATATATTTTACTTTCTTGACACTTGATATACTGCAAATAAATAACAACGTTTACCTAAAATACGGAAGAAGGATCTCGATTATGTACACTCTTAAATGTGCCCTAAAGTTCGTACAAACAGCCCCTAACTACTGGATATTAGAGAATCCTAAATCAACCCCAAAATCTTTGAACTCAAACATAATTAATAGAGGTAAATTCAATCTCGCGAAGTCGAATTTGCCGATAATTTCGCTTTAACTTTAATTAAAAGCCTGACAAGCGCAGACTTTATCATCTAGCAGCCTCTTATATGTACAGAAGCGGCAAAAATCTATCATACTGCTGTTTTCGCTCATTCGAAAATTCGTGAATATTATGAAAACAATGATTGTATCATCACCACGACCATATTAGTACATTACGATACAAGTGCGAAAAGTAGGAAATATTTTGCATAATGTTAATATCCAGAGAGCAAAATGGGGACTAAATTTGTATGGAGAAGCGGCCATCCCCTTTCCTCTGTGAGATCACGCTGGTAATCTTTTATTCTTTTTGCAGAAGAAATTGGGCCGCCGTCGGACATATTTGATCTAAACATGCTTGTCATCATATGCAGCTCCGTTCTCCTCGTCGTCTGCGTTTTCGCCTTTATTTGCATCCTCTTCAGGAGAAGGCAAGGAATTTCAAATTGTTTTTTTAAGAGTTTTAATTCTCATTTGTTCATTTAGGTTCTTTAAACTTAGAGCATTTAGTAACTGGAGACGCCTTGGCTGTCATTTTCTGTACAAAACAGTCTGCCGATTTTTTTAGGGGCACGTCCAATGTGGGTAACGTACAAATTGCCATGTTAGATAAACGTCAGTCCATACAAAAGTTTGCACAATTTTGCAAGGTTTTCGGCAGAGGGTTAAGCTCTTAATGGCGATTCCGGTTATTAAATGCTCTAAGACGTTAAACAACTGCATATCTATCAGTCTACATTTTTGATTGTAATATCAATTTTTTTAGACAAAAGTTACAAGATTTATTCAATAACAAAACTTATAAACTATTATTAAAATTAAGTATAAACTAAATAAATTAAATAAAACTTACCCACCTTATTATCTATCTATTCTCTTGGGTAGATAACGGCCAAAATCTAAGAAGGAACGCTTTGGCTGATAACCAGTATATAAGGTAGGTATAGCAAAAATAGTGGGGATCATTTCTTCTACTTTTTCCTAATCAGAACACGATATCGAATATGCCCTTAAACGGATCCCCACTAGGTATTTTTGTTACATGCTGTACTTAGGGGACACCTGGGCCCATCCATTATTTTCTCATAATTCCACCTACAGCTCTCGGGTTTAAGTACCTATATTATTTCTAAGATATATTCCTTAAACTTGCTTTCTCCATAGACAAAACTTCTCGTCCCAATACCGCCACTCCATAGCAGAGGACGTGAAGTCCCGCAACGAGAGCATGACGTCACAGTCGGAGCACAAGGAGCGGTATGCGCATACGCCGCGGATATACACGTCGCCCGTTCATAACAGGAAGACCAGTAAGAATGGTAAGAATTTGTTAAATTAGTACATACCTTAGAACAAAGGCAAATTAAATTATTTACAAGAATTTAGAAACTGCTCGCTTATCATGGATGAAATTTGAATTGAAATGAAATTTTTGTATTCTTATATCAACTAGCTTCCAAAAAGGTTGAGGTTATGTACTAACAAATATCTTTCTGTAGGTTATTATAAGAGCAAAAATTTTATAATATGTGCTTTATAAGGATCTAATTTAGTACTTTTTCAAACAGAAATGTTCGAAATAAGTCCCTACGCCGAGTTTGCACTGGGTTTCCGAACCTTTGATCATGTGGAGAATCAAGACTTGCCCAGCCGGCTGCCTGGGCGCCCACGATTTGACACAGGTAAAATGTGTAATTTTAAAAAGCCTAAAATGTCAATATGGTAGCTCACAATTCACAATCAAATAAAAACATGTGGTTTACATACGATTGCAGCAACGAATTTTTCTTTCGAGTGTTTACGCTGCCTTGTTTAACTCAATGTTTATTTAATATAGATATTTAATTGTTAATAATGAAAGTCTTATTTGCCCTTATTTTTCCTTCAAAATGACACAAAGTTGGCTTTATTACGTAGCTCCCTCACGAGACATTAATAATTTGAGTATAATTTCCCTCTAAAGAGGTACTATTTATAACCTTTCCTGTTTTACCTACCCATGTATCTTTAATTAATCACATTTGTATTTCTATGATCACTTTTTATTAGTTTTGCGTTATTTTGCTCTTAGGAACATTATAATTGACCGGGTTTTAACAAAGTATATTTAAATGAGTACCTACCTATTATAGTACTTACCTACCAGACTGACAAAATCTTAATAGAACCTGAAAGTATGATTATGATTACATATTTTTAGGTAACTATGTTAAAATAACATCTGTGATTTTGGAGAACATAAAGGAAAACAAGCGAAAGCTTATTAGGTTAAAACGAAAAACGACGAACCGAATTTCCTGAAAAGATAAATTCCCCAAAATAAACCGACTGTCAATTGTTCTTAAATTAAAACTGTTCAGAAGTCCAACTCTAATTGCAGAAAGAAAATTTATTTTGCTTAAAAAGTTGATTTAATTAACATAAAGTCCGGTTCAGATCTGTGCCAACTCGGAGAGGAAACATGCCGAGATAAATCTCACTGAATGTCTCTCTGTTGCTTTCAAACATGCTTATTCTGCTAGTGATTTAAATTGGTAGGTAACAGTAATGAGAATTTGAACTTCATCTAGGTACCTACCCTAATTTGTAATTCTTGAAAATTATTAATTTAAAACTTTCTGTAATATAATTGGTTTTGCAATTATGCTGCCTGATCAATTTAAGGAGCTACTTTTCCGGAATAATGTGTTGTTGATAACATGTCTCAGTTTTTAATAGTGAAACGACAAAATGTATTTAACCTGCGGTCTCAGCACGGTTCCATTTTTATCGACTATCACTATGCGCGTCCCTTTCGCACTTACATAATTGTTAGAACGTGACAGGCATGGTGACAAGGGATAAAAACGCGACCGTGCTAAGCCGCCTGATACAAAGACGTGATAAGGCAGAAAGAAAAAATATACCTACGTTTCACCAACGGACGAGAGAAGTTACAAGTTTGCTACCATTTTTAGCTGAAGGTATGCAATCTTTTCTAAAATATTTCCCCAGAGATACCTACGTCAGGGCTCTCTTGTTGGCAGAGTGAGCAATGATCATAGTAACCGAAACGATAGTGGCCACCTCCTGACGAAAAGTGGAAATATAGGTAGCATACAAGGCTCATTATCATTACAAATATTGAAACAAATAATAAAGTAACAGCCTACGTGCGCTGACTATAGTTCATTTTACTGTAAAACACTTTTGATAAATAAGTCATGGCAAATATGTAGGTAACAATTATGAATCATATACGATTATTTACATTCTTTTGGTTTCATAACTAATAGTTACTGATTTTAAAAAACCGGGCAAGTGCGAGTCGGACTCGCGCACGAAGGGTTCCGTACAATAATGCAAAACACGGCAAAAAAAAAAACGGTCACCCATCCAAGTACTGACCTCGCCCGACGTTGCTTAACTTCGGTCAAAAGTCACGTTTGTTGTATGGGAGCCCCACTTAAATTTTTATTTTATTCTATTTTTAGTATTTGTTGTTATAGCGGCAACAGAAATACATCATCTGTGAAAATTTCAACTGTTTAGCTATCACGGTTCGTGAGATACAGCCTGGTGACAGACGGACGGACGGACGGACAGACGGACGGACGGACTGACAGCGGACTGAGAGCTTAGTAATAGGGTCCCGTTTTACCCTTTGGGTACGGAACCCTAAAAAGCGTTTTTCTATTAAAAGACACGTCAAGATCGCGTAGTCTTTTTCTAATGCTAAAAAAATTAACCATAGCGGTCTTTTTTAGTTTTAAACAATTTTTGCTAGAATATTCCCACAGAGCTGAGTCAGGACTGTCCTGCCGGCAGAGTGAGCAATGCTCGCAGTAACTGGGACGGAATTGATCGCGGCTGTAACTTCAGATGTCGAAATGTTTATTCGAATCTTATTTAGATTTCGCAACACTGCTCAGTTTTAATTAATAGAAATTGAATATAAATTCCTAAACACAAACAAGACAATTTACATAAAGAGAAGAGAAAGAAGAAATCCCTTTTAGGGATAAGTTCGCCTTTGTACGTAACATTTTTATTTTTGTTTTGTTTTTTCCGTTTTATGTAAACCTGTTTATGTGCAATAAAGTGACATACATACATATAAGAAAAACGTAGTAAAAATATAGTGCCACGTGCCACGAAATGGCCTCACCTCAGCATGGTGCTGGCAACTATATACAAACTAGCAGCATTTAAATTTTAGTAATACCAATTGATGTGCATTACTCATTCACACAAATATTGCTTTAAAACGAGTGCGAATAAATAAAAACAAATTTTAATAAAATTTAAATGTGCAGATTGTTTTAAAAGTATAGACTTGGTCTAAACTATTTCCCACTACTCATAACAAGTATAACAACCGTAAATTGCTTAACGTATTCTCGCGCAATAATTATTGTCAGATAAGGTCTGTTTTCATACTGATTACGACTTATTCAATGTGTAAACAGAACCTAACGGCTGTTATTTCTACGTCGTGGGGTGGATTAAAAGAGGATATTAATTTCGCTTAGGTATACGAAACAATTTGCTGTAACAGGAAATTAAAGGACTTCGCTAATCAACTCGCTGTACGCGGCGTATTGAATATTAGGTTCTCTTTATTACTCGTATTTCAAGTTGACCCATAAATAAGTCTTTGTTTTAACAATCAGTAACATTATTTATTAAAATAAAGTCATGCATGATCGTAGTAAATTAGTTATTAAAAAAAAAACTTATATCATTATGAAATAAAGGAGCATTTAGGGGACGTGTCGTACCAGGACACTAAAGTGCTGGCTTCGAACCGACCAAGGTGGAGACAACTTCATCACGCTGCACCGACAAGAGCCCAGCTCTTAAATTGAATGAATGATTATTATGAAATGTTGTGACTGTGGGTGGTGATTACTTAATTCTTGAATGTTGGCAATTACATTAATTTACCGTCATCAAAAACTCTAACTCTGGTACCTACCCCCGAAACTTTTGCATTGTCAACACATTCAGGGACAACAACGTCAAACTTTTATTCATCAACCCGAAATATTATAATAATCTACTTACACAGGAACTCAGAATTTAATTACCAGGCGTGAAGTCGGAAATTCAATTAAGACATCTTCATTTTGGATGACGGGGATAAATTCGGTTCGTGTAATATTTCAAGAAGAGCTGGTAACAGTAGTCGAGGCTGAGTCGGCTCTTTTGTCACTTAGGAGAGCTAGATATACATAGTACTTATGTAGGGTTTAGGCGGAGTATGTCACTTTCTTAGGAGGTCACTTTCGAGTTAGGTCACGTTCTGAGGACGTCACATTCTGAGGACGTCACATTCTGAGGACGTCACAATCTGAGTTCGTCACATTCTGAGGTCGTCACATTCTGAGTACGTCACTTTCTGAGGACGTCACATTCTGAGTTTGTCACTTTCTGAGGTCGTCACATTCTGAGTACGTCACTTTTTTTTCATAGTAAGATTTAAGCGTATACCTGCACGAGTTGCACGACCAATGGAGTCCAGCAATCAGCTGTTACGGCATACGGCCGCTTTTATGTATACAGGATGTTTTTTTCAGTGCCCATTGAAGGTAAATACGAATCTATAGACTATAATGGGAAAATATCTTAAGGTACCTTTCGGATCCAGACTGCACCTGCTGCTACAAATGTAAAAAATCGGGGTAGCACCATCGATATGTCATCCTGTATGTCATACATAAAAGTGACCTTATGCCGTACAGCTAATATAATTGCTGGTATCCACTGTTCTTGCAGGCGCACCTTGCACGTGCATGCTAAAAAAAGTGACGTACTCTGTCGTAAATAGCTATTAGGGTTCATGCATGTGTTAAATTAGTCTTTACGTTTAGGTTGCTATTTTTACTTTTGTATATCATGTTTTACTTTGTGCTCGTATATTATGTCAAATGAATTGCGTGGAATGTTTTATATCTAGTTATAAGTCTAGGATTCATGCTCCTTTCATACGTGCTTAATATTGTACCTATTTATAAGTCTAGGATTCGTGCTCCTTTCATACGTGCTTATAATTAACGAGATTGGCAAAAATATACATTACTGACTCTGCATGATACACCCACTAGTTGAAGAAGGTACCAAACGGCCTTGTGTTTTACTATATAAGCCAGAGCCGTTTCGTGGCTTATTCAGAGATATCAGAGACATCAAGAGAGCTTCACTCATACCAGCCTGAACACTCTCCAAGTGAATAAATCAAATATATGTGTTTTCATTTCACACAACACATATACCGGTAAATGGAGGTATAGCGGACTTCGAGACAGCACAGCGGCCAGCGCGTTCCAGCGGCGAGTTTCTACGCTTCTCCCAACGAACCCCCATCACGAAAAGTTACAGTCTACACTCCACAGTTTGGTCCTTTTGAAGCCGGATGAAGATAGAAAAACGTACGCGCTGAGTTTCAAGCGACATAGCTTAACTCAGACATCAAGATAGAAAAACGTACGCGCTGAGTTTCAAGCGACATTGCTTAACTCAGACAGCAAGAAAGAAACAAGTACGCGCTGAGTTTTAAGCGAACGTTGCTTGACTCAGACGGCAAGAAAGAATAAAGGACGCGCTGAGCCTAGAAGTTCGCTTCGGTTTAGACCCAAACCCTATACCTTTTCCGTAACCCATTTACCGGCTTGCCGGACGGACCGTGCAGCGTCGTAGGACCACCTCCGCTCACGTGTCCTGGCAACTTTCGTTGCAAGTGTCACATGGTTGATACCCACACACTGCTATCGAACGTTCTAGGCATAGCACTTTGCCATTGCGGAAGATTCAGTGCCACGAGGGATCCACGCTTAGGGCACTGACGTTGCGCACGGCAACGGTCAGTCATAGGCATAGGCAGGTCAAGTTAGGGACCCCCCGCGTGTGTTAAGTGAAGTGGTTCCAGCCAGAAAGATGTCCGAAAAGGAAGAAAGGAGCCTACGATCACGCACCAAGGGCCCACCTGCGCCCGCACCGAACATGGATACCCCTACCCCCTCGTCTGGTAAGACTACGTCCAACGAGACTAATACGTGGAGCAAGGGCACCAGTGGCAACCCGAATGCTACCGGTGGAACCGAGTCGGTACACTCGGAGACGTTAGATGCCACCGTAGTAGTTCGTAGTAGGTCGAATACGCTAGTGAATAAAGACACCGATGCGCCGCCGCCGCCGTCGCGGGCGCCGTCTAATCGCGAATTAAAGAATCGCAAATCGGTTAGGGAACGCGACAATAAATTGTCCGTGCTAATGGCCGAGCTCGAGGTTCATAAAGCCCGTCTAGCCGTTGCTAAGACCGAGTCCGACACTGCCAATTTACGGCTGCAGGTTGCGCAATTGAAGGCGCAGTCTCGCGGCGGCAGTGACGCGACCGTCGAAGCTTCTAAGACAGGGTCCGACACTGCAAATTTACGGCCGCAGGTTGCGCAACTGAAGGCGCAGTCTGTCGGCAGCAGTGACGCGACCGTCGAAGAACGTACTAGAAGTTGGGTAGAACGACAAGCTAGGTTACAGCACGAGGTCGCGAAAGAAAACGTTAAATTCCCGCCGCCGAAAAAGACCGCGCAGCCGCCGCCGCGTGCGGCCGCCGACCGGGCTAGCAGACCGCCCCCGCGCGTTTTAGAGGTACCGCACTGTACCTACGCGCCAATGTACCATAAACCGCCGGAATTACCTGCATTCGGCGGAGATATCACCGAGTGGATATCATTTAGGGCAGAGTTCGAAGATACGTCGCCCATGTTTAGTGCCGTCAATAACGTCAGTCGGATTAGGCGCGCACTTAAGGGCGAAGCTCGGACGGCCGTAAAATCAATAATGTACACAGTTCAGGATCCGTACGAGATAATGGAAGCGCTGGAACGGCAGTTCGGCGACCCTGAGGAGATTGTTCTTACGGAAATTCATAATGTTAAACGCATGCCGCGTTTATCCGAAGACAATTCGAATATAGCCTCATTCGCCGCGCATGTAGCGAATGCCGTCGCCACCATTAGATCCTTGCGTCAAGAGAAATACTTGCACGCGCCTGAGCTTGTGAATAAAATCGTGGATAAATTAAATCTGATAGTGCGCTATGAATGGGCCAAATACAGGCAGTCTAACGTAGAATCACCCGGGTTAGTAGCAATTTCCGAGTTTCTTAACGAAATTAGTACTGCGGCCAAGCGCATAAACCGATATAAGCCGTCCAACAAATCACGGAATGCAGTGAACGCGGTTTCCTCTGCGCGCGAACCCAGAAGATCGAGCCAAGCTCTCTCTAGGTCTCGCGACCCCGCGTTCTACCGTGATGCGTATGATAGATCGCGAAATGAACGAAACGCGGTTTCCTCTGTGCGCGAGCCCAGCCGATCGAGCCACGCTCTCGCTAGGCCCCGCGCCCCCGCGTCCATTCGCGACTATAGTTCGGATTCGGAGTCAGATTCCCGCGAGTCATACACACGTGATACGGGAAATAGATCGCGTACTTATAAATCAACCGTAGCTCAAGTAAAGCACCGCGATGGCAATTTAAAGAAAAAGCCAGCGTCAACCGGAGCTAAGCCCAAGCGACAGATAGCGTCTGTCTCTGTCTCGCTCGAAGCGTGCGCCATATGTAACAACGGCAAAGAACACGAAGTTAAGGAGTGTTCGAAATTTCTAGCCGCGACCGTACCTGAGCGCTGGGACTTGGCAAAGGGAGCTAAATTGTGCTTTAGATGTCTAGGCGCGAATCACCGTAAATTTTTTGGATGTAAATATGTCGCGTGTGGCATGAATCAGTGCGAGGCCGGACATAGTAGACTATTACACGGTTTAAGCGCGGCCGGGTCCGCGAACGGTAATAGTGCGCCGGCAGCACGCAAAGCAGTACTCAATGTTAAACTGCCGCAGACGTATCTCAAAATCATGCCAGTAGAGGTGTCGGGACCGTTAGGTACCGTCCAAACCCTCGCGCAACTCGATGAAGGCGCGGCAATGACGTTGATGCTACATGAAACTGCGGATAGAATCGCACCTCGTGTGCGCGGTGAAACATTAGAGATAGAAGGCATAGGCGGTGTAGTACGGGACCCAGATTCGTATGCGTTACGTGTCGCAATACGGGGTTTTTGTAGTCGACATATGGAAATGATGGAGACTTACACGGTTTGCGATATAGGTTTAGGAGCGCAGGGCGTGCCGCGAGACTTGGTAGATAAATGCGATCATTTATCTAAAATCGCGGACGAATTAAGTTACCCCCCCGCAGTACCTACTATCGTAATAAGCCAAGATAACTGGCATCTCATCATTAGTCGGCAAATTATAGACGGTCCGCCTAACCTCCCAGTCGCGAGTTTAACCAGGCTAGGATGGGTTTTGCATGGACCAGACCGTACGCGTCGCGCCGCGGTACAATTTGTTGGGCACGCAAGGCCTAATACCGCGGATGACGAAGCCTTGCAATTGATGAAACGACATTTTGACATAGAGTCATTAGGCGTTTCGCAAAAATTACCTCGGGCCGACCCCGACCAACGTGCGCTAGATTTGTTAGAAGCCACCTGCGAAAAGATACCGGGGGAGCAAAGGTATCGCTCGGGCTTACTTTGGCGGTCAGATGACGAGAAACTCCCCGATAACCGAGCGCAAGCATTGAAACGGCTGTACAGTCTAGAACGAAAGCTAGACCGCGATGCGAAACTTAAAGCCGAATATGCAAAGCATATGAACAACTTGCTCGACAAAGGTTACGCGGAGAAAATGAACTCGCGACCGCCCCCCGAGGCACCCCGGACGTGGTACCTAGCCCACTTCCCAACTTTTCATCCGCAACGCGGGAAAATGCGATTAGTTTGGGACGCGGCCGCAACAGCGTACGGACGCTCGCTCAATAGCGCGCTGTTAGCTGGCCCCGACCTGTTAAAATCACTTTTCGGCGTGTTAGTGCGTTTCCGCGAGGGTAAAATCGCGGTAATAGCCGACGTCAAAGAGATGTTTTTACAGATCGAAATAATTGAGCAGGATCGTGATGCGTTACGTTTCGTTTGGAGGGGAGAGGACCGTACCTCCCAACCGCAAGAATATAGGATGAAGCGGCTTATATTTGGTTCGGCAGCGTCGCCGACAACCGCGCTATACGTCAAAAACGAAAACGCAAAATCGCATAGTAAAGAATTTCCGATCGCAGCGGAAAAAACAATAAAGAATACGTACATGGACGACATGTTGATCGCCCTCGATACGTCTGAAGAGGAAGCGAGACGCGTAGTAAACGAAGTTTACGAGCTGAATATGCGCGCGTCATTCGAGCTTCGCGGGTTCGCATCGAACCATCCTGCGGTAATTGCTGACGTAGTTAATAGCAATCAGGAAACGTCGCTGTTAGGCGCGAACGAGAGCGAACGTACCTTAGGTTTGAAATGGAATCACAAACGTGACACCTTAGGTTTCAACGTAAACTTTCGTAATACGCCCGAAGACGTACTTAACGGTCAGAAATTACCTACAAAACGACAGGTAACAAGTAGCGCGATGTCGATATTTGATCCGATCGGTTACGTAAGCCCCATATCCGTCTTAGGCAAGGCGTTAATGCAGGAAATATGGAGGACAGGAATCGATTGGGACTCGCCTATACCCGTCTCACTCGCACCCGTTTGGCGATCGTTCATTGATAACGTACAACAATTACGAGACTTAGAGATTCCGCGACACGTGCCCGCATTTAATAGGGAGGCATATATGCATGTTTTTTGCGACGCGAGCGAAAAAATATATGCCGCGGCCGTGTATTTAGTTAGCATCAACCCCGAGGGGACTGGAACCTCCGCGTTAGTGGCCGCTAAGGCCCGCGTTTCACCTTTCCGGGTAGTTAGCATTCCGAGGATGGAATTGCAGAGCTGCGTACTAGCTACTAGATTAGCGGAAACCATAGTCAAGGAGTCAGATTACGTAATAAAGGACAAGTATTTTTGGTCTGACTCTAAAACGGCGCTCACGTGGATACGTTCGGACCCACGTAGGTATAAAACGTTCGTAGCACATAGGTTAGCAGAAATCGAGAACACTACCACCCCCGCCAACTGGCGCTGGGTGCCTAGTGCAGCTAACGTGGCTGACGACGCGACTCGTGGAGTACCTGCGCAATTCGGAGTGAACCACCGATGGTTCATAGGGCCCGATTTTATACGTAAATCCAAAGAGCATTGGCCGACCGAAAAAGTGCCTACGCCCGTCGCCGATACGGGCGAGGAACGCGTTAATAAACTCGTATGCTCAGTAGGCGTCGCGGAGAATAGGTTTGAGTACCTGCCGGAGGTATGTAGGTTCTCAAAGTTCGTGCGATTAGTTCGCGCCACCGCTAGTATTCTGGTTGCCGCCGAGGTTTTCAAAGCCGCATTGTTCGCTAAGAAAACAGACATAGAGATAAATAAGGGGCATTTAGATTTAGCAGAGATATTACTAATCCGACGGAGTCAACATGCTGCATTTCCGGAGGAAATCAAGCTTCTAGAAACTGGGCGGCCACTCCTGAAGAAATCTCCGCTATACAAAATCGCTGTAAAACTTGACAAAAACGGAATCATCGTACTAAATGCTAGAATCGATAAAAACACGCACATGCCTGTTTTACATGCGAAAGAAGATTTCGTCAAGTTATTAGTACAGCATTTTCATGCACTCTACAATCACGGCAACCACGCGACCGTCATCAACGAGTTGAAACATTATCGGGCTGCGCGGTAGCATTCGCTATATAACGTATAAATGCCAATGGTGCAGAACCTATAGGGGAACGCCAATCAAAGTTCCCATAGGTGACTTGCCGCCAGAAAGGCTAAAAGCGAATCAGCCGCCGTTCACCGCTGCAGCCGTAGACCTGTTTGGCCCCATGCACATAACTATAGGCCGCCGCCGCGAGAAAAGGTGGGGTGTATTATACACTCGCGCTGTACATCTGGAGCTTGCCGCCTCACTTTCGGCATCCTCCATGATACTGTCGCTACGCCGAATGATAGCGCGACGCGGCACGCCTACAGTTCTCTATTCCGACAACGCCACCAACTTCCACGGCGCGGAAAGAGAACTGGCAGAGGCCAAAAACACGCTGCCCGACAGTCTCAAGCCCTTCTTGACCGAGCGAGCCATAAAATGGAAGAAAATTCCACCCGGCAACCCCTCCGCTGGCGGTGCCTGGGAACGGCTCGTGGGCAGCGTTAAAACCGCATTAAAAGTAGTACTGAAAGAAAGAGCACCCCACGAAGAAGTTCTACATACTTTACTGCTAGAATCAGAGCACATAGTCAATTCCAGACCGCTGACACCAGTGAATCCAGATTTAGACATCGAAGCCCTGACGCCGAATCACTTTCTAATCGGTCGATCAAGTGCCATGTCGCCACTGGGTGTCTTCACAGACGCAACTATGTCGCTCTCTTCGTGGAAAACAGCGCAAACGCTAGCCGACCAATTTTGGAGGCGCTGGCAGCGGGAATACAGACCCAGCCTCCTCCCCAGGCCCGGTGCTCACCAAAACGTGAGAAAACTGCATGAAGGTGACGTAGTCATCATTGCGGATAGCTCCATGCCACGAGGAACGTGGCCCAGAGGCGTAATCGCCCAGCTATTTCCTGGCCCAGATGGTCATGTGAGAGTGGCCATTGTTCGCACACGCGCAGGTGACGTCCGCCGCCCAGTTTCTAGACTTATCCCCATTTACTCCGCGCATGAAGACGGCGTTGACACACGTGGGGGAGACTGTCGTAAATAGCTATTAGGGTTCATGCATGTGTTAAATTAGTCTTTACGTTTAGGTTGCTATTTTTACTTTTGTATATCATGTTTTACTTTGTGCTCGTATATTATGTCAAATGAATTGCGTGGAATGTTTTATATCTAGTTATAAGTCTAGGATTCATGCTCCTTTCATACGTGCTTAATATTGTACCTATTTATAAGTCTAGGATTCGTGCTCCTTTCATACGTGCTTATAATTAACGAGATTGGCAAAAATATACATTACTGACTCTGCATGATACACCCACTAGTTGAAGAAGGTACCAAACGGCCTTGTGTTTTACTATATAAGCCAGAGCCGTTTCGTGGCTTATTCAGAGATATCAGAGACATCAAGAGAGCTTCACTCATACCAGCCTGAACACTCTCCAAGTGAATAAATCAAATATATGTGTTTTCATTTCACACAACACATATACCGGTAAATGGAGGTATAGCGGACTTCGGGCCACAGCACAGCGGCCAGCGCGTTCCAGCGGCGAGTTTCTACGCTTCTCCCAACGAACCCCCATCACGAAAAGTTACAGTCTACACTCCACATACTCAGAAAGTGACGAACTCCGAATGTGACGTCCTCAGAAAGTGGCGTCCTCAGAACGTGACCTAGCTCGATAGTGACCTCCTAAGAAAGTGACATACTTTCTTAATCTTTAATACTACCGAGTGGCGACGAGGTTTGAACAAACGACCTTCAGTTCGATTTATACCCTACACGTATTCCTAAGTACAAGCACGAAATGCGCTGCGAATGCGAGTCGAATTGCTATAATTCGAATGCTATTTTAAGCTTAGTTCTGTCTCTTCCAATTTCATACAATCTGCACAAAACTAGAGTGACAACGCTGCATTTGGTACTCCATTGTTATAGTTGCTGGCTCGACCAATCGGGATGCGGGTGGCAACTGCCAGGCGGAGGCTGCCAATCACTTTGATTTGCGTTCTGTCCTATCCATACTAATGCAGCTATTGTTAGGTATATGATGTGATTGATGTGCTTTGAGGGTCCGATCACTATATTTTATACACTAACTTGTCTTATCTAGTTATGTAACTAAGTCACTTATTAACTCCAATAGGATGTTTATTCTGAGAAATATTGAATTTACGCTATGATATTATAGCAAATGACTTATATTTTTACCTTGACTGTGCAAGAAAGGTAAAATAATGGATAAAACAATTTGTAAATAAAGGTGATAAATCAAATTTTGTCAAAAAAGAACTGTTGTTATTTCATGTGTTTTGGCTGATCAGATGTCGATTTCTTTAGGACAGCCTTTTTACATTTCAGAGTTGATCCCGTAGTCATGACAGGTTTAGTATGACCTACTCAAATTTACATTCTATGAGTGCTAAGGGCTCCAAAAATATTTTTTATTTTATTTCATTGCCTTCAAACTTTTTTACCACATTGTAGTATGGTAATATTGCTGTGTCTGATATATTTAATGAACTTAAATGCTGTTTAAAAACCACATTCATTAAATTACATTTAAAACTACAAGATTTCAATACTTCATAACGCCAATTAGAAATGTTAAACATTAATATTAATTTTCCTAAAGCCTCTTAAATTTAATACTGTCTATTAATCTTGATTAATTAAAAGATAAAATTAATGACTGTTTCTTCCATTTAAGTAAGTTTTTCGTAGAGGAGGTTGGTTTAATGAATCTGTCTCGGAGATCCCTGGGGCTCGGTAATTGATTGATCGTTTTGTTGGCACCATTAACCTTTTTGTTAGATAGCTTTGGCTGCTCACTTTAGGTCACTAATATCGTTTATTAGGGATAAGTGGCTAAAAACGTAACTTTATTTGGCTTCCAAATAAAATAGGTCATCGGGTCACTTTAATTTCCGTGACCGAATGTAAAGAATTAAATTGCAAGACAGAATTAAAGCTAAAAAACAATGAGATTTTTTTTAGCCTGCATAGTTGCATCTACGAACCCCATTTTAAGCTTCTTAGGGATTGTTTCTTAGTGTAGCTCAACAACATTTTTAAAGAATACGAGCATAGGTACGTTTCAAATTTCAAAGCCCTACCTTGAATGATTTACACTGTAGGTTGTCTGTCGGTATAACGAAATGGTTTCATATAACATTGCCAACATAGTTACCTATTCATATGTAGCCTCTCAAACACTAATTTGCGTCATGCTCATGTTGTCCGCACTAAAATCAAGCAAACGCTTTCAGTATGTTTTCAAATTCATGTAGGTAATTATTTTTTGTTAAATTAGGCCTATTGTGGTCGAAAACGTTTTCTGTTTACAAATCCACTTAACTGAAATGATGTAACAAATCCCATTTTTGTCAACAGAGACCAGCTTCCAGGCTCGCTCTGAGTCGGACGACAGTGACAGCACTTCGAAAGCTACTATGTCAGCGATTCCGCGAAGTAAGATTCTGTTCAACGGTCAGCTAAGTTAAACTTAGTGTTTACTTTCTGTTCAAACAGGAACTCACCTTGTCCATCTTACCTGCACCCATCTTACTTCCATTACACCCATCTTACTTACAATCAACCATAATCAATGTCCACCTTACATTAATTACATTAAGATACTATAAATTAGAGTTCAAAGTTGTTACTTTAATTTATAACAGAAAAGCGAATTAACATGAAGAATTAAAAATTAATTTTTAACTAAAGTTTTACTACTAAAGTTCAGTACTTTAGTTCATCTTGATATCTTGATGGTATTAAAGAATAACCTCCTTCATATTTCCCAGAAACACAGAAGTGATGAGTGAGTGAGAGAATGTAACAGAAGTGATGCAAAATTTTCAAATTTGGAAGAAGACTTGCAAAGGCACCATGCATGGAGTATAGAGCAAAAGCAGTAAATCTCTTATGGTAAAACAGTAGCGCCAGAGCAGAGTCTTTAAGGAAGTAGGCGGCGCTATTGACGGAATGAAGTGCGCTGTCAGTGATTTGATTATTTTATCAAATATTTTAGGTATTTTAGCGCCACCTATTTAAAAGGTTTTTTGACGGACACTTTTTGATACATGGAGATTGTTTTCCTTACCTTTAGCACTATGTGTAGAGTGTAATTGCGCAATCTGACAACTTCGTCTCTAATCCAAGTCGCCTTATGCCCTTCATCGAGTCAAATAGGCCCCTAGGTGTTGCCTATTACTTCACCTTGTCATTAATTACGCTCGGTATACTCACGTTGTACACAACTGTCTCGTTGGAGCCAAATTGGGTAACAGGTCAATTAGCGGTCATTAGTGCTAGAAGCTGGCGTTGGCGCTGCCAGCGCGCCTCGTAAAATTTAATGAGCTACCTAGCTAACATGAAATATTGGCATCAAGACAGCAACATTTTTGAATGACGTGTCGTAAGAACAGAAATTGCTGGTTTGTAAATTTTCTCTAATATAATTATCGCACTGAATTATCGGCCAGATACTTAGTTCAAACCCATAAGTACTTAGTTCATTATGGTTTCTCGTCATATAATTTTTGCTTTATTTTCAGGACACTGCCGCACTCCACATCACAGATAACAACTGAAACATTAAATTATAGCCATAAAATCATGTAGTTTTCCGAAGGAACCCTCTGTAAAGAATAATGCAAATGTACTAAGTAAGTACTACATAAATACGTAAATAGAACAACCGAACTGACATATCAACATGACGCTTATATAAGTCATGGGCGCAACCTTAATTCCCTTTATTGTTGTCCCTCTATGACCAAAAAATACCTAATACAATTTGATTAGCAAAATTTTGCATGATACCTCAATATCTGTGTGACACCCAAGACATTCAGACAAATTGAAAAACCACTTCGAATAACCTCATTGTTTGCTCCAGAAATTATGGATCTAACAAAATCTCTAATGTTTCCTTTTTTTCATAAGTACATTTACTTTTGTGGAAATATATTAAACGCTATAATTGTACTATACATTTGTTAAATATGAATAAATTCATTGGTGAATTTAAGGCAATGATTGATGATTGATTATTGATTGTTGCGAAATTTCTAAAATGAACGTTGGATTTTATTTTATCTATACTTTCTGGGGAGAGATACATATTATAATATTAAAAATAATTGTTGGCAAAAATGTTTTACACCTGAACTTATAAGTTCGTGCAAGTCCTAATGGAATTTGAGTACAGTGAGCATCAAAAGTAGCGGGTCAAACGAAGTATTATCTATTAACTGAACAAAGGGGATACCTAATATGACTCTCTATGTAGACAGTTACAGTAACAGTTGAAGTTACTTTTGATCGAGAACTGTAGATATATATAATCTATGTCTATTTGGAAAAATATTAGAGGATGGCAGATACTTTTGGAGCGTTGTTTCATCCGCTACTATCGATGCTGACTGTATATACCTACATCACGATGTGCCAATACTTTAATGACAAATCAAACGACAATCACGACAATGTAAAACTTAATGTTTAGAAGTAATTTATAGTGTTGATCTCAATCATTATAAAAATATAGACGTTTATATTTACTTAAATTATCTTTATTGAAAGACTGATGTTTCAATTAGCATAAGATAGGTAAAACCAAGGCGTTTGTGTCAAATAGTTGTATTGTAAATAATTACATAGTCAAAGTCCTGGGGCCCATTCCAGGATCGTTGCAAGCTTTTAATACAAGTGTGCAGCTGTGGCAACTTATACTTAAGGACAGAAAAACTTCTTGTAAGACTAGACTTGTACATATCGCGGATTAAGAATAGGATTGAGTCCCAGGAATTCTTTCTGTGTTTATTCTAGACGAGTATAAGGTTCAAAATGCGAACGAAATGTTAAGTTTCGTTTCTGATTTCAAGCAAATAATCTGTGGCTCTGTCTCCGTATTTTTGATTTTATTAATGAGGTACGTTGGGGTAAGATGGAATGGTTTTTTGATGAGATGAGTAGTGTTGCATTGGAACCACCGTAAAACAAAATACAAAAGATGGAGCTGAATAAATTGTACCTACACCAGCACTAGCAAATAATAGACTTACCTATTTCATCGATAACACTCCGGTAATGGGGTACCAATGGGTATAAAATACCTTCTAAAAATAGTTTTCTGCTATAAAAAGATTGGAGGAAAGTTCATATGGTGGTGGAATACGATCGATATAGTTTCTAAAACCGTGTTCATACATGCTGTGCGTTATCGATATTGTAAAGATTGAGGACAGTTTATTTCTTCACCAGAATCTGTACCTATTCCTATTTCCTGTGTTTCGAGTATGAAAACGTGTTTAAATTTTTTCGCGAAACTGTCCATTTACTTATATAACTATGATGACTGCCAATTATAAAATTTAATGAAAACAGCCATAATGTATGATTTTAACATAAAGTTCAACAGCGATGTATGTGGATTATAATAATAATAATAGCTGTCTTTAGAAAAATGTTTCTGTATATGTACTATTGTGTATTTCTAATTACATATTTCTGAACGGGTAATTTTAATAGCTGTTTTGTTACTGACTTGTAATGTAAGTACATGAAATAATATTAAAATGTTCCAAGTATCAATTATAAGCAGTTTTTTTTTATTTAGCCTATTTGTTACCCATGTGTAGGTATAATTATTATTTTTAACCATTGTTCGACCACGGTTGGTAGCAATAAGTCTTCGGGATACTCATGATCCTCTTGACGTATAATTGCAGGTACTTGTGCGTGCACAACAGAAAAAAACAGACTATAATCAGATTGAATCACTGGTCCCAGTATGCAAGCCCTGACAGAGTCAGAAATCATTGGAGCCGTAATCACGTTAATCCGGTAGCCTCATAAACGCAGCTTCATTGATGCGGTCGCATCGGTCCGGAACAGAATTCGATTTGAATGTCAAACATATCCAGGCATCCGGGGACCCTTTGTGCGATAGACACAGGGCAAACGGATTTAAGATTGTGTTGCTAAATCAAAAGATAGCGAATTGATAGAATCAATTACGCGTATGATTAGACTTAGATGTGCAGCACATTTCAACGTAAGTTGGAACATTTGTAAAATATTGTGAATCAGTAACATGCTACCATGATGTATCTTACGGCGACGGAAGGACGTAAACTGGGGGTTACTTTGAATCGCGGGGAGACAATCGATCTGACAACTCATACCTGGAACACATAACTAAAGCAGGCTGAGATTTAAAAAGCTTTACAAAAGTTTTTGCTTTGTTTCAGTTAAATACGAATCGCATACTCGGCTAACGAAGTAAATTCTTTGATAGTTTAATTTTGGAAGTGAGCCAAAGGGGTCAATCCGATACGTCCCAATATGCTAGTTGAATCTACGCTACGAACTGAAACTATCTCGTTACTAAGCCTTTATTTATTTTTAGGTATTCTTATTTTAGAACGGTACTACCTATTTTCGTTCGTGTTGAAGCTAAATAATACCTACACTTACCTGAACCTGTTTGGTATTCTTTTAAGGCATGTCTATAATCTCGTAAGACCCAATGTCTATTACAATGTACTCTTTGTTTCAATCACGAAAGTCACTCGAATGTGTTATACAATAAGGTTCAAATTAATTATAGGCGATAGGCGTGGGAAGGAAGGATGGAGGCATAAGCAGAGAATGAGACGACTTTCCTTAATGATTGGCCAATCATGAGATCAATGGCCCTTTGCTCAGCAGTGGGACTCTCACATAAGCTTGTAACGAAAGAAAAAATAAAAAAAAAAAAAAACGTTTGTGTAGTATAATAAAATAACCATGCATCTAGACTTATAAAGTGTCATTCTATGGAACTTGCTAACTATGTAAACAAAAGTATGTAAATTCATCATTATTGACATTTTCAATATGGCGGTTTGTTTACATAGTTAGCAAGTTCCATAAAATGTCACTTTAGAGGCTACGGACGATGGGGGATTGGCGGCAGCGGTAAGTACAACCTATCTTTATCGAACTGTGGCAAAGCCAGATTAATGGTTATTTTAGAAGTCTCGCGGTATCTAAAGCCTAAAGTTTAAGGAATAAGAACTAGCGGCGCAACAATTGTGTGTTATACAATACCAGTGATACCGCCCCAGTCAATAAATGTCATCATTTTCGAATTCTGTTATGTGTTTTTTAGTTTATTTACTCCTCTTAGACTGAATATAAACCCAAATTTCATAAATACGGTCAAAGCGATTATTGATACTTGGCGATTGGTTATTCGATTTTCATTATTGGAAATTCACACCAGTTATTTTTCATAAGTTCACTAAAACAGCTTCAGATCGATTCATTAGAGCAGTTGGAATAAACGATAGATTCGGTGACTCGCTCGATATTAAGGCATTACAACCGCGGGTGGGCCTTAGCCTGGTCAAGCAAATCTCTCCAGTCCGATTTATTTGTGGCTTTCCTTCTCGACATAAGTAACATTTTTTATTCAATATTTTTTGCAATGTATACGTAGATGCTCATCGAATCGAATACATATGAAAAAATATCGAAACTTACCTAATTCGTTCAATAACGAATTAGGTAAGTTTCGATGTTTTTTCAATCTCATAATTCTCTGCTAGTGAGCCATAACTCAAACCCGACCGCGTCGCCCTACATCATCCCTTAAAGTTCATAAATAAACAAACCAGGGTCTGATCGTAAATTTCAGTTAAAACTAACAATTTATTCCCCATTGAATAAAATTTCCATCCGACTCGTTTTCAATTTTACCTATTCCTGTTCGGCGGTTGGTCCAAGTACAATTTTTTTTTTTACATTTGCATTACCTAATGCGGGCCAAATTTTTAATGTAAGGTCACAAGCACATTATTTGGGATTAAAAGTATTATGGGTATATAAAATTCGGCGTCGGTTGATCTTAGAGCCGTTTAGGTTGCGCACTGTGCATTTTCAGATTAATTTCCTCCCGTGGACGCTCCTTCTGTGTGCGTGAATGAGCTCCCTGCTGAGGGTTTCACGAGGGACTACAACATTGGGCTTTCAAAAAGGACTATAATGAGCATTTCACGGGCTGTCCAGTACAGACGCATTTTATTTCCTGTGTTGCGAGATTTTTTTCGGCATTTAAAGCAGGCGATTATTTTTCTGTAAGTACATATTTTTGACCATTTGTCATAAGAAAAGGAAACTTTTATACCTGCAAATCTTTAGAATTTCGCGTTTGTACGGGACAACGGTAGAGAATTTCATAGAATGCTCCATGATACGTTGTTGAAGCGTCGGCAAAGCGCATTTTACACCACAGAAATTGCAGGTGTCCATAGGCTACAATTAAATTATTTTCAGAAAATGTTTTATTTGTTTTTATTTCGAGTAGGTTCCTACTACTATATAAATTATAAACTGAAATAAATGTCATATACTAAGAAAAAGTGACCAAGGCTGGAATCACCTGCCGCCATAGCAGGACGCTGGTTCGGTTCCAGCCTTGGGCACTGGAGACGTAGCTTGGTCACTTTTTCTTAGTAAGTATATGGCATTTATTTCAGTTTATATACTTGTTATTTATCATTGTCGATTTTCCGGGAAAGAATGGAATATTGCTTGCCATGTCCAATGGATTATTGGAATAACGCAGGCCATAGAGAACCTATTCCCAGAAAATGCTTCCAATAGGATGCATTAATAGTTAAGACTTAAATATTCCATACATAGAACGAACTATAGTTCGTTTTTTTAGCATTAGAAAAAAGGTAAACATTAATCTTGACGTGTCTTTTAATTGAAAAACACTTTTTTAAAATAAGTCACGGCAAATATGTAACAATTATGAATCTAATACGATCATTTATATTATTCTGGATTCATAAGTAAAAGTTATTGATTTTTAAAAAGCGTTTTTCAAGTAAAAGACATGTCAAGATCGATTACCTTTTTTTTTTTAATCTCATTTATTTTATAAGCCATACATCTTATGATTAAGTCGGCTATCGCATACCTTCTTTCTAATGCAAAAAAAAAACAAACTATAGCTAGGTAGGTAATTATACAAAACGAGTTATAGTGTTATTTGACTGCGATTTCCCACACCTTGCGCCACTCACGTATTCTGTGAAGTTTGCCTTTAATCACATTAAAATTTCACTCGGCTACATTGCACCGAGCTCTTCAAATTCCCGATAGAATCCATTTAGCCCGACTGTGGTTACGAGTATATTTAACTGGTCCGCTTTTAGTGAAGGATGCTCAATTTTCATATTCGTTTTAAGCTATGGAAGTGGAAATATAAAATTTGACGTACCTGTTGAATATAACACAGATTGATGTCGTTGAAAATGGTTTTGAGCTAAGAGTGTCGTCTTATTTTTATTCAAATGTATTATTGTGCCTGATACTACTCATACCGAAAAATATATATCATTTTTTTTCTTAAAAAAAAATTTTTACGAGTAGGTAAGTATATATGTTTCTTCGGTATTTTTTTTTGTTTTAAAGTCTGTACTCGTATCGCACCAATCAAAAACTATCCTATTGCTATCGGGCATGTTTTCCATACATGTTTACTAGGCTTGCAATCGACAGGAGAAAATAAATATTTTGTTGTTTTAGCTGTGGTAAAAACGAAATCAAATACAGGGTGAAATTTTAACCATCTTTCATACTCTACGTAGTGACTTTATAGGTATATACTTAGGTCATACTGAACAACTTTTATTTCAGCATTGGTCCCATAATTGTTCAGAATGACCTATAGTCCGTTTTTTTTTTAGCATTAGAAAGAACTCCACAGAAGCAAGCGTGCAGATTTTATCAGGCTCTTTAATTGTTAATAATTATTGAATTATCTAATGTAGCATGGTCAATACATATAATTTACTTCAAATTATTACCGCTAAAAGTGCCGGATTTGGAACCACAAGCTTACTTCTGCGAAGTTCTTTCTAATGCTAAAAAAACGAACTATATAAAGTCACTAGTTAGTCTACTCGAGAAACTGAAAACGGCGAAAGATAGAGATACTGATGATGATGATGATGACACCTAAAAATAAGTGTGATACCTCATTAGATTCGTCATGATGCCTAGAAAAATGTATTCGAACCGTGTTTAGCACACAAAAAATATCAAAGTTATAAACAAAAAAAGGAGGAAATAAGTAGATATTTTTTAATTACCCAATATCTCAAAAAGTATTAATATTTAAGAAACCAATATTAATATTATAATAGAGGGGAATATTTCCAATAAAACATTCCATACTTGCAGAACTGTATCTCCATTATTTATACTTTTTATTCAACGCTGAACACGGCCCTCTTCTTTTTCGGGAAACTGTTAAAATTGTTAATTAACAAAATTTTCTCGAACTTACTTCTTTACTGAAAACGAAAAAAAAATTATAAATAACTATCGTAAAATTTTGTCGCATTCTAGACCCCTTCTCATATACATGCTTAATAATATCACGTCCGTTCAGAAGTTTTCGAGTTTATAGCGAACATACACAATCCCATACAACCATTTCCAGTCGCCGTTACGACGCGGTGTTGACACATCTTGTGTCGACACCGTCTGTTTCGGTCACAATTCCAGTCGCAGAGTCGTCGCCGTGTCGACACAGTTACCAGAAATGGGGAAGGGTCGACACATGACACAAAGTGACATAAAGTGTGGTCGCCGTGTGCACACATTGTTTCGGGTTTGCGACTACTTTATGCCAAAATCATTCGTTCATTCGTTCATTTTGTTCCTGTCAAATGGAAACTGTCAGATGGAAAAATACTTAAATAAAAATAAGTGACATTAATACGGATTCTCTAAAACGGATTACAAGACGTAATTATATATTGTTTGCATTTATATTACAATAGGACTTAAATTATTATGGGGAATTAAACTGCTCGAGTGATTTGATAAACTAAGTGTAATATAATCAACGCGCCACCACATTGTTTTAGTTTAGCCGGAAATGAAATTGTTTACTTCTCAGTGCCTGTGTTCATAACTATATTATTTGAAGCATTTTTAGTACTTCGATGCGTATACTATACTTAAATAACAGAAATAACGCTTTACATACTACGAAACTTGTTAATTATGATGTATAAATATGGTTTAAGGCTGAGAAATATTGCAGTCACAAAGTAGTTGCAATGTTTCGACTTTGTGTCGACTCTGTGTTGACACATGACACGCGCTGTCAAAAGTAATAACAAAGTTACTGGTATGTTACTGGATTTGCAAAATGGCTCCTTGTGTTGATTTGTTTTCAGATATTCTCAAAGTGTAAAAATTCCGTGGTCAGAGATGGGCATTAATCGATTAACTGTTTATTCGACTAATTCATGGAATAAAAAAAGTTAATTCTCAAATTTTAATCGCGATTAGTTTAGTCGACCTAACATAGATTGAAATTGAATTAATCTGAATATTAATCGAATAAATTATCGATTAAATCTCGATTGAAAGTTGACAGGGGGCCATTTTTGTACGTAAAAATAATAGAAATGTCTTGCATGCAGATGGTAGCAAAACACTTTGTCATAAAAGTCGAGATGGGTGTCGATATATAGGTTTTAGGGAGTGCCGATTTCGAAAATAATGACCATTTTGGAATCCGAAATGGCGGCCATGCACTGTGTCATAAAAGTCGTCATGGATGTCGTTTTATACGTTTTAGGGGGCCCCAATTTTGAAAATGATGACCATTTTGGAATCCAAAATGGCGGCCATGCACTATGCCATAAAAGTCGTCATGGGTGTCGTTTTATAGGTTTTAGGGGGCGCAGATTTCGAAAATGATGACCATTTTGGATTCCAAGATGGCGGCCATGCACTATGTCATAAAAGTCGTCATGGATGTCGTTTTATAGGTTTTAGGGGGCCCCGATTTAGAAAATGATGACCATTTTGAAATCCAAAATGGCGGCCATGCACTATGCCATAAAAGTCGTCATGGGTGTCGTTTTATAGGTTTTAGGGGGCGCAGATTTCGAAAATGATGACCATTTTGGATTCCAAGATGGCGGCCATGCACTATGTCATAAAAGTCGTCATGGATGTCGTTTTATAGGTTTTAGGGGGCGCAGATTTCGAAAATGATGACCATTTTGAAATCCAAAATGGCGGCCATGCACTATGTCATAAAAGTCGTCATGGGTGTCGTTTTATAGGTTTTGGGGGGCGCAGATTTAGAAAATGATATACATTTTGGATTCCACTTTTATGACAAAATACGTAGCCGCCATCTTGGATTATAAAATGGTCATCGTTTTCGAATTCTGCACTCCCTAAAACCTATAAATCGACATCCGTGACGACGCAAGTTATCTTTATTTTCAGATCTAACAAATTGCTACAGAATACAAAGGACAAAAAAGAAGCGAGGAGGTAATGAAACAAGCAAAAATACAGATGATTCCTCGACGCAATTGGGTGATTCTTAAATTGTGGTCAGATTTTTTTTGTCATAAAAGTTTTTATTTTTCACATATTACTCTCACAAGTTCCGTGACATTTCGACCTTGTAATTTTTTAAGTAAATGTTTTTGTTTATCTATGAGGATCTCACTAGAATAGTATAATCAAGGTATGTTTATATTTTATGAATGAAATAGTAACGCAAAAAAAAAATATATTTGTGTCTTATATTCCTGCCGAAGACTTTTATTTTACCTTTTCCTTCTACACAAGTTTGGCCAAGTAATAAGAATTTAGGGCTCTCAATTTTATTTTGACTTCTACAACAGTAAAGCTACGAGGCCATGTTTGGTATCGTTTTCGTATAAATTCGCAGTACCAAATTTAGTTAAGGTATCACATTGACACCATTCCGAAGTAAAAACATATAAACTTATTAAAATACTTTCTTTTAAACTCCTCTTCACGCTTAAACTGCTGAACAGTTTTAATTTAAATTTGGTACACATATATTTTGAGTCCCGAGACAGGATATAATAAGTTATCTCAAAAATCATCCTTTAAAGGTGTGAAATGAGGTGTAGGGGGGAATTCAGAATTGACTTCTTGAAGTTAATACTGTTTAAGTTTAGGTTTGAAGTCATGTTTTTTCATCATTTTTAACTAAATCAAAGATGTAGACCATCCCAAATTTCATATAAATCGGTTCAGCGGTTATTGATTTCCCGTACAAATTTCCACGCCACTTTTCACACCTTCAAAAGATGATTTTGGTTATAAGATCTATCCTATGTCCTGTTCCGGGACGCAAACTATTTCTATACCAAATTTCAACGAAATCGGTTCAGCGGTTAAGCGTCAAGAAGAGTTTCAAAAAACCGGCCAAGTGCGAGTCGGACTCGCGTATTAAGGGTTCCGTACATTAAGTCCGACTCGCGCTTGACTGCACATTTCTAATAGGTTTTCCTGACGTCTATAGGTAAAGAACTATTTTGTGTATTCAGACGGACATACATACAGACGCACGAGTGATCCTATAAGGGTTCCGTTTTTTCCTTTTGAGGTACGGAACCCTGAAAAGATTTATTTTTATTTTGTGGAATGGTGTCAATGTGATATCTTAAATGGATTCAGCACCCCAGATTTATACGAAAACGATACCAAACACGGCCTAGTACCTTCACTGATATAGATATATCAAGATAAAATTGAGAGCCCTAAATAAACTTTCCAGAGCGGATATCTCAAAAACTATTCAACATATCGAAAAAATTGACTGAATAAACTTGTAACAAATTAAATTAACTTTCATTTTGTATAAGTGGCCATGTCGCTGAGATGCATAGTTTCCGAGATATAATCGAAAAACGGGAAAATGGGACCTTCAAAGCCCCCTCTCTCCCCCCCGCTCAAGGGCTACGGCCGGGGACTTTTGATATGTTCACCTCCTAACTTGTCAAACCGAGTTACGGAGTCAAAAATTGAGTTCCGAGCATTTCCCTCTACAACTTTTAGAGCATTCGTTGCCTGACCTAAGTAGCTTATTGAATTTCTTTAAAAACTTTTCTGTAAAAGGTTGACGGGTGCTGGGTGTTTATATGGTTTCGGTCGATTATTATCATTTGCATTGCCCATGATGACTTACTAGAATTACGAGCACACGAGACACTAATAGTAGTTTGACAAACCTTGGTTTTCAAGAGGTATTTTATATTGACATTTGCTGTCACAAATTTGCTGTCAGATTTAGTCGCAAACCGCACGCAAAGTGCACACAAATGTGTCGACACCTTGTTACGGAAAAGTGTAGACACGGCGACGACACTTTGTTTCGAAACAATTCTAGACACATTGTGTGGACTCTGTTACGACACATCTGACATTTAGTTACCACTTTGTGATTCTGCGACTGGAATGGTTATATGGGAAACAGAAAGACGCGGACTTTGTTTTATAAAGGTGTACCTACTTAGTAGTGATAATATCGCAACCCCTTTGTTGTAATTGTCTCTATATGCAAGAAATTCCCAATATTCCCAGGACACAACACTAGCGATGCAAGTTAGACGCAGCAGGTTCGTTAGGCGGTAACACAAACACTGGCAAGATTTATGTGCACAGCGGTGTACGCAAGAACCGAACGTTGCGAAGCCGACAGTAAATACGAGGATACATTGTTTAATTATATAGGTACACTGGCGTTCAAAAGTTCAAGATTACAGCTTTCGGATGTAAACCTAGCTTTGTCGAAGAACGTAAAATAATAAAATACAGTAAAAAATAAAAATAACTATAATATTTAAACAAATATTTAAATAGGTGGGAAGATTGAACGTTATTGTTTACTCAACTAAAGTTGTTAATTAAAGAGACACAGACACACGTTATTGATTACTTAACTATCAAAAGTAGGTACCTAGTAAAAAACTTTGAGCAAAAACACATCAAATATAAATTTCGTTAAAATGATCTGTTTTAGGTATTTCTTCAAGTTCATCATCATCATCATCATCTCAGCCATAAGACGTCCACTGCTGAACATAGGCCTCCCCCTTGGACCTCCATTCGTACCGGTTGGAAGCGACCCGCATCCAGCGTCCTCCGGCGGCCTTAACAAGGTCGTCTGTCCATCTTGTGGGTGGACGTCCTACGCTACGCTTGCTAGTCCGTGGTCTCCACTCGAGCACTTTTCGGCCCCATCGGCCATCTTCTCTACGTGCAATGTGGCCTGCCCATTGCCACTTCAGCTTGCTAATCCGGTGGGCTATGTCGGTGACTTTAGTTCGTCTACGGATCTCCTCATTTCTGATTCGATCACGCAGAGAAACTCCGAGCATAGCCCTTTTCATAGCTCGCTGAGCGACTTTGAGTTTTGAGATGAGGCCGATAGTGAAAGACCACGTTTCGGAGCCGTAAGTCATCACTGGTAACACACATTGATTTAACTTTCTCTTGAGGCACTGAGGTATGTCGGACGAAAAGACATTACGTAGTTTCCCGAACGCTGCCCGACCGAGTTGGATTCGGCGGTTGACCTCTTTCTCGAAGTTGAACCTGCCTCATTGGACTACTTGTCCTAGGTTCTACTTGTACGAGTCAACAACTTCGAGTACCGAGTTCCCAACAGAGCCTGGGATGGGCACAACATTGGCATTTGACATAAGTTTCGTCTTGTCCATGTTCATTTTCAAGCCCACCCGTTGTGAAACTCGGTTGAGGTCATCGAGCATCATGCTGAGTTCCTCCATCGACTTTGCCATGACTACGATATCGTCGGCAAACCGAAGGTGAGTGATGTATTCGCCGTTGATGTTGATGCCAAGTCCTTCCCATTCCAGGAGCTTGAAGGCGTCTTCCATTACGGCAGTAAACAGTTTCGGAGAGATAACGTCTCCCTGCCTTACGCCTCTTCGCAATGGAATCGCCCTCGTGCTCTGCTCCTGTACTCGGACCGACATGGTGGCGTTACTATACAAACACTTCAACACTTCGATGTACCGATAGTCAATATGGCATCTGTCCATAGAACCTCTCGATCTCGCCTAAAACCTCCGCTTTGCTCGACGCTATGCTGCCATCTTCCCGTTTCAGCTTTGTCAGCTGGCTTTGCCCAATAGACTTGTCCTTTGCGAACACTTTGGAGCCTTGGTTTCGCTCAATAGTCTCTTTAATACGGTTAGTATTAAAGAGACGCAGATCATGTCGCAAGGACTTAGATATACGTCTATTGAGCTGCCTATATGATCTCGCGTCATCGGGAGACTGCAACTGTAGCGAGCGTCGTTCAGCCATGAGGTTTAAGGTTTGCTCGGTCAATTTCTGAGGTCTATCTTTACGGCGGGGTCTAAAAAACTTAGACCCTACTGTGTGGACAGTCTCCACTAGCCCGTCGTTGATTTCGTCCACTGAAGCCAAGTTCTCTAGGCAAGCAAAGCAGTTAGAGAGCTCGAGTTGAAAGCTTTCGGGGTTTTGAACATGGGCTCGAGTAGGTCGGAGCGTAGACTTCATCAGGCTGGACCTTTCAAGTTTAATATTTATATTTAGTGAGCCTCTTACGATTCGGTGATCACTACCGGTCTTTACCCTGTTGATCACAGAGACATCACTGAATATCCGTTTCTTGTCGGTCATGATGAAGTCTATCTCGTTTCTCGTGGAACCGTCAGGACTCATCCAGGTCCATTTCCTGTGAGGCGGCTTCTGGAAGACAGAGTTCATCATGAAGAGTTCCTCTCTCTCCAGAAAGTCGGCCAGCCTCTGACCCCTAGGGTTCCGTTGCCCATACCCAAATTTCCCCACTCTCAACTCATCACCGCTTCTCTTGCCCAACTTTGCGTTGAAGTCCCCCATAACAACAGTAAAGTAGGTTTTAGAAGTATGTATGGCCCTACTTACGTCCTCATACACATCTACTTCATCATCGGAGTGTGACGAGGTCGGTGCGTATACCTGAATGACCTTCAGCGAATATCTTTTGGATATTCTGAGTATTAGGTATACCACCCTGCTCGACACGCTGTCGATGGTTATTATGTTGTTTACGAGGGACTTGTGAACGAGAAACCCGACACCACCTTGGGACTGTTGGTCGCCCTCCTGGTGGTAGAGCAAGTTACCAGACTTCAGGGTTGTCGTGTCCTCCCCCTCTCTACGGACTTCGCATAATCCTACAATGTCCCAGTGTAACCTGCTCAGTTCCTCTTTCAGCTCGCAGATCTTTTCGTCAGTCCTCATAGTGCGTATATTGTGTGTTACCAGGGTCAGTCGTCGTCGGGGCGGGTCAAGTTATCTTTAATCAACTAAGAAATAATCAGAGATGCTGGTACATGTAGTTACTATGTATATAAATAACATGTGTATATTTGCAATATTTCTACATACATAGTTGCAAAGATACTACACATAGTACCTACGTGCAAAATTTATAAAAAAACTGCACGTTAATCATTGGTAATCTTACTTCTATTTAAATCATCCCCAAGGGTTTCTGTTATAATTATCCGAATCCCACATTAGGATCGATCTCGGTCTAAATCTAACTAGCTTCCACCGGTATCTACGATCCGTATCAAAACTATGTATACAGTAATCGCCATATTACAATGGATTAAGGCCCAGAAGTGTAAATATATTATTGACGTCGATAGCAATTACTATAATAATTTACAACCCGTCGAGGTTGCCGGTATGCCTCATTACCTACTAGCAGAGTACATAATTAATATTGAAATGTTATATGTGTGTAGGTATAACAGGTATCGACGCTTCAATGGCTTAATTTGCCATTTTATTGGTGGAGTTAATTCGGTTTAAAATAAAAAAAATCGGCCAAGTGCGAGCCGGACTCGCGTTCCAAGGGTTCCGTACACTAAGTCTGACTCACGCTTGACAGCACATTTCTAATAGGTTTTCCTTTCATCTATAGGTAAAGAACTATTTTGTGTATTTTTTTCAATATGTGGGAACTATCGACTGACATCGTGTGTTGGCAAGAAACAGTTTGTGATAGACAACAATAAAATATTCACTCTGCAGCTACCTAATCGCCAGATGAACATTTCGTCGTTGTCTATCACAAACTGTTTCTTGCCAACACACGATGTCAGTCGATTGTTCCCATAGTCTAATAAAATATGGTCTTCTCTTCCCAGAGTGACACAAGCCTACGTCACAATAACATTGCCACTTTATATAGCGCTATCGCATATTATTATCATATAGCGCTGTCGCGTGATGACGTAGGCTTGTGTCAGTCACATGACCACGAAAAGACGGGAAGAGAGTACCAGGCGGAGTATATACCATGATTGTTCCCACAAATATTTTAGAGCCAGTAGTTTCGGAGATAAGGTGACCTTGGTATTTTTTTGGCTAATTTCTTAAATAACTTCTAACCTATTTATTTAAAAAGATAAAAAATGTATTTCTCAAAATGAGCTCTTTCATTTGATATACAACACGATATAGTTTGAAAAACTTTATTTTTTAACTTTCACATTTACCCCCAGAAGAGGCCCCCATGTTTAACGTAACGTAATTAGTCTAGTAGTTTCCGAGAAAATAGGCTGTGACAGACGGACAGACAGACAGACGCACGAGTGATCCTATAAGGGTTCCATTTTTTTTCCTTTTGAGGTACAGAACCCTAAAATACGTAAAGTAAGTAAGATTAACTACTATAAAGTGGGCCGAGAGGTGGCCGGGTGGCATAAATGCTGCTTCCTCTGCCCCTCTGTATGGCAAGCGATATATATGTGCTGTACTAAATAATTATGCACCGGACCTGCTAAGGAAATGGTGTCTGGTGTCGGGGGTGACCACACTGCGGCACACGCGGTGAGTATACTCATACATATTAGTAAGTACACAATGTACCTACACTAACTGATACCAAAAAAATCAGGCTTGTGAGTTACCTACTCGTATATCAGGTTTAAGGGTTCCAACAACACCGTTCCCTGACTGTACTATGGTAGGTATTCTAATGGTTAAAAGTCTAAAAAAAGTTGGACAATCAAATCTCATTGATTTAGGCATAATAATATGAAGAAGTACTTACAGTCAAATAGGTAATTTAATTGCAGTAGGTAATATTTCGTACCTTGTCACAGTGACAATTAATATGAAAGTCGCTAGGGACCTCATACTATTATCACTATGTCAAGGTACGAAAGAGTACTATACGTCTACTAACTACCAGTTTTGACATTGACATAACGCTCACGTCTACGTAATTTACTTTCTGTACATCTCGCTTGCACTAATATGCGAGTACGAGCGAGATGCATAGAAAGTAAGTTACGTAGACGTGAGCGTACATATATGACAATGTCAAAACTGATGGTAGACGTACTGAAATTAAATTACTTGAACGTACGTATCTATCGCAGAGTAACGACTTTAGGATCATCGTACAATGAGTGTCGCCCTAGGAGTCATCTTAACAGTAAATATATATTTCTTAATTAGTAACTTATTGACTTGTGCTTGAATGGTTAAATTTAATATGTTAATTACGTTTTATCTTTCTGAAGAAACACATCTAAAAGTAATCACGTTTTATTTTACTACTAATAGTCTATACGTAATGCAGATGCACAGACAGTCAGTGTAGGTTTATAGTTTTAAGCTTTTGTTGGCAGCGCTCGCATAGTGGATCCTAAAAAAAGCTTAGTAATCTTACGATGGCGCCCCGAACGGAAGAAAATAGCAGTTAAAACTCCTAATTAGGTAATACTCCCCTGCTCTTTATGTGGAGTCCGTGATTAGACTACAAAGTTACTTTAAACATTAAGGCTAGCGGAAAGTGCCGACGCACCTAAGCTCCTTATAGACGATGTTAATTCTTAAAATTATGGCCCAATTATTTAATGCAGCATCCACCTTTTGCCTGAGCTCCATCTACTTACCGTATTATAATATCTTAAAATTCTACAATCTTGCGTATTTACGAATTGTAGAATACACATTGCTTGCTTTCTTGGAACGCAAGAAAGTTTTATAAAGTTTTAACTTCAATGGATGTTTCGCTTTTTAAAGTGTTGTGATTTCAGTAATAGTGTGGCTGAGAGGTAAGAGGATTACCTTAATGGTTCTTGCTGGCCATTTCTATTGAACGATGGATTTATATTCTTATAGGCACACTGTACCTACCTATCTATGTCTAGTTGAAAACCCGCAACGGGTATGATAATTATAGGATTAGGTACATTATTTTGTATTATATAAAAAACGCCAACACGCAAATGTTACATTTATTGATCAAGCATTTAATAAAGCTCTGTACCTACCACGCAAACGAAAGGAAGCATATTAGAAAATATAAAAACAATGACACCAATTGCATGAAAACTTAACTCACTAAACTTCCGGTAAAAAATCGATGACTAAGTAATAATACATTTTGATTTCTGTTATAAAATTCAAAAATGTAAAATCAGATTATTTTGTGATTTGATTCCTCTTTCTTGGTTCTTATTTTAAATGTGGAAGGTTTCAGAAGCAATATCGGGGCACTCGGTAATGTTATTCATCGGCTCTGGGCAGAAAGCGCATCGCCGTCAAAGCTTCATGAAAACCTAATCGCTGTGTGTTCACACGCGAATCTCTTACGGCGCAGGCACCTTTTGCAGGGGTGGCATAATGGATAACATACAACGTTTTCTTTGTTTTATTGATGTTCTTACCATTCTTAGGTCGTAGGTGTTGCGTTATTAGACGGATAAATACCCCGAAAAATGGTATACAATTTCTAGAGCAATTTCAGGAAAGTGGACCCTGTCACAGTACGGGACAAACGCTAGGAGCATGATGACAGTCACAACGGCCGTGTCCACGCCTCATAGCAATGCTGCAGCTGCATTTGCCGTCCGAATGTCACCTTAAAGTAGAGATGAAAGGGAAAAACTGACATATATATTAATTCATTTATATACTGCAACTCGGTTCGTTCGTACAGTGCGTGAAAAATCGGATTAGCACAGGATGGATGAAATGGCGACAGGTTATATACGGGAACGAGTATATAAGAGGAAGCCTGAAAGTTGCACCCATAACAGAAAAAGTAAGGGCAAATCGCCTAGCGTGGTACGGACATGTGATGCGGAGGGATGAAAGTCATGTGACGAGAAAGGTATTACGAATGAATGTGGAGCGAAATACGAGAAGAGGAAAACCGAGGAAAAGGTGGATAGACTGTGTGAGAGATGAAATGAAACGAACGGAAGTGAATGATGAAATGACGGGCGACAGAGAGGTGTGGAAAAGAAAGACATGCTGCGCCGACCCCAAGTGAATGGGACAAGGGCAAGAGAATGATGATGATACTGCAACCGCCAAAACTTTCTGACCGCAGCTGCACTACTAGTACGAACGCGTCGGTGTTATTGTCAATTTCCATAGTGAAATGAATGGTAGTGCTGCTGTCGTTGGAAATGGACTGTCACCTTTACATGGATATATCTCATTCTCCTATTATCCGCTCCTATTCCCTATTAGTTCTTCAAAAGGTCACCAATCCCTCTAAAATATTTACATCCACGTTGAATTTTCAAAACGCTGCAACCCTAAGTCCACGGCAATTTTCACGGCATGCATTATTCAGTTTCATTACTCCCAGGCTACTTCAACAATAAATCGAACGAACCTTTATTCTCGTTATTTTTCTTTTTCGCCGTCCTTCCTTTTTTCAATGCAGCTCCGTAAGTTTATTTTGCGTTTGATCATCGAAATTTAAATTAAAAGCGTTGTGTTTTATGTAAACTAAGGACAATAATGGCAATTTATGTGATGACTGGCGGGACGTCTCCCGCCCGAGTAGTGAAAACAATAAGTAATAGATACCACCTGTAAGTTTCACGACTCTTAGCAATCAGAAACACGACGCGAGGAGGACCACCTGTAAGTATGTCTTGTTATACCTACTCTCAAGAGGCATATCAGTGCAGTGGGTAATTATAGTTTCTGGTATTCATGTATAGATTCTATAATTATTTTTAAATGTTTTGCAATACTTTAGTCCCGTCTCGTGTGTCGCTAATCGTAGGCGCTTTTCGCTACAAACGGGAAAACCGTGTTATCGGCTACGCTCGTAACTCGCGCTATAAGTAAGTAAATTTGTTAAACTACTTCAGTACTTTCGTACCTATCTTTAATACTATTAAAGACAATTAAAATAAATAATAACGTGACTTTAATATAGTCGTATTGAAAGACAAAGCTACATTAATTTGTTCAACATAGCGCTTGAAGAAAAACGAGAAAAAGTCCTTCTCGTTATTAAATCTCTTCTTGAGTAAATAGAAAAGAAAAAAATCATTTAAAATGAATTTCATTTCATACGGCAAACTTTTTATGCTCAATAAAGTGGTAGATTTAATTAAAAGCGCTCTTCGTAAAGAGATATAATTTTAAAACTTAGTTTTCGTAGTCTTTTCATAATTCTTTTCATTAAATAACTGAAATATTTCATTAGGTAGGTAGGTACCGAATAGGTTTTTATATACGATTTTAGAGCTGGAAAATATAATTAAATATCACCCAGTAGATATTTTATCTAAGATGCGAACTGTTAACGCGCACACAAATACCTATCATCATACCTAGTGACAGCCTTATACATGCATTTCTTATTTAGTCGCATTACAAAAATCATAGCAACAGGACGTGTTTTAATTTCCCACTCAATAATGAACCTTACTGCATTCAACATATGGTCCAAACGATCCGGATAAGGAAAAAGTGCATCGAGCGCCCGCCGTCGGACACCTGGCCGCGAGAACAAAAGAATGTGATAAACAAGCCGATAGAAACAAGTTAAAACGATACGACTTCAATGCAATTTAGTTTCAACTTAAATAATTTACTTCAAAACATTGTGTTTACTTGTGTTTTTACGTGAATAAGTGAAGATTGAAGTTACGAAAAATGGCTACGGCGGATCAATTGATGACTGTTTTGCAAGATACGGCAAGTTTACTTCAGAAAACACAAGTGAATTTAAAGAAATGCCCTAAGGCACGATTAACAAGAGGTTATGTTGAGGCGAGATTAAATTGCTTACAACAGTACTGGGCGACGTTCAAACAAACACATCAAGAACTTATAAAGGTTATGCCACGCGAACAACGAGCTGTCACGCAATATTTTATTAACGAAGAATACTTTATTTACGAAGATTTATACCTGAACATTGAAGGCGATCTTAAGGACTTATTGAACAACAACACAAAACAAATCAACCACAATATAAGTAACTCGGATAACCAAGTGGGAAAATTACCTCGAATTCAACTTCCAAGTTTTACTGGTGGTTATGAACAATGGCCCACTTTTAAAGATTTGTTTTTGTCTATTGTGCATAACAATGCGTCGCTTAGTAATGTACAAAAATTGCATTATTTGAAGACCAGTGTATCCGGCGAGGCAGAGGCGATTTTAAAGCACGTTCAAATTACCGAGAGTAATTATACACAAGCGTGGGACATTCTTCAAAAACGGTATGGAAACAAAAAGTTAATAGTGAATTCTATATTGAAGCGGTTATTTATGCAAAAGAAATTAAATACTCAGTCGGCCACTCAACTGAAATCATTATTGGATACTACAACTGAATGCTTAAATAGTTTACAAAATTTGAACATGGCCACCGATTCCTGGGATCCTTTAATCATTTTTCTGGTAGTGCAGAAATTGGACCCGGAGTCACATAAGGATTGGGAGGAGTACGCTCACAAGGACGATTCTGAGGAATTACCCAAGTGGACAGACTTCGTCAAATTTCTGGAAGCTAAATTCCGAACGCTCGAGCTCATCACCGCTGCTTCATCAACTCCGCGCGAAAGAACAGTAAACAAAGAACGCACGTTCCACGCTACAGAATCACACACAGAGAAGAGTTGTGTCATGTGTAAAGGTAATCACACACTCGCTCATTGCAAAGACTTTACAAAGATGCTACCCACTGAGAGATGTGAATATACAAAAAACAATAGGCTGTGTTATAATTGTCTAGCGCCAGGACATGCGGTTTTCAAGTGTCGATTGCCCATGTCATGTCGTATATGTCGCAAGCGCCATCATTCACTCGTCCATGTCTCCAAGAGCCCGGAAACAGCAGAACAAGATAGCAAGACTCAACCGACGCTCTCCAAGGTCAACGAGACTGAACCAGAAATTCAAGCTACCGTGGCAATTGCATCTCATCACACAGCTAGACATAGTGATGGCTTATTAGCAACTGCAATCGTAAACGTTAAGAGCGAGCAAGGTCACACCATTGCACTGAGAGCTCTCATCGACCCATGCTCACAGGCATCTTTCATCAGTGAGAAAGCGGCCCAATTACTTAAACTTAAAAGAGAGTCAACAAGAGCAAGCATAACTGGATTGGGGCCTATAAAGGCGAACGCAAATCAAGTGGTTCAATTACAGGTTTCGTCGCAATATCAAACGTCGTATTCCATACAGCTTCGAGCCTATGTGATTTCTAAGCAATTGACCACTCAAATGCCCATGAAAACTATGAATACAAGCAACTGGTCACACATACAAAATCTACACCTGGCTGACCCAAGTTATAATACACCAGGTCCAGTAGATCTTCTCCTTGGAGTGAAAGTATATGCACAGATTATCCAAGAAAATACACCAATAATTAAGGGTCCACCGGGTACACCATGTGCTCAGAAAACATACTTTGGCTGGATCTTGTTTGGAGATAATGGAGAGACGGATACAAGTATACAAGAAAAATCTTTCATTACGATGCATCATCAAGTCGATGTTGATGATTTATTGAAGACTATATGGGAGGTAGAACCAGATACAAAGAGAACATTAACTGAAGAAGAACAAACATGTGAAATAATTTACGAAAGTACCTACAAAAGAAATGAAGAAGGAAGATACATCGTCAAATTACCTTTAAAAACAGAAGTACCACGAGCATGTGAAGGAAATACACGAGAAATAGCACAGAACAGATTAATACAACTAGAGAGAAGATTTCTAAAAATGCCAAAGCTCAAAGAAGAATATGTAAAGGTGATTGACGATTACATCGAACAGAAGCACATGGAAAAGGTACCAACCGAAGAAATACATACAAAGAAGAGTGTATACTTAGCCCACCATGCAATTATTCGAGAAGAGAAGGAAACTACAAAAACGCGCGTCGTGTATGACGCGTCGTGTAAGGGTACCAATGGTTTCTCATTAAACGACGACCTTCTGGTTGGGCCAGTGTTACAAGAAGATTTGCGAAGTTTGATAATGAGATGGCGAATGCACGCTATATGCTTCGTCTCAGACATTCACAAGATGTATCGGATGGTGCTGACAACCAAAGAAGATTCCGACTATCAGAGAATTTTATGGAGAAGTAGCAGCGACAAGGAAATAGAAGATTACCGTCTCCTTACAGTAACTTTTGGAACAGCTTCAGCTCCATATCTGGCAGTTAAAACTTTGCGACAGCTGGCTATAGATGAAGGAGACAAGTTTCCTGTTGCAGCAAAGATGATCACAGAAGACTTCTACGTCGACGACCTGATGTCGGGATGTGACACCACCGAACAAGCCATAGAAGCCAGCAACCAATTGCAAGAAGTTATGCGAAAGGGTGGATTTCAGCTAAAAAAATGGTCATCCAATAGTGTTGAATTTATGCGAAGTTTGAAGCCCGAAGATAGATCAGCTAACGCGCATCTTGATTTAAATATGGACGGCACGATTAAGGCACTTGGTGTTCAATGGAACATGGGAACAGACCAATTCGAGTACAACCTCAACCTTCCAGAAGTAAACAATCACATCAGCAAACGAACAATTTTGTCTGATATCCAGAAATTGTTTGACCCTCTGGGCTGGATCTCACCATGTGTCCTGATGGCTAAAATACTGATACAGAAGTTGTGGCTAGCAAAGGTGAATTGGGACGAGGAACTTAATCAACCCTTAAAAGATGAATGGCTTCAATTAAGAGCAGACTTGAGACATGTCAATGAGATCCGTATTGATAGATGGCTTGACACTTTGAGCACTGAAGGAGCAAATATTCAGATACACGGGTTCAGTGATGCCTCTATCTCCGCATACGGGGCAGCCGTTTACATTAGAGTAGAAAGGGCGGATGGTACAGTTAAAACAAGGTTGATTGCTTCGAGAACAAGAGTCTCTCCCGTGAAGACTGTCTCATTACCCAGATTGGAACTGTGTGGAGCTGTCGTGTTGGCAAAATTGTTAAGACAAGTCAGCCGTGCTATGAGAATACCAGCTTCACAAATATTCGCATGGACAGATTCTTCCATTGTAATTTCATGGATTTTCGGCGAACCACAAAGATGGAAAACGTTTGTGGCAAACAGAGTTGTGGAAATAACAAACAATGTTAGTCAAAACCAATGGCATCATGTCACTTCAGAGGATAACCCCGCCGACATCGCTTCCAGAGGAATGTACTTGTCCGACTTGAAGGCTTCTAAGCTATGGTGGGAAGGGCCAGAATGGCTATCTAGAAAAGAAATAGAATACAGAAGACCAAATGTCATTTCCACTGACATAGAAAGCAAGAATGTGATACAGACAAATTTAAACGTGCATGGAAGCGAGAAGGAGAGTAATTTGACAGACCAATTTAAAGAATTTGATAATTTACAAGAATTAATAAAAACAATCACATATTGCCGCAAATTTCTGAACATGAAAAAACTGAAAATAGACAATTTAAATCTAACTACTTACGACTTCGAACGCACACTGCAAATATGTGTAAGACTTGTACAAAAAGAAGAGTTTGGAGAAGAAATAGACAGAATAATGACAAACAAACAAGTACACAAACGGAGCTCTATAAAATCTTTAAATCCCTATTTGGAAGAAGGTCTACTGAGAGTGGGAGGAAGGCTTAGACTTGCAAACATAAACAACGAAGAAAAGCATCCCTTAATATTGGGTAACAGAAATAACTTAATTCCTCTCATAATAGCTGACGCACACTTGAAGACCTTGCACGGTGGAATAACACTCACGATGAGTTATTTACGTTCCAAATTTTGGATTATAAAGGCAAAGAACATGGTAAGGGCTCACGTCAATAAATGCCTTGTATGCGTCAGACAAAACGCTGCTCCTAAACCACAGCTGATGGGAGACCTGCCAAGAGAACGAGTTACGCCTGCTAGACCGTTTTTACATAGTGGCGTCGACTTTGCAGGACCTTTCACTACCCTAATGTCTAAGGGTAGAGGAGCAAAGACCACTAAGACGTATGTAGCTATATTTATATGCTTATCAGTCAAATGCATACATCTAGAACTAGTCAGTGACCTGACTTCTGAAGCTTTTATAGCTGCCTTCAAGAGATTTGTGGCCAGGAGAGGGAAATGCAACCATTTGTGGAGCGACCAAGGAAGAAACTTTGTTGGCGCCAATAAGGAATTGATTAATGCATGGAAAGAGGCACAACTAGATTTCGCTGGTGAAATTTCCGATTCCTTGGCTAGAGACGGTACGCAATGGCACTTCATCCCCGCCTATAGTCCGAATTTTGGTGGTTTGTGGGAGGCTGGTGTAAAATCCCTGAAACATCACATAAAAAGAATCATCACCTCTCACCTTACCTTCGAAGAATTTAACACGATCCTTTGCGAAATTGAGGCATGCTTAAATTCAAGGCCGTTATGTCCAATTGATAACGACGATACAGACAGCATAGAACCCCTTACACCCGGGCACTTTCTGATCGGCGAAGCACCCATAAACGTCCCATCGCCCGACTTGAAAGATGTTAGAATGAGCTCACTATCACGATGGCAGCATACACAGAAATTGGTTAGAGATCTTTGGTGTAGATGGCAGCAAGAGTACCTGTCACGTTTGCAACAGCGACCAAAGTGGTTGAAAAGAGTAGAAGAGTTCAAAGAGGGACAGATTGTTCTCATTAAAACCGACAATCTTCCACCTGGAAAATGGGCTCTCGGCCGAATAGTCGCTAAACATCCAGGTCCAGATCATATTACGCGAGTGTATAGTGTTAAAAGTGGTGATAGTGTGGTGAAAAGACCTGTTACAAAACTATGCTTATTACCAATAGAGATTAATGATTAATGTACCTATCAATCTATTTTGCATGCTTTTAATTTCTTAAAATGTATAATTGTTTTTTTTTAAAGGACTTAGTAGTCCTTTGGCCGGCGGTATGTTAACGCGCACACAAATACCTATCATCATACCTAGTGACAGCCTTATACATGCATTTCTTATTTAGTCGCATTACAAAAATCATAGCAACAGGACGTGTTTTAATTTCCCACTCAATAATGAACCTTACTGCATTCAACGCGAACTTTATCTAAGATGAATTTGAGAAAAAGGGTCTATTGTTATTATTCTACAATTTCTACATACTTATTTGCATGTTTGCTATACAACCACGCAAAATAGCTCCGAAACCCTTGGATCCGGATAAAACTGGTAAAAAGAATAAGTTTATAATCTACTTATCTTTTATAAAATACATTTTTACCAGGCATTTTTAGCGTAGGAAGGTGAAGAAGAAAGTGAACGTTTGTACGGGGTCGCGTTTAACGACTATTACGTAGACGAAATCGCGAGCGCTGGTAGCCTAGCGTTAAGAGCGTGCGACCTTCAATCCGAAGCTCGCGGGTTCAAACTTCAGCTCGTACCAATGAGTTTTTTTTTCGGAACTTATGTACCAAATATCATTTGATATTTACCATTCGCCTTTCGGTGAAGGAGACGTGAGGAAACCGGACTTAATCCCGTAATAAGGCCTAGCTTGCCCTCTGGATTGGATTGGAAGGTCAGATGACAGTCGCTTTCGTAAAAACTAGAGCCTACGCCAATTCTTCGGATTAGTTGTCAAGCGGACCCCAGGCTCCCAGCTGTGGCTAAAATGCCGGGTTAATGCGAGGAAGATGATGAAGTAGCCGAAATAGTAGGCAGATGCTAGTTATCAAATAAAAACCTTCACTGTCCTTCACGTAAAAGTTTAGCAGAACATGCCTAATGATACACGTGTTAGTCTAATGAGACTCGATGTTATTTTTATCGCTTAACATTAAGCTCTACCTACATGGATAGGAACTAAATGAGATGGGGCACTTTAAATAATTAACTGCGCTCTGCGAGATCACATGACGTAAGCTGTCTAAAATGTTGCCATGAATTATAAAGTATCCCCTGGATCACAGGGAGCAGCGTTTTGGAGGATTACAGGAGTTGGCGCCGTATTTTGTGTTGTAATGGTTTCGGGATTTATGGAGATTACATGGTTTAATATTTCGATTAACGTAACAAGTAAAATTTAATTATAATAAGTGTTTTTCATGTAAGTAAGCTGCGTAAACTAGATACGTAGATTTATATACCTAATCAATATTTTAATAATAAATAATTTAAAGGCTTTACCTATTTGAGACCTGTAAAATCGACACAAAGTGCCCCATAATTTAACCGTAAACTATTTAGATTTTATCTGTACCTTAAGTACAAAATAATGTACCTTCTTATTGACCGGGCGTTAGCGGAGTTCTCCGTTTCAACTTAGGAAAAAATGCTATCGTATGTCCGGATATTCTCCTCTACGGGTCGCAAATTCTCAACCGATTTTCGTGAAATTTTGCGAGCAGATTCCATGATTAAATATATTTTTGTCTTCATAATATTACTAAGTAATTTTCATTCGTATTATTTCTCGTGATAAGGAATTTTTGAAATCAGAATATTTCCCGTCTCCTATTCAAGCTCCTCTATAAAATCTCCACAACGACCGGTCGTTTACTGCCCCCATCCAACGATCCTAACCTTCACTTGTCGGTTCAGGACAGACACTGACGACCTGAAAAAAAAAACATATTTTTGTGTATAATAACAAATCTTAAGTTAAGACAATAACAAATTAACTATTAATTAATTAAATTAGTTATCTTAAGATAATAACAAATTTTAAGTTAATAAAAACATGTAACTACTTGTAGAAAAAAAATCTAGTAAAAAATACACTCGCAAACGACTGTTTGAGAGAAGCGCGCAATTATTTGTATCATTATTGAGTCCTTTTTGCCTGCACCGATTTGTTTGCCGTAACGCCGTAAGGAGTATTTAAGCATTTAAGCCCTAGAAAATAAAGCCGACTTTTCTTCGATGCAGATACGTAAATGTATTTCTCTGTGTGCAGCGCAGACGTTCGTTAAAACTTGTGAACTATCCGTTTGTATCTTTAGATTAAATTCCTAAAATCATCTCGTTAATACTTTCTGTTTGTTTCACTAGCAATCTTTGAATATCTGTCGTTAATTTAAAAAAGTTTGCCATTTATTTATTAAGTAGGTATAATGCTCGCTGTTACATAAAATTTATAAAAAAAATAACTAAAAAATTTCACTGTTTGGATATATTTTGGTTCAACTGAGACAGCAAAGTTATTTAACTAATTATTATTATTATCATTACTAGCCAACACAGCTGCACAGGCACAGTTTAAGTAAATGGTGTGAAGGTAGTTTAGTTTACAATGGCAAGTTTCATAATAGGAATTAGGACAGCGAGAAAATGCTGCCAGCAACCATGATACAATGCCGCGAAGGGATAGGGGTCACGGGGTATTTTTGTGTTTTAGTTATTTTCTCACCATGTTAATATTTGTGGCGATGTAGCGTCCGATTCTTTATCATATGTACAGAATCTTAAAAAGTATTAGCACTTAAATAACAATAGGATGTAATATACATATTTGAAGCCATTAAGAAAGTTACAACTAATGTACTTTTTATGGTCATCAATGCTTCAAATTACTTATGTGACAACCATGACAAATGATCAATACTTTGTACTTAATGTACGAATGTCTGCTGTCTGCTATATAACTAATCTAGTTTAAAATTAAGGTAAAACATTCGTATATAAAACGTATATTTAGATATCCAATATGTATTTAATTACAAAATGAAGACTTATATTACATTTCACTCATTATTAAGTTTGTTTGCCTGCTACCGATTTATTTCAGTAATAATGAATTGCGCTCATTAAGTAATTCTTCAGACGGCAAATTTAATGGGCACATCATTCTGCAAAAATTTAAAATAATATTCTAATCTTAAAAACGTGATACTGTCGAATCTGTCGGTACTCGATACTGTAAAAATATGGGTGTAGCCAACTTATTCAAAAATATGTCCCATAGTTCTTAATTCGCTGACATAAGAGCTATATGGGACATATTTTTTAAGATGATTTGTGCACCCATATTTTTACAGTTGACTGTACCATAGACTATTACTGTTATTAAATGTGTATTACGTGTACCTTAAGTTGGAGAAAATTATATCCTAATAGCTTATAAATGTCATGGCTGTAACGTGCATTACATACTTCGGTCAAATTTCCGAAGAACTTAGTATGACTACACCTACATATTATTATAACTATTTCGTCTCGTCCTATAAAATTGATTTCAGGAATTGCATAGTCGAATATATATGTAGTAAATTAGCTGTTGCACGCGACTTCGTATGGATTCTGACATTTTAATTGTTGTGTTGAGAAATGTGTACCTACCCGGAACGATATACCTCTTATTCAAAGAGATACATATTTTCCATACATTATTTCAGTACCTACTTTTACTTTACATTTGGATATATAGATAAATAGGTTACTATTTGGAATAAAAAAAGGGAATTGTTTCTCATTTTTCAGTATTCATTGTATAATTATATATGCAAAGTTGAAAATAACAAAGCATTTGCTATCCCTGTTTATTTTGGACTTGCGAAAAATAAGGTCTGTACCTAAATAAAAACAGCTTGCTTTAGCGCTGAGTAAGCACTTAGAGGTTACTTCCATTGATGTGAAAATATTCGATCCGTTCTATTATTGCTGTACTTATTTATATTCAAAATTGATATTTTTATTAAATATGAAACCAAATGGGTCTTAAAATACACTAGTGAGCTAGTGACCCGCCCGGCTTCGCAGGGGGTAACAAATGACACACCGAAACCTTTCTTAAGAATCACTCTATTGATAGGTGCAAACCGCATGAAAATCCGTTCAGTAGTTTTTGAGATTATCACGAACGTCTCGTACCTACACACAAACAGACAGACGCGGCGGGGGACTTTGTTTTATAAGGTGTAGTGATAGTTTTTACCTGCGACAGCACGGCCGCTTCTACAATTAAATTGTAAACCAATTATTATTAGGTAATGTCTGATTTTGAAACTAATACTGTTCATTACGGCCATAATAAAATATTCCATTACTTTATCAGACGGCAGATTTAATGCTTTCCAATAGCACAAGTGAAGTCTTAATGTCATGACTTCAAAATCTATTTGTTTACTTTCAAAGAGACTCAGGGACACAAGTTTTTTAGATTTAGTTTAGTTTTATTTTTAAATAGTCTGTTATTGGCAGAGGACCGGACGAGTTGGAGATTGCTCCACCGACAAGAGCACAGCTCTAAAATATAAAGAAGAAAGAAGAAGAAGTCTGTTATTATATTAATTTTAAATTTCCCAAGCAATCCCTTACTGCCCGGCCTCTAATAAAATAGTAGGTAATTGTAAAATAAAATGAAAACATTTATTTTAATTTTTTTATTTTGAATTCAAGTACAGTACATTTTTTCATATTGGATATCCGTAGTAGTCCCTGTACCTGAAAGAAATATAATATCATGAATCATGATAGGAAAAAATCTCTATTGTAATAGGAAGAAAGATGATGCAACAATATGGATTCTAATAAAGTTATAATCAAGTTATAATTTACTTACCTGGTAGTAACTAGTAATAATTGTGTTTTTCATTCATAGACAAAGTTCCATTATTTTCAACCACAGGATATTTTATACATTTCTTTTTGATTGCAGTGAGGATGTCCTGATTGTAAAAATCAAAGAGATTAGGTAGAGTATATAATTTGTAATTATCTTTGTAAGAAATAAACGAATACGCTTAGCCCATACTTAATCAATCGATTTTAGAAAATAAGAAAAATGTAATAAAAATAAAAAAACAAAACAATATGAAATTTAGGTGTAAAAAAAAATACAAAAAGCTATGTTCCAGCATACAATGACTGGATTGACTGGGGATCGAACCGGGAACCTTCCGTTTGTAAGCAAAAAAGCGACTGTTTGCAAAACGCACCATGATAGTTCTTAGCTAAGCTGACGAACTTCGGGTACTTATTCTCGCTTTGGTCAATTAAGTACCTGTCAATTATCAGTGTCAACAAAATTGCACTAAACATGACGGCACTCCAAATTCGCGCCGTGGTCAGCCCGGCAACGTCGGAAATGGTATGGCAACGTCGCAAATGTATCTGTACACGACATTTCTGACACACACATACGTAAAATTGATGAAAAGTTAACTATGTTTTTTGCATGATTTCTGTATGAAACATTGTTTTCCTATTAATTTCGCGCAAACGAATATTCGAAAGTAGATAAATGCGGAAATATTTATGTGCTAATAGTGTGTAGTTACTTAATGAAAGCTGATTGAATTTTGTATGAAAATCGAACCACCTTAAGTACCTATTTAAATAAAAGTAAACAAAAAATTTGGGTAGTTATAACATACTTTATTGGTTAACCAATCAAATACAAAACCGCCTGGATCAGATCCTACATAAAGTCAGGTCGTTCAGTGATTTGATCATGATGTAATGTTTTCATCTACCCTCAACTGGCTTAAGGAGCCATTTGAGCTTAGATTTTGTTTACTTTTATTTAAATACCTAAAAATACAGACAGACGTTTAATGCATCGTCTTAAATGCAAAAGCTACAGCACTTTGCAACTTAATGGCCGAATTCAAAGCGCGGCCGCTTCATGTGCATTTAGGTAATTGATAGGCGAAATTACTGAACAGCCAGTAGAGGCACGATTTTAGTTATAAATGGCGAACACTATAAGTCTGTATCTGTGAACTAATTTCATTTGAGGGTACAAAATCTACCCTCAAATGAAATTATTCTTATTCAAATGGCTCCTTAAGCCAGTTGAGGATAGATGAAAACATTACACGATCGAATAATGGAGGTTTGTTCAGTGACAAATCCAGGCGGTTTTGTACTTGTTACCAATAAATGTTATAACTACCGCAAAATTTTCAAATTATTTGTTTACTTTTATTGAAATACCTAAAGATACAGAGTATAGAGTTAGACCTTTTTACAAATTATTTGTTTACTTTTATTGAAATACCTAAAGATACAGAGTATAGAGTTAGACCTTTACAGATCAGAACCAAAATTATTATGGGAATACCTCGCAGGTAACTTTTTTCAAACAAAAAAAGAAATACTCAAATCGGACTATGGGTGCTGTAGTAATCGCTAAACATACTACTTTAAAAAAATCATCATCATTATCATCAACAATCATCATCACCAGGTGCACTTCATCAATAATTGGAATTTCACCTTATTTTATATTTTTTTAGCATTAGAAAGAAGGTAAACGATGTTGCATTGTCTTTTAATTGAAAAACGCTTTTTAAAAATCAGTAACTAAGTATTACTTATGAAAGCAGAAGAATATAAATCGTATTAGATTCGTGAATGTTACATATGACGGAGGCACGGGCGACGGCGGTGGGCGTAGTACCTCAATGTATTACTTCACAGCTAAATTAGTATGCTACCAGTGCATGAAATAAGCATTCCAACTCGAACTCTAACAATACTAGCGCCTACTATATTTCAGTACTAAATGATAAAAAGAACCAATTGCTATTCCGATGCAAACTGATTTGTTGTAAAATAAAAGATCACATCCTTTCAAAACAACACATCCTTTCTTTATTTCACAAAAGTAAGCTTCTAATGAAACATAAGAAATCAAAATAACACTTGGAATAGAACACTTAGCTAAATGGATAAAGAACGTTGGATTCTATAAGCTTTCAGAATAATCCTTCAGGTATAAGCCTTCAGGAACGTGGCGAGTTAGGCACGAGGTTGGCTAACGAGTACGTCCGATCTCTAGCGCGGTCCGATCAAGAAAAAATACCAGCGGCGGAGCCTCGCTGCTCCAGTGCTCCCGCCTCAACGTCAAGTTGGTCAACCTGCTTGACCAGTCTACCAACATAACGACAAAAATGCCAACTCGTGCCTACGTTCACCCAAGAGAAACCTCTTGACGTTCCAAAGCCTTCTACCTGTCATCTTAGTTCAACAACACGCCAATAGATGGCGTTACTCTCTACGTTATGAATTTCGTTACAACTTCCAAACAGCAAAGATTGCTAGTAGCCAAACATTGCTAATCAATTGTATACAGGCGTCTAAAACTATGAACTGTCACGCTGCAATACGTCCTTCTGGAGTCACGCCCCGACACATATTTATTTAACATATTAATTCACGATTATTAAACATTATCAAACTGCACAACGGAACTTAATCGCGTATTTAAGTTCTAAGATTTACCTCCGACGTTTCGAGGACGCCGCCCTTGCCATGACTTATTTTTAAAAAGAGTTTTTTAATTAAAAGACACGTCAAGATTGTTTACCTTTTTTCTAATGCTAAAAAAACGAACATTCAATATTAATGCCAAATGAACATTCGACCTATTGTGTTTCGACCAATGGTTTCTCGGGTAATTATGACAGTTACTAAATGATTCTTCTACGAATAGTAAATATGCGTATCAATGTTCTGCTTATTGACTACTCTCGCAAACGACTATTATGCGTAACGAGATTCGGCGAATCGTTACTCTGCCAAACAACCCGTCTGCGAATCGTTGTCGGCGAAACAAAAATCTGCGTATTTTTTTTCGGAATGTCAATAGGGCACCAAACGGCAGCTATTTAAATCATCTTCGTTTTGCAGACGACCTGGTAATATTCGCAGAGACAAGCTCACAACTACAATATATGATTATCTCGCTACATATGGCCAGTGTGCAAGTGGGACTAGAAATGAACCTATCAAAAACTATGGTAATGACAAATTATTTTTTTTATTACAAATATTACCAAATAATATCACATTTTGGTAAAATAAATATATAGTTCTGCATTGCACATCATAATTATTTGCCTATAATTAACATTTTAGTAACTGATGAATTAACTTTATTTTACATCAAGTTTTATAATACTTTTGAAAATCGCTTAGGATGGTATTCCACCTGTCCAATTTCTTTGTCCTATGTGTATTTGCGTCTCACATTTTGCTTAGTGTGAGAGAGAGATGCAATACACATTGGACCAAGAAATTGGCAAGTGGAATACCAACCTTACATACATCCAATTCAAAGTTTATTATTGGGTTGCGTACGAAGCACAGACTGGGTTGTGTTTTCGCCGCGTATTGTTCTACCCAAACACAATAAGAACTTAAGCGATTGCAAACCTTAATTAATGCAAACGAAGTAAGGTCTGCCAATATTTACTTTATCTACGTTTGTATGCAATTCACCTAAAGATATGAATACAAAAATAATATTAGTCAACTATTTAATAACAATATTTAAATATAAATATGTAAATAAATATATTTATATGTCTGCAACTTAACTCAGATAGTTCGTAAGATGTTTTTATAGAAAACCACCTCACTAATCGCCGGCAATGGCAAGGAGCGAACCATAACGGTAGGAAATGAGCCATTGACTTATACAAAACAATACATATACTTAGGAAAACAGATAAGTTTAAATAAAATGAACAACGATTTAGAAATAGAACGGAGAGCACAAAAGACCTGGAACAAATACTGGCAGCTAAAAGAAGTATTTAAGAGTAACATGCCGGTCAGCTTGAAGACTAAAGTCATGAATACATGCTTATTACCTAGTCTGACATACGGCTGTCATGCATGGCTCCTCTACACGAATGGCCAACGCCGGCCAATCCAAGGGACGCAGCCATGCGGTAGACTGAGATAGCAATATCACTTGCTCCCTCTAATGCATACATGCGTCCCTTGGATTGGCCGGCGTTGGCCATTCGTGTAGAGGAGCTCTCAGACGTGGAGGTTTACTCAAAAAGCTATGGAAAAATTAAGGACTTGCCAGCGCGGAATGGAGCGTAGTATGCTAAACATCAAAAAAATACAAAAGATTAACCATACAAAAATAAGACAACACACAAAGAGCATAGATGCTCTCAGCTATGCCAAAAAACTTAAACGGTGGTGGGCAGGCCATGTAGTACGTACCCAAGACAGGCGCTGGACAGTAAGGGTAACGTCATGGAAGGGACCTCAAGGAAAAAGAGGGAAAGGAAGACCCACTATGAGATGGCAAGATGATGTTACCTAAATTGCCGGGCCAAATTGGATACAAGTGGCCAAGGATCGAGATACATGGAGGGTTTTGGAGGAGGCATTCTGTGAACACGGGGTTCTTGAATAACTATTTAAAACATAAATCAAATAGGTATGTAAACAATTTTTAAAATGTTCAAGAAATAAAAGGAAAGGAAAAGGAAAAAATAATATTTTTATTTGTATCTCCGTTTTAAAACTCTCGGGTCTTTCGAGCCCGGTCATTTATAAGGCGTGCGTGGGGATATGGATCCAACACGTAGAGGCCGTTTGGAGAGATTTGATGTCATGTAGAACGCCTGCTGGAACCCATTCACGGCTACATCAATAGATACCCGTGAACCGGTTTCAGCAGGCATTGGAAGCTATTGTAAAGAATATGGACAGAGTACTGGTCTATGGTTTAAGTTTGGGTGGAAAAAAGGCTGGGCTATTGCAAAGAAGTCCGGACACCTGCCATAACACTGCTTACACAAGTTATCGAGGCAGGCGATGACTCGCCACTCGTTAGATGGGCACCTGATGCGCCATCGTAAAGACGGCCAGGCGCAACACCGGCGTGAGCGGCTCAGGGCCCGTAGCCAAATTACATTCGCTCCTTATCGATTCGATCTCTACGTTCGCGAGCGACTGGTCGATAATGTTTATAATAACCTAGCCAAGAGGCAATCTTTTTAGTTTTCGCTCATTCTATGCGCCAAGTCGGTAAAAATTAATTTTTGTCTGTGGTTCTCGTTCAAAACCGTCAAGAAACATCATCTGTCAGCTGTCAAGAGTGTCAAGTGAACAGCGAATCTAATTTTGGAGAAAATAATTGTTTTATCGGTAAGCAAATTAAATATGTTGGTATTTGTTTAACTTAGTTTATCACAATTTCGTGATAAAATAACTCTATATAGTGTAATATTTGAAGAGTGCGTTGTTAATTGCATATAATTTTGACCTAAAGTTTAACAATTTCAGACAGCCGTCGTCCCCGCAGCCCCAACCAAGGCGGCGACGCAGCCAGAGCGGGCAAGAGCGGCTCCGCGGGCTCTTCTTCCACGCTGAGAAGTCCTCGCCAAGTTGGCACGTACAGTCAGAGCTGCCGCTGCAATGACGCCTTCATGGCAGTTACCAGTGCTAAGGACGTGCACTGCTGGCTTACTTGACCAGAAGAGACAATACTTTAAGCGTTAGTATTGATTCAAACCGTGAAGTGAAATTGTGGACAGGTTTGCCCGAATCAGTGTAACCTCAGTGAATTCATTTACTTCATAGACTTCAAACATTTTCGAAATTAACAAAAGTCAAGCGGACATTGAATACATAGATGTTATGCATTAGATTTATCTATTAAGATCGCCGAGGACAGGAACACTTGGAAAAGCATGGTACATCGCGCAGGAAACTCTTCAAACTAGACACGACCTTCAGCAATGAAGACGCCGACTAAGAAGATGCATTAGATAAGATAAAAGCTGCCTGTGAAACCAAAACTAATAAATCATATTGTTACTTAATATTATTTTTTTATTACCTACCTGTCTTTGATTTTTGTTTACTCAGTAATAGAAATACCTAAGTGAGTGAGGCGTTAAAAATGAATTAAACACATCTTTATTATTTATAGTCAATGGAAATTTGGGAAGGTAATCTCACCCGCTAAGCTACTGGCTGTTCATATTTAACCTTTTGTATGCTCCTGTCAAAAATTTGTAATTTATATATCAATCATAATTGAATAAAATAAAATAAATAAATAAATAAATATTGGGGACATCTTACACAGATCAACCTAGCCCCAAACTAACCAAAGCTTGTACTATGGGTGCTAGGCGACGATACACATACTTATATAGACAAATACAAACTTATATACATAGAAAACACCCATAACTCAGGAACAAATATTAGTGTTCATCACACAAATAAATGCCCTTACTGGGATTCGAACCCAGGACCATCGGCTTAGCAGGCAGGGTCACTACTCACTAGGCCAGACCGGTCGTTTTACAAAGACAACTTTTAAAAATTAATGCATTTTTTAAAGTTGAATATAGGTAAGTACATGGGAGCAGATCTGCTCCTAAGCATACCAAAAGTTAAGGTGGTAACCACCATAAATAAATGACACAATGATTGGGTTAAAAAGTTAATTTATTTTATTGAAAATCTATTAATGAAAGATGCAGCAGGTATTTTTTGCCAGCAGCATGAAATCAGTAGCCAAGCATTCTTTTCTTGTTTGTACATATATTATGTACAGTGTATTAAAATAGTAAAACAACACTCAATATATTTTTGTGGTTGTACATGTGACATAGTTTCTTCCCTTGACCCTGACTTTGGAGCACCATAAAGTATTGGTTCATATGCCAAGGCTACAATGAATATCCAAGTCACCTGAAACAAAATGAATGCTTAGTTTTTCAACAAACTCTGTAACATTTGGTTATAATACTTATTCTCTACCAGTCATATGACAAAAAAAAACTAAATGTTTTGTGTAAGTACATGTTATGATTATTTTTATATAGTGTGTAGGTACAGTCAGCTGCAGAGAAAAGGTACCACCACTACATAGAAGTTTGTATGCAAGGGTGGGACCTTTTCTCTGCAGCTGACTGTATCTGCGCCTGCCAAAAGAAGTCATATACAATGTTTCATAATATGAAAAAGTTTCATTAATATGGTTGATAATGTATATGTATGACAACAGCCCGTCTGGCCTAGTTGGTAGTGACTAGTGACCCTGCCGGTTAAGCTGATAATCCTGAGTTTGAATCCCCGGTAAGGAAATTTGTTTGTGTAATGAGCACAGATATTTTGTACCTGAGTCATGGGTGTTGTCTATGTATTTAAGTATAGTTTGTCAAAGGACTGTCTCATTTCAAACAAAGACAGAGAGAATCATACTAGCTTTGTCATATACCAGTACTAGCACCCAAAAGATAAGTATGAGTATAGTTTTCCTGGTTCTTACTGACTGACAAATTGGTTTGACCATCTATATATAGTTATCTAAGTACCCTAAGTACCCACAACACAAGTCTTCTTGAGCTTACTGTAGAGTCCGACTAGAAATTGTAGAAATTAAAAAGTAGCAACACTGTAGTCTCATCCCTTTCAAATCAATTTAAGAAAATGGGATGACACTACAATATTGCTAGTTGTTAGTGACCTTGCCTATGAAGGTGATGGTTTTGCTTCCCGGGAAGGGCATTTATTTGTGTGAAGAACTTTTGTTCCCGAGTCTTTATCTATATTTGTAAAGCCTTTACCTATATACCTTTGCCTTTACACATTCAATTCACTTTCCTATTGAAAAACAAGTGCTTGCCATTGCGCATATGGGTACTAAATTTAATCTACACCGTTCATCGGTTTATATTTGATGACGTAACAGGAACACATTAGTTATTTTAGCATTAATAACATATTTTATATACTTATTAGTAGGTATAGTAGGGATAAGTTATTGACTCACTCTTACCTTTGTAGGGACATTGTTTCGTGTTGCATTTGTGGGTGCATAATCCATTTTTCCATGACACTGTCACTATAGATAGGTAGATATTCAGCGCCTCGGTCACATTGGATCCTTTGGGTGAAATGCTGCGTACGGCCCACAATCCTTTGATCGTAGCATACATGATAAGATCACCAGCTAAGGGCAGTCCTTTCCTAAGCAGTTTCAAGTTTCAATAGAGGCGATTTTTCAGACGGCGCCTGCGTCTAAGCGACACTTCCGCGTTGTTCGCCGCCCACAATAATGTTGAAGTATGCTTTTTATTACAAATTCTAATTTACAAACACTATTATTCGGTATTTTCTTGTACTTCGGTAAGTTATCTGCAAGGGGATAGCTCGCGCTACGTATCGACACCTAGGAGGCGATAACGCTTGTCAAAAGTGTCACTTGGCTAGACAATGTATGACAGATGTCGAATCCCGGTAACGAAAGTTTTGCGTTTCGTTACAACATTGCAACTTGGCTAACATTTTTGTATTCGTTAATATTTTTCGACAGACTCATCTACGGTACCTGTCATTCCCATACATTTTTTATCGATTCGTTAGCGATATCTTTTTTCGAAATGCGTTTTGGCTAGGCCCCCTGGGGTGTCGAGAGGTGGTGCTGCGCTTTCTCCGAAGTTACTCGCGGCGTTATGCCCTTTAACACTTCCACCCCTGGAGCATATAGCTCTAGCGACTCCTCTCTGGACGGCCAATGAAGGCAAGCCAGAGCTGAGAGTCCTGCGGGTCCCCTTGGGGTCCACTCCGACCGACGAAGACACGCCGGAGACGGAGACCCTGACCGACTCTCGGGAGCACTCGGGTCCGTGGGGTCGTTACTCCCCAACAGCTCGCCACAAGCTGCCCTGCCATATTTTTATTATTATTATAAGAACCAATAAAAGCGACATCCCTTAAGTAACAATAGCTTTAGCGTATTAATATTTAATATTTTCCAGCAATTACAAAGTAATTTATTACTTAAACGGTTTACATCATCAACGAAGCTTTTTTCAACTTCCTTAAGTTTAGTACCTACTTACTATAACAATGACAAATTACCATTTCAAAAGCCCAATAAACTTCTAGTCTATGAGTTGTTTTCAAATGTACAAGACGTATTTTAATTCGAAACAGTAACTAGATATAAATACAAAATGGTTAGATTCCTTAGGAAAGATACACTTTTTGGCAATTATTTACATAAAAACTTTGAAAAAATGCTTAAGCCATTGAATTTGCCTATGTATTTGTTGATGTGTCCAAATTACGAAATTTCTGGCGGATTTGTGACTCCGATCAGCTGTTTGCGCAAAGTTAAATTTTTCCTGACGACGATTGGTTTTCTTATTATTTTTTATTATCGTTTCAACTATTCTGTGGTCTTTACACAAGTCAATTCAGGAGATTATGAAAAAACAACATTCATCGTTCCGTCAATATATATTGACAATCTATATTTTTCCTGTGTGTATATCGCTATATTCCTAGCTAACGTCAGAAATACCATGGACAATACCGAACTTATTATAAACCTTCAAAAAGCTTTAAGAAATTTGCGTTACGTAGAAATTCACTTAAAAAAGTTAACTACTTGGAACATTATTTCAATACTTATACTTGTGTTGTATTTTTTTATTAATTACTTTTTTACGTATACTACACATAATATGGCATCGATATTAAACATTTTTCCCTTGATGTATTTGGATATTCACGTAATATACACATATCGTATGATGTGGATTATTAAACAAGAATTAAAAATGTGGATAAATGAAATGCAGCAATATCGGGAAACATTCCTTACAGCGGCGGAGTATAATAACATGCCATGCGGAAACAGACAATTTGAAACATACCAATTTATTTTCAATGCTTTTGACATATACAAAAAAGTCTGTAAAGTCCCGGTAAGTTGATACTTACTGATTTTGTTTACGTATTCTTTAGTACAGAATTAACGATTCAGTTAATATAGGTACATCATCATCAAACGATTTAATTAATTACCTATGCTTATTTATTTACAGATTTCTGCCCATGTATTGAGTTTAGTTATCCACTCCCTTTTATATCTACAAGTTAATATAGATATAAAAAAACAGTACCCTGAACAAAGTGTTTTGTCGGTAAGCATCTATTGACATTCATTGATATTTCGAAATTATAAAATCTTGAAAATTGTTTTTTTTTTTTTCGAATTTAAAATTAAAAGGAATTTGATGGTGTTACATAAGGTTGGATCGCTTTTGGAGAGATGGTAATAGTTTTCATTTGTTTTTATTTTAAAAAAATACTACAATAGGGATGATGACACATGTTGAATTTTACAACAGCAAATGAGCAATTTATCGCAATATTGTGGATATTAATAAGATATACGGAAATAGTACAAAAGTACAGCACCTGAAAGTTTCAAAATTTAAGTTTTTTCTACTTACAAAAACGGCAAAAATAAGGATACCATTCGATTCCTCACATTTTATCCAATAAAAGATTGTATGGAAACTATATACATAAACGCAATATTATATTTCACCGACAAAATCGCAATTTTCTTGTTTTGTTCATACTTCAAGATGGACTCTCTGTGACCTTGACGTCACGGTCACATATCGTTTTGTTCGGGGCGTTTCGCGAGTGACGTACGACTGTCGGACTTTGACTATCATTTCTGACTTTTGTATTGCTTTAATGCAATGGGTCCCATATAGACATTTGATCCTAAAAACAAACCTGAGTGATTGATACCATAAATGAAAATTAGTCATCTAGCCTATTATTAGGTACTTTAAAAACTGAAATCACGAGATAGGTAATCACTAATACTGCCCTCCTAAGCTAAAAGGACGTATTTTTAATGATAATTTAATGCAAATACCGCTTTTTAGCTTAGGATGGCAGAATAAGTTATATTGTATTTTCTATACGATTGAATGCTTTTTTTGTAAGCGTTTGATTCTGAATTTTGGACTAGTGTTTATAGGAATGAGTAGTCAATTAAGAGTCCTCAGCAAGATTGGCCGAATTTCACCTTCCCATACAAACGGAGTTTCGTTCTCACTTTGAAACTACGTGTTGGATTGTAATGAAACTTTGCACATACAATATACAATGACATGAGGTATATCTAATCTGTAATCTGTAATTAGTTTATACCGCTCCAGTTTAGAAAACAAACGAAATAGAGCAATGAAGGTAACGAAATTTTTCATACAAAAACAGGTTTTGTATGCAAAACTTAAATTCGCTGTATTTTTTTACTTAATGGTATCTGAAGCTACATAAACTAATTACAGGACTAGATATACCTTATCCTATTGTAAGTACAAAGTTTCAGAGCAATCTAATGATATAGTATAGGCTCAATTGAATTAAATTTCATTTTACCTTATAAAATAATTCAGCACGCAAGCCAGACTAAATATGTACGCACATTGCGTACCTACATAGTCATCACTTGTGATGCAAAATTAATTGAACTCAGTTAAGGTTACATTTAAAAGATTAATTGTCTTAAAAATACAAGCTGTATGTACCTACATCTAATATAGTCTGAATAGGCTTTAAATTCTTCTACTCCTGTTTCCTTTTTTTAGTTTCTTCTGCGGCGTGAAAAAGTATCGCTCTATATATGGTTATTTAAAAATATCCTACTCGTGTCTTTCGTGTGTTACGCCTGCGAACGTTTCTACATACTCATGCAAAAAGCCGATGAAATTTGTTATAATTTACTTACCATTGAAATCCCAGGTAATAATAATTATAATAATTTATCACATAGCCCAGTATTAAGACCATCGCTTTCACCCAATAGCCTAGCCTAGTTCATTTTATTTCCCTCATCTCTCAATAGTCATTACTCCCGGCGGGTGCATTTGCTCGGTGTACCCCTTACATCTCAATAAAGTGTCAAAGACGCCTCTACGTGTTGCGTTCGGCTCCACGGAAGCCTCTTAAATGTCCGGAACACCATTATTCTGGGTAAAGATGTTATAATTTGTATATTTTTGTAAAAATTATACAATTTCAAGTCCTCAAAAATACCTTTCTGTGTGAACTACCTTAAACAAATATTTCGCATTGGTGGCCCATTAATTAATAACTATCATTGCACATGTTTGTCTTTGTAACCTTGAATAACTGAACAAATTAACTTGCTTTAAGAACTAATTAACTTGCTTTAAAATACTTCCCAGAGGACTTTCGGCGATTGTGCAAGAATGTGCCGCGGCTGAAACGGGCGCGTTTCGACCGCGTGCGAGTCTGTGGCATACCACTGCAGTTCAGGCTGGTGCTGCAGACCATCGGAGTGATCACCGGGTACATTGCCGTTGTATTGCAGTTTAACATCGGTTAACCCCTTTGTGTGGTTGGCTGGCTTATAGCTAATGAAGTTTAGAGGGGAAGGTACTCATAGTTTTCGCCTAATTACAAGTATTAACAAATCAAATCAAATCAAAATATTTATTTGCATTAAATAAGGGTACAAAACCTACCCAAACCCACCCAAAGGTTGTCTGGAAGAGATCGCTTTTTAGCGATAAGACCGCCTGTTGTTTACCTCTGCTTGTATTTCTGTTTTCTTTTGTATTGTCTTCTTTTATTGAGGTGTGCAATAAAGAGTATTAGTATAGTATTGTATTGTATTGTATTGTACAATGGGTTAAATTACTTAGTTTAGCTATTGATGTAAATTATGTTAAGGGGCCCACTGATTAACAGTCCGCCGGACGGTTTCGGCCTGTCAGTTGTTCGGAGCTGTCAAATTTTTGTTCTAACTGACAGGCCGATTCCGTCCGGCGGACTGTTAATCAGTGGGCCCCTTTAGAGCCAACTAAAATTTTTGCTTACAAGATCTTTTATTTTATGTTTACTTTTCTAAACCATGATTGTACATTTATGATAGAGTCTGGCTAGCCAAATTTTGTTGACAGATATTTCCTTGTTGTATCACCAAGTCTATGATTTAAAAAAAGGTTAAAAGTCTGTTGTCAACTTATGTCATTCATCCAAATTGTTTGCGGTTTATAAGGCGGTTACTTTAAATAATATTAATAACTAGACGGGCCCGCAGCTCCGCTCGCGTAAATGAAATAAAGAGTTTGTCTTATGTTTAGTTAAATACCGACATTATTATGTATTCAACCCTGCCAGGGTTTATAACTGTGATAAGGATTTCTTATTTGTCAAGTAGGTAGCCGTTATTTGGATAACTTAATTCGAAAATTTCTTATAACGTACGTAGGTATTTATTTAAAACTTGTTTTAACATAAAATTATTACTTATTGTTCATTAGATTACTTATTTTCCGCTTTAAGCCACGAATATGGACGACCACCACCCATAAATCGCCTTTTCATACAAACGTAGGTAGTCCCCATTGCCCTTTCTGGATCTTAACATTACTACGGCTAAGGTGACGCAACGATCCAAAGGACTCACCTGGCCTCCGATACCAGGTCACGTCATGTTTCTTGCGATCTTGCGATAGCTCTCGCCATCGGGCGTCTCCCATTTTGTTGTCCCAAGTACGCTCGTCTCCCATTCTATAACTTTGTATTTTTGGCTCATCTCGGCAGCCCTTTCCCTGGACGAATGACAATGTTTGCCGAAGCCATGAAAATCAATCTGAATAATAATAACTCATAAAGAAATTTAAAACAATAAAATACAAATTATTAACACGATAATCATACGATAATATTAATTTGATTGATATGTCATAAATGGCATAATTCACTCGTATGGGCTATGGACTAAGGTTGAGGTTGGCAGCACTTTTTATTTTACTTCGTGTAAAAAAACTCAGAAATACCTGTATACCAACATGACAAACATAATTTAGGTTACTTTAACTTACGGATTATTTGGTCTAATCTGTAGCACCGCCAAACGAAAGCAACCGAGAGTTGCCGAGAAATGGTCGAAGTCGTAAAATGAAGATTGTTATGAAAATTTCTTTTCCTTATTGTAAATTAAATACGCATCGAAAGCGATAGTTTTTATGTTCTAGTTTTATTCTCATATGTAGATAATAGATTTAAACAGTTTTTTCTTATCATACGTGCGTTGTATTCGAGATACGTGTCAAAAACTTTTTTAGAAATTTGTAAGGCCCCATCTCTCTTCTTCGCTCGTTTTTTATCCCGTTCTGGTTTTTCTATTTTATATATATGATGATGACTATACCGAGTGAGGTCCGCAAACTATTATTTAAGCTCGTAAATCATTGCGAAGTCGACGTGAAGCGTTGTATAACGAAAAACTGCAATGTTTACAAGTCGTAAACAATTTAGTAGGTTAGTGTTCTATTAATACTTTGCTACTTTAAGTACTAGTCCTAACATTTGGCTAAAACTTTGATTATGTACGTAAATTTATTAATACCTGAATCTCATAAACAGGACAAGTGTGTAAAGAAACGGATAAACTAGAAGTTCTGAGATTTATCAATAAAATCAAAACATTGGAACGTAAACATATGTTTGTCGTTGACTGTACTAAAACAGTGGTAGAAATTATGCGAGCTGACTTCGAGTGCACGTCAACGTATATTTAACTTATTTCCTTAGGTACCTTACGTGTGCACAGAAAATCAAAAATATTTTCTAGTATCAAAACTATAATTCCAACTACACAAAGTGTGACCAGCCCAAGATTTTTTGTATTTCCCGCCAAAAATTGGTGTGATATTTCAGTAGCCAGACTTTATTTAAGTAACTATTTACCTAAGCGTATTATGATTGTTATAAGTTTTGGATATTTTTCAATGAAATAAATTTTATCTTATCTTATCTTTATATTAATTCACTAATTTACACTATCTTCATTACATTATCTTAATTTACATTATCTTGATTCATACTTTTGAAAAAGTTGTGAAACTATACAACTGTCATTACTTTAAGAAATACAGAACATACACAGTCGCGTACAGTTTAAATTAATTTAATAGCGGATCAGGTAACATCTTCAAGCACCAAATGCAGTTTCTTAAATTGAGAGAAACAAATACCCACAATATTGGCACAGCCCACAAATACATCTGCCTTCATTTATTTAGTAGAGACAAGATTAGTTTTTTCTAAATTGATTCGGTCAAGTTATGTTCGGCTACAAATATAATGACCACCAAAAAATACTTTGGTACCCTAAATAAAAAAAATCATGCTTACCAAAAAAAAATACTGAACACCAAAAAAATAAGGCCTAAAAATACAAAAGTACCACCACTTTAATTACGACTGCACTTCAAATTGTATTCAAATACCAAATATATTGAATGATCACCAAAAATCATTAATGATCACCAAATCTTGAAGGCCAAATTAATGCGATATTTTCACCTAAATAAACCACTATGATTACCAAAAAATGTATACATATTACCAAATAAAGTAAACTGATGCCAAAATTACTAGCCCCTCCCGCTCAACTCCCCGTAGCCCGCACCGCATACCTACCTAACCTAATCTACTTTTCTAGTAGCATTTCGTTATGCTACTAGAAAAGTAAGTTAAACTGTTATTAGTTACGTGGGTTAGGTTAGGTTAGCACTGCGACCCTTACAGAAACGAAATGGTACTAGAAAAGTAGGTTAGGTTAAGTTTCAACTGCTACCCATACAGATACGAAACGCTACTAGAAAAGTGAGTTAGGTTAGGTTTGAACTGCGACCCTTACAGAAAAGAAATGCTACTAGAAAAGTGGGTTAGGTTAGGTTTGAACTGCGACCCATACAGAAACGAAATGTTACTAGAAAAGTGGGTTAGGTTAGGTTTGAACTGCGACCCTTGCAGAAATAAAATGCTACTAGAAAAAGGTGACGAAGTGGATTAATTAATTTAATAGGATAACGATATATTAAATGTTTGCACATTTTTAATTAAAATGTGGTTACAATTTTTGTGATCATTTACTATTTTTGCGTTTACAATAATTATTTTGGAGCCATTTGCTTTAATAGGATAGCAAGAATTAAAAATTTGGTTATCATTTTACATTAAAATGGAGTTCTAATTTTGGTGGTCATTTACTATTTTTGGGTTTACAATGATTATTTTGGTGTCATTTTCTTTAATAGGATAGCAAGATGTAAACATTTGGTTATCATTTCACATTAAAATGGGGTTTGAAATTTGGTAATCATTGACTATTTTTGGGTTAATAATGATTAGTTTGGTGTCATTTCCTTTAAAAGGATAGTAAAATGTAATAACATTGGTAATCATTTCACATTAAAATGGTGTTATAATTTTGGTGATCATTCATGATTTTAGGGTGGTAAAATAGATTTTTTTGGTATTAAATGTTACTAAATCTGGTGATCAGTTAAATAGCAGCCGTTATGTTCTGATGTCCCATACAGTTAGAACATAACTTGACCAAATAGAACAGGACCGAAAAGGGGGGTGGGTCAGGGGGAGGGGATGGGACACTAGTAGTGTGCGTAAAGCACCATACCCAAAGGTATCATACTACATTCATTGAATGCTGGCTATAATTTGTTTTTCAAAAACCACAATTTGACCGAATCAAATGTGTAGGTATATAATCCTCTCTATAAAAGCGCTATGAAAGGTATCATTTTCAACCTATTTTCATTGCTCTTGAGTTTAGTATGAATAAACTAATATGGTTGAAATAATAATCCAGTCTAGCTAATTAACCCTAAGTAACCCTCCATTATTCAACATTTCCCTCAGCGTCCCGGTTCTATCCCACTTTCCCCTATAATGCCCACAACTAGGTACTCTTCTATTTACTAATTTTCATTTAATAAAATAATAAATAAAAATAAAAATCATTTATTTCACCACAGAAATCCATTTTAACAGGTTAGCCAAACATATATGAACTTATAATTAAAACTATGTTAGTAAAAAAGCATGTTAACCGAAGACTATTTATTGTGTGACAGAATGACATGACAGGAATTCATAAAACATATTTGGAACATCACAGTTCCATATGCGCTGCTGGATATCAATAACTACAAATATAGAGTGATTCTTGCGGGTTTTTTTTACTTTTTATTTTTTCATGTAATAGTCAGCAAACGAGCAGACGAGCCGCCTGATGGGAAGCGGTCATCGTCGCCCATGGACATAAGCAACATCACAGGAGCCACTTAAGCGTTGCCGACCCTTGAGAACCCTAAATATATACCCGCTTCTTGAAGAATCCCATGTCGTAGCGCAAAGGAAATACCTCAGGAGGCAAGTCATTCCACATTCTGCACGTTCTGGGAAGAAACGAGCGAGATGCCCGCTTATTCTTGGTGTGCCATGTATCTAAGAAGTGGGGATGAACTTTGCTCCTTTGGCGGGAGGTGCGGTGATAAAAACGAGACGATGGATGGATGGATGGATGGATGGTTTAAATGTATAATTTGTTACGGTTTTGTGCAACCCGTGCGAAGCCGAGGCGGGTCGCTAGTATAATAATGTATGTATGTATGTCACTTTATTGCTCATAAACAGGTTTACATAAAACGGATAATAATACAAAACTATGAAAAGCGACAGCTCTTAAGACAAGTAACAATAGCTTTAGCATATTAATATTTAATCTTTTCCAGCAATTACTAAGCAATTTTATGCTTAAACGGTTTACATCATCATCGAAGCATTTTTCAACTTCATTAAGTTTAGTACTTACTACAACAATGACAAACTACCATTTCAAAGGCTCATAAAACTTCTAGCCTATGAGTTGTTTTCAAATGTACAAAACGTAGGTACCTATTTCAATTCTAAACAGTTACTAGACATATATACAAAATGGTTGGATTCCTTAGGAAAGATACACATTTTGGCAATTATTTACATAAAAACTTCGAAAAAATGCTTAAGCCATTGAATTTGCCTATGTCTTTGTTAATGTGTCCAAATTACGAAATTTCTGGCGGATTTGTGACTCCAATCTGCTGTTTGCGCAAAGTTAATTTTTTTCTGACGACAATTGGTTTTCTTATTATTGTTTATTATCGTTTCAACTATTCTGTGGTCTTTACACAAGTAAATTCAGGAAATTTGGAAATAACATAATTCATCATTCCGTCAATATATATTGACAATCTATATTTTTCCTGTGTGTATATCGCTATATTCCAAGCTAACGTCAGAAATACCATAGACAATACTGCACTTATTTTAAACCTTCAAAAAGCTTTAAGAAATTTGCGTTACGTAGATATTCACTTAAAAAAGTTAACTACTTGGAACATTATTTCAATGCTTACAATTGTTTTGTATTATTTTTTTCTTTACGTTTTTACGCATAAGACATATACTATGGGATCGATATTTATTTATTTATTTAAACTTTATTGCACAAAAGAAAACTTATCGTACAAAAGGCGGACTTAATGCCAAAAGCATTCTCTACCAGTCAACCTTAAGGCAAAGCAGAGAGATTGTGGGCGGTGCAACTGCTACTACTACTAACAAAATTTAATATAAGGACGCAACGCTAATTTAAAGAATTTTAACATACATACGCAAGTACATCAAAATATACACGATACATATAATATAAATATACATATAATAAAAATATAAATATACATATATATATATATATGTTAGCGGCTTTCCAAAAATAAGAGTAATAATACCGCATTCTTATTTACTTGTGTTCATTTATAAAAAGTAAGGTGATTGAACTTCCCAATTTTACTTTAGTTAAAATAATTAAACAATTGTGACGTCACTACCGGTCAGCCCACCTCACCTGACGAACAGGTGGAAGTGGTCGAGATTGGAGGGGCGATGGTCTAATAAAAGGCCTTGCACCTCATTAAAGCGACCATTATTATCTGAGCAACCTTAGGAGTAAGACCTTAACAGCCTATGATGACAAAAAGTGTCCTAAAAGTGTATTATTGTCATTTATTGTACGATGGTGCTACTAATATTACTGTAAATAGCTAAAGTGCTGATAGCTTAAAAAGTGTGCTGTGTAAAGTTATAAATTAACGATAAATATGAGTATTTTACAACGAAGTTTCTTTTCTACAACGAAGACCTCAGCCTTCCTACTACGAGTTACCACGATTAGCGCTCAAAAGGAAGCCGAGCCCTAACATATATATATATATATATATATATATATATATATATATATATATATATATATATATATATATATATATATATACCTAACATTAAATATATACAATAAAATATATAACTTATATAACTAAAACTAGGAATCCTTCATTCTACCAGCAAAGAAAGCACGTAACGATTTCTTAAAAACGAACTTGTTTGGGGCATTTTTAATACTAAGGGGGAGTCGGTTCCAAAGGCGCGCTGCCTGCACGCAGAACGAATCTGACATAAAGCCAGTGCGATGTGGAGGGATGGATAAGGACATATTGCCAGAAGAGCGAAACTGACGGTTGCGAGAAACGCCGTAGTATTGAAAGAGGGACCTGAGGTATACAGGAGAGTGTGGATCGTTGAGGACAGAGTATAGAGTGCACAGCATGCGAACACTGCGTCGTTGACGGATGGGAAGCCAGCCAAGCTGGGAGCGGTATGAAGAGACATGATCGTATTTACGCAGACAAAAAATGAAACGAATGCAGTTATTGAGAAGGCGATCCAACTTATTGAGAAGTTCTTCAGTTAGGTCAGGATAACACACATCACCATAATCAATTATAGGTAGAATTAGAGTGTTTATAAGGAGAATTTTAGTCTTGATAGGCAAAAAGTGCTTTAGCTTATTTAGTGAATGAAGAGAACCCATAACCTTTCGGCTGACCTCAGAAACCTGCGCTTTCCAATCCAACGAACTGTCGAGCATAATGCCTAGGTCCTTAACACTGTGACTAAATTGTATTGGTGATCCGTTAAAGTTTACTGGTGCAATAGTGTCAAAGTCCAGTCTGGCCACCTGTCGAGAACTGCCAATAACGATGGCCTGGCACTTAGACGGGTTCACATAAAGGCCATACTGCTCAGACCACTGTTGGATGTGCAATAGGTCCAGGTTGAGCCTATCAATCGAACTCGAAATATTAGTCACTTCACACTGGTCGTAAAGCTGCAGATCGTCGGCATACAGGTGGTGGGAACAACGAAGGCCAGGTGTGATAAAATTTATGAAGGTGGAAAAAAGGATATTAAACATTTTTCCCTTGATGTATTTCGATATTCACGTAATCAATATATATAATAAAAGAAAGTGTACAATGTGCGTGCCGCTAAAACTCAGAAATGAGTCCCGATACGATCAAGGAAGCTATATGGGGTGGTAGCCCTCTATCTCCCGTCCATGAAGAAGTTTTCCGTTTTTACCTTAAGGGTGTGCTTTTGAAGATATTAGGGGTGAAAGTTTCGCCCTCTGAGACCCAGAAGCAGTTGTTTTTGTTTTTGAATTTTGAACCTTAACTTAATAAAGGAAAGTTCAGAATAGATGGTGAAATATATACCTACAAAAAATTGTACCTGGTGAGGTGTCTCGGGTCTCGGAGGCTAGATATTTCTAGAACAGTCCAGAACATTCGAGAGTATTCGAGAGCATTCCACAGCATATCAGAACATTTTGGAATGTTGGCGAATATTCGAGAACATTCTAGATCATTCCAGATTGTGAACATTCCAGAACACTTTCGAATGTTGTGGAATATTCTGGAACATTGGATGCCGTCTCGGAGGCTAGACATTTCTGGAACAGTCCAGACCATTTGAGAGTATTCGAGAACATTCCACGGTTGGTTACGCAGTTTTCGCTACTTAGCGAAATACTTTTTACCAACATTTTAGGTTTTTCTTCATCCTGGCAACCCTGTGACCATAGATAAAGCTTGTTTAAACGTCAAATTTGATTTAAAACAGTCAATTCGCAACCTCCAAGGCGTGCTGGTGTGTGACCGGTAAGTTTACTCAATGTTTTGTCCGTTTTGTTCAACTGTTTATGGAGCTTGAACCTTAAGTAACTAAAACACTGTTAATATTAAATAAAACCATGTTTCATATAGTTATTTATCAAGTAAATAAGTTGAACATTGCGGTTAGTTTTGTATTATTTTGAATAGATACCTATAATTCTGGATCAGACAAATCGTTACGTCCTTTTGGTTACAATTTGAAACGTAACATATAGCCGGACTAGAAAAATGTAACCAAACGGACACGGTAAAGTTACATGCACATTGAGTATGTATAGTTTTGACCGTGACTTTGTCTATACTTATTTAATTCATGTGGAATTAATAAGTCATATTTTAGTAATATTGAGTTTCTTATGTTTAAAACTCTCTCTACTGATTTTGGTACATATTTTGTAGTCCTTTTTTTATTCACTGAGTATTTGTGTAAATTTTTGATTATTGTGATCTCGTCTTTACTTTGTCCATTAAGTTACATGGGTGTCCATTTGGAAATGTCCCCTTGATTTCAAAAGTATTTATTATTGTTTATTCAAAGTTTATAAGCTAAACTATTTAATTTTTTTGACAATAATCACATGTTTTGTTAATTCTAATGATTGTTATTCGTCACATGGCAGTAATACCAATCACTATTTAATAAACCTAAAAATAACGTACGATTTGGGGCCACCTCGTAACCAAACCACCTAAAATTCCCTTTTATGTAAAATGTTTGTTCTAAATTGGTAAATTGGTTAGGTTGTTTATTAACATTATTATGCTTTAAACATAAAAACATTTGCTTCAAGTATGTCTTTTATTTACTATATCAAAAACCATTTGTAACCAAACGGACCGCAAAAAACCTCCCTCATCCTATTAAATATTAATTTTAACTGGTTTATGCTAAAAATATGACGATTCTCTTTTGTGTTTCATAAACTAGAATATATTTACTCATAGAATTACATAAAAAAGTACCAAGTAATCCAAATTATATTTTCAACTCGTCAAGTGAGTCATGGTACAACTTTAAATGGAAATGCCCGTGAGTCAGAATCCAAAATTTTAACCCACTTTCCACTTTTGTATTCATCGTTGTTATCGATATTGAAATTGAAAATACCACATAGGTAGGTATCGTTGTCTGAGTACCCACAACACAAGCCTTCTTGAGCTTACTGTGGGGCTTAGTCAATTTGTGTAAGAATGTCCAAATTTTTTTTACTACTAACGCCATCTGTTAGAAAAATATATAAATAACATTAGCACAAATTATTTTTCTAACAGATGGCGTTAGTAGTAATACAGTGTTATTGATTTATATAATTTTTTTAGGTTTATAAAATGATGATATATTTTTGTTTGATAATACAGGTTGTTTGATAAGGTACCTTTACCCATGGAACGTCACAAATTACTATGTCAAATCTCATTCTTAACAGTGCGATAGTTTTTCCGTAAAGTGTACCACAAGAATGCATAGATTGTCGAATAGTGAACACGTTATCTACGCCTGTCTCAAACAGGATAGATAGAGTTAGGCCAAGAAAAGACTGCAGTGATTTTGATAGCCCACGCAGTGCAAGAAAGTGTTATTTATACGTCATAATTTCATAGAAGTTTGACGTTTAAAATGACACTTGCACTGCATGGGCTATCATAATCACTGCAGACTTTTCTCTGTCTGACTCTACCGTCATAAACCCGATAATTCACAACAAACACCGATAACGAACTCTGCGAAACATGAAGTCATAAATGTCATGTGAAAAATATCGTTCTGACTTTTTGACTATTTTCAAAAAGGTTAGGCTACAGGGCAAACCCTTTACCCGATCGTCTTTGTTTTAGACTCAAATTGTAGCTGACTAAATTGTCCAGAGGAATTTTTCTCAAATTTTTGATATCATTCTTCGTTTCCAAAATATCGAGCGCCAAAATCAAAACTCGGAAAAAATTGAATTTTGTTTTCACTATTTCGGCCTTAAGGCGCTACGCGCTGTTTTTGGCCGTAAACTCCTACTTTCTAGAGTATATATCGTCTTAACAGTTCAACAAAAAAATATGAAAAAAATATATATGAATCTACGTTTTATGTACAACACTTGTAACGTTTGACTTTTTTCCTGTGACTTATACTTTTTCCAATAAAGGAACATTACGATAGGCCGTTTTGCGACTAACTTTGCCTATTTCTACTAAACGGTTTATTCGATTAAAGTTATTTTTAAAGTAAAATAAATGTTTTAACCGACACTACACATGCCACGTAGAATAATGTTAATCAATAACTTTTTTTTAAGAAATCGAATATTTTTCAACATTTCGTGCGTATACAGCTCGAAAAAGGCGTGGCCGGCAGTCGTGTGCTAGCTTTGAGACAAGGAGGCTGTGTCGCTCGTCGCTCCGTGCCTTCCTTGTATTCTGCATGCTTGTGCTGAGCCCAAGTGCAATAAAATTGGAGTTATTGTGGCCAAAGATTAAATAACTGCAGAAAGTTGATTTGGTTGTGACGCGCTTTAGCGCGCGGAACACGGTATTTCGCAGCCTATTATTATGAAGGTAATGACAATATTTCCACTTATGTTACGTTTTTAACTGTTTTTAATAAAGATCGATTCCTAAAAAATAATAATTAATTAATCATAATCAACATTGGCAATTTATGTTGTAGGTATATCTATCTATCTTCTATCTAGGTATATAATAATCTATATATATATAAATGCAAGTGTCCTGACTGACTGACTGACTGATTCATCAACGCAGAGCCGAAACTGCAAAAGATAGAAAGTTGAAATTTGCACACCAGATTACATTTATAAAGTGTACAAGAGATAAGAAGCGATTTTGAGAAATTCAACCCCTAAGGGGGTTAAAAAGGGGACGAAACTTTGTATGGGGTTCAAGTTTTATTTTAAGCTAGGAATTTGAAACTTCGTAAAAAGATATATTATTAAAATACAAAAAAAAAAAAATCAGCGTTTTTGAAAATTCATCCCCTAAGGTGGTAAAAAAGGGGTTGAAAGTTTGTATGGATATCAAACATTTCATCGAGCGCGGGACTTGAGTCTTTGTATTTGGGGATATTATAAGAAGACAGGAAAAGTAAACTTAGCGTTTTGTAAAATTCATCCCCTAACAGGGTTAAAAAGGGGATGAAAGTTTGTTTTGGGGTGCACATTTTATTATAAGCTAGGAACTTGAAACTTTGCAAAAAGGTATTCCTTAAATTAAAAAAACATGAAAACTAATTTAGTGAGAAAGGGGTTGAAAGTTTGTATGGAGATCAAATATTTTGTGAGTGCGGAACTTGAATCTTTGTATAAGGGGATATTATTAGAATACAAGAAAAGTAATTCATTCCTTAAAACGGTTAAAAGGGGTTTGAAAATTTATATGAAAACTTCATACAACTTGCATAAAAAGAAAAATAATTTCAACATTGCTTGGATATGAAAATTATAGGTACCTACTAAAGATGTAAAATGTTGAAGATGAGATTCCACGCGGACGAAGTCGCGGGCAACAGCTAGTACTATATAGTTTGATTCAGAAACCATTACATTTTTAGGATTCTTCTTCTTCGCCTAGCCTTTTCCCATATCATTTTGGGTCGGTTCTTCTCATTCTTTCTTCTTTCTTCATTCTTCGCCAGGCGTACCTGTTCTGGGTCGGCGAGACATCTATTTACTTTTAGGATTGTTACCTATTAAAATGATGTTAGTTTATTAAGTAAATTATGTTTTCTCAAACATGCGTGGAAATATTGTCATTACGTCCCGTCCTTATTTGAACTTTTATAGGTATTTCCTCGCATTTTTTGAGAGAAGTACTTACATATTTCAATCGCTATAACATTTACCGGCCTTATGTTCATAAAATATACTTTCTTTGCTGTCTGTTTAATATCATACTCGGCAGGCATAATTATAATAGGGATATCCCGGCCATGTGTAAATTTTATAAATATCTTCTTTCGAGAAATGTTTTTTTATGTGCTAGTCAGCAAATGAGCCGCCTGTTGGGAAGCGGTCATCGTCGCCCATGGACTTATGTCCATGTTGCTTATGCAACATCACATGTATTAAGAAATTTATAAAAGGTAAACCAATAAAACGCAGGTTTAAAAATCAGTAAACTTTAAATCTCTTTGACAATCATTTATTTATATTTGTCGTATTGACCGTGAAAAGTAATTTACGACCTCCACTAAATGCATGATCTACTCATACATCATCATGTTTGAAAACAAAATATCTGCAAACAATAGATATACGAGTATAGCGCCAACTGCGCGCCTCTGGGCTGTATCACGTATTCACGTACGATCGCAGTGAGCGGGGAAAGCGGGTGGTGCGGGTACAGAGTGCTTAGCTCTCCGCCCAGACGCTCAAGGGCATTGGGCCTACCTATCGTTTTAACTTTTTTCGTTTTTGACTTTCTATACTGGAGCGAACGAAAAGACATTTCCAATGTCAAAAGTCATATCGCAATATAGTCATCCACCGAATATTAAGCCTAATGTCATTAAATTAGGGCTCATTTTACATTGAGACAATAGGTATCCTTAACTTTTAGCGGTAAGTTTAAAACTTTTTGTGAGTTAATAAGAAAGCAGAACAGCAGTATCACCTTCGCGTGTTACCGCCGATACCCGATGTATCTTTCTAAAATCCGAAGGTCATTCTGAGAGTTAACGAACTGTATATATATATTTGTGCAGTCGCCATCAGATATATCTACCGGAACGGTCAAGGCGCTCACAAATACTTAGGGCATACTGAAAATTCCTGGAAATATATCATCATCATCATCTCAGCCATAAGACGTCCACTGCTGAACATAGGCCTCCCCCTTGGACCTCCATTCGTACCGGTTGGAAGCGACCCGCATCCAGCGACTTCCGGCGGCCTTAACAAGGTCGTCTGTCCATCTTGTGGGTGGACGTCCTACGCTGCGCTTGCTAGTCAGTGGTCTCCACTCGAGCACTTTTCGACCCCATCGGCTCTGCGTGAAATATGGCCTGCCCATTGCCACTTCAGCTTGCTAATCCGGTGGGCTATGTCGGTGACTTTAGTTTGTCTACGGATCTCCTCATTTCTGATTCGATCACGCAGAGAAACTCCGAGCATAGCCCTCTCCATAGCTCGTTGAGCGACTTTGAGTTTTGAGATGAGGCCGATAGTGAAAGACCACGTTTCGGAGCCGTAAGTCATCACTGGTAACACACATTGATTAAAGACTTTCGTCTTGAGGCACTGAGGTATGTCGGACGAAAAGACATTACGTAGTTTCCCGAAAGCTGCCCAACCGAGTTGGATTCGGCGGTTGACCTCTTTCTCGAAGTTGAACCTACCTAATTGGACTACTTGTCCTAGGTTCTACTTGTACGAGTCAACAACTTCGAGTACCGAGTTCCCAACAGAGCCTGGGATGGGCACAACATTGGCATTTGACATAAATTTCGTCTTGTCCATGTTCATTTTCGAGCCCACCCGTTGTGAAACGGTTGAGGTCATCGAGCATCATGCTGAGTTCCTCCATCGACTTTGCCATGACTACGATATCGTCGGCAAACCGAAGGTGAGTGATGTATTCGCCGTTGATGTTGATGCCAAGTCCTTGCCATTCCAGGAGCTTGAAGGCGGGAACTATATGAGACGACTTATTTTTCCTAAGTGGCCAGCATATATCAGAATCCAGAAACTTTCAGTATGGCCCACGTATCTGGACACGCCTCTATTATCAAGGCGTTAGAGTGCGTGTTTAGATATTGTGAACACCTTGGCCGCTCCGATATATCTGATGGCGACTGTACCTACCTATTTAAAGGTAGTTATCAAATTTTAGCCTTATTAGTGTTATATTACATTCAAGAAATAACTGAGACAGATGAACAAATACTTAAGGATGACTCACGTTGGACAGGGCCGTGTCCGGGCCGGAGCTTCCGGCGCTTACTATACTATGACATGACAGGTGATCACGTGATGCTTTCCATAGAAAACGATGCGCCGGGAGCTCCCGGCCCGGACACGGCCCTGTCTAACGTGAGTCATCCTTAATATTCAGTCTGTCTTTTTGTGTGTATGTATGTTCGCGATAAACTCAAAATCTACTGAACGGATTTTCATGCGGTTTTCGCCTATCAATAGAGTGATTCTTGCGGAAGGTTTAAATGTATAATTTGTTACAGTTTTGTATAACCCGTGCGAAGCCGGGGCGGGTCGCTAGTTTAATCATAATACAGAACTATGAAAAGCGACAGCCCTTAAGTAACAATAGCTTTAGCGTATATTTAATCTTTCCCAGCAATTACAAAGCAATTTATTACTTAAACGGTTTACATCATCAACGAAGCTTTTTTCAACATCATTACTTACTACAACAATGACAAATTACCATTTCAAAGGCTCATTAAACTTCTAGTCTATGAGTTGTTTTCAAATGTACAAGACGTACCTATTTTAATTCGAAACAGTTACCTACTAGATATATATTCAAAATGGTTGGATTCCTTAGGAAAGATACACATTTTGGCAATTATTTACATAAAAACTTTGAAAATATGCTTAAGCCATTGAATTTGCCTATGTCTTTGTTAATGTGTCCAAATTACGAAATTTCTGGCGGATTTGTGACTCCAATCAGCTGTTTGCGCAAAATTAAATTTTTCCTGACGACAATTTGTTTTCTTTTTATTGTTTATTATCGTTTCAACTATTCTGTGGTCTTTACACACGTCAATTCAGTAAATTATGAAATAACATCATTCCTCGTTACATCAATATATATTGACAATCTATATTTTTCCTGTGTGTATATCGCTATATTCCTAGCTAACGTCAGAAATACCACGGACAATACCGCACTTATTATAAACCTTCAAAAAGCTTTGAGAAATTTGCGTTACGTCGATATTCACTTAAAAAACTTAACTACTTGGAACATTATTTCAATGCTTACAATTGTGTTGGGTTTTTTATTTATTCACTTTCTCTTTTATAAGACATATAATATGGCATCGTTATTAAATATTTTTCCCTTGATTTATTTCGATATTCACGTAATATACACATATCGTATGATGTGGATTATTAAACAAGAATTACAAATGTGGATAAATGAAATGCAGCAATATCGGGAAACATTCCTTAAATCGGCGGAGTATAATAACATGCCATGCGGAAACAGACAATTTGAAACATACCAATTTATTTTCAATGCTTTTGAAATATACAAAAAAGTCTGTAAAGTCCCGGTAAGTTGATACTTACTTATTTTGTTTACGTATTCTTTAGTACAGAATTTACGATTCAGTTTATAAAGAAAGATATACATCATCATCAAACGATTTAATTATGCTTATTTATTTACAGATTTCTTCCCATGTATTGAGTTTCGTTATCAACTCCCTTTTATATCTACAAGTTAATATAGATATAAAAAAACAGTACCCTGAACAAAGTGTTTTGTCGGTAAGCATCTATTGACATTACTTGATATTTCGAAATTATAAAAGTTTGAAAATTGTTTTTTTTTATTTACTTAAAATTAAAAGGAGTTTGATGGTGTTTTGTTTGATGGCCGGTTTCATTTGTTTTTATTTAAAAATGTTCATTAAGTTGCCAGCTAAAGTAGAGATGACTTTTTATTCATTATGACTCTATTGCTTACATGGATAATTAAGTATGGTCTTTAAAAACTATTTTTCTATTACATTAATATTTTTGGAAATAATCACTAATAAGGCCTAATAAACATCAATGTCTACAACCCTTTTACTTGCATGGAGTTTTGTTTATGGTTTTTCGTATCATAAAAAGCTATATAGCGTGTATTTTTGATATGGCCATATTCTAAGTGTAGTTAGTATAAACCCAAATAGATATTTAATAACGATTTGTTACTGTAAAATTATTTTGATAGTAAATTAAAACACTATGTAATTTTTATTCAAATTTGCGCAGTATTAGAAAAATTAAAATAATTACATTTCTTTTAAAACGAAATGGCGGAAAAATTGGGAAAATTGGAAAAGTTGATAATTTGTAGTACGTGACTTAGGCAGTTTATTCGGGGTTTGTAATTATTTTATATTTAAAATATTAATAATCACAAATAGTGTAAATTTCTAAGGGTAGGTAGTAAGATTTTTCATATAAGTACCGATTTTTCATATAAGTTTACAATAATTGGCAAAAGATAATATAGGTTATCTTTTGCCAATAATTGTAAATTTACATAAATTATGATTTAAGTACCTACCTTATGTATTTTCTAACACTGATTAAGCAGTGAAAATTGATGTTTTAATTTGATTTACTATTTTTCCCACAATCAGTAAACAATTATCTGGCACATAATATTAATTTCGGGCATAAAGAAAAAAATCAAGCATTTAAGGATTAAATATACACGCTCTCCATCTAGGTACATAATATAATAGTCTGAATAGGTTTTTAGTTCTCCTAACCTTTTTTCCTTTTTAGTTTCTTCTGCGACGTGAAAAATTATCGCTCTATATATGGTTAATGAAAAATATCCTACTCTTGTCTTTCGTGTGTTACGCCTGCGAACGTTTCTACATACTCATGCAAAAAGCCGATGAACTTTGTTATGATTTACTTACCATTGAAATCCCAGGTAATAATAATTATAATAATTTATCACATAGCCTAGTATTTAGTCCATCGCTTTCACCCAATAGCATAGTTCATTTTATTTTCACCAACTCTCAATAGTCCTTACTCCCATGACACGGGCAAGCGCAGCATTTGCTCGGTGTACCCTGGTTACATCTCAATAAACTGTCAAAGGGGCCTCTCCGTGTTGCGTTAGTCTTCGCGGAAGCCTCCTAAATATCTGGAACACCATTGTTCTGGGTAAAGCCGTTATAATTTATATATTTTTGCAAAAATTATATTCAAGTCGACAAAAAATACCTTTCTGTACGCATGAACTACCTACCTTTAGCAAACTTGTCGCATTTGTGGCCGATTAATTTACTAATCATTGGCCATATGTCTTTGTAACCTTTGATCAGAGCAGAACTAATGAACTTACTTTAAAATACTTCCCAGAGGACTTTCGGCGATTGTGCAAGAATGTGCCGCGGCTGAAACGGGCGCGTTTCGACCGCGTGCGAGTCTGTGGCATACCACTGCAGTTCAGGCTGGTGCTGCAGACCATCGGAGCGATCATGGGGTACATTGCCGTTATATTGCAGTTTAACATCGGTTAACCCCTTTGTGTGGTTGGCTGGCTTATAGTTGATTAAGTTTAGAGGGGAACCGTATAAAAATAATTGTTATAAAAAAACTAGTTACTCGTACAAGTACAAGGGGGCATTTAACGCAGGGGCTTCATTTTATACGGCACTCCCGTCATAAAGATTTAAATTGTGCAAAAATGGCAACTTCAGTTTAATGTGTGCAATAACAGCAACTTTATAACTACAACTCCGATTAGTGAATATATGTGTTGCAAAGTAGGTAAATATTTATTTCACGATGTTCTGATTAGGTGGTGCGATGCACAATATTCCTGTACGCTTTAGAAAAGTAGTTTACAAATAAATTGTATAAAACTCTATTGTTTTTATTTTGAATGAACTGTGTCAGCTAAGTTACGCAGAATTAAGTTTTATGGTGTTAGGCACGCACCTCGCACACTGCATCATGGCACGGCTACGTCATCGATATACGTCACAGCGTCGTCTCACCTGCACTGCATCACGCCGGCGCCCTCGTCACCACGTTACGTTACGTTGCAGCCACCCCGCGCCCGCGCCGCGCATCATCGATATTGGGGAATTGGTCCAATCGTGTTAATAAAACGCAAGTGCAAGCTCACTCTGAGCCTTTTTGACACCTAACATCGGGTCTTAGGACGACGCGTTAGATTTAGCTATAAATGTAACTTTATATTTTGTTTAAATCTCTTTTATTCGACGCATTCTTATTATTTATCTCCTCCACTGCTGCCTCCCTATATAATTGGCGCAGTCGTGAGTCGAGTCGGTTCGGTACGCGAAATCTAGCATTGATATCCCGTCCTGAGCACGAATCTTCGTATGCATCGACTCTACAAAGAACCTGAGCAGCACAGACGAGGAGATCTACTTGGCGCTTGAATAGAGAGAAGAAAACGTGAAATGTGGTGGCGAGTACACATAGGGTTTGGTTGCATTCCTGTGTATTTCCCCCTTTTCCAAAATTTTTCACCCACTTTCCGCCCAATCTAGGGATAGGAGTAATAGGTTTCGGCGCATCGAGCGCATTGATTTATTTAGTAATTTAGATAGTATTATTGAAGAAGACGAAATGGCAAACAATGATTTTAATTATATTTTTAAAGCCCTTTATAAGGTAGTTCCAGAATTCGATGGAAATCCTAATGTTTTAGTTAGATTTATAAATATATGTGATCAGATAATTGTATGTGAGAGCAGAGGCTGGGAACGAATTAAATAATTTGTCGGTCTTAAATGGACTGTTAAATAAAATCACGGGTTCCGCAGCGCGAACCCTTACAAATAACGGAATTCCTAGTACCTGGGAAGGGATTAGAGATTCTCTAATAAATAATTTCTCCGATCGTAGAGATGAAACGGCGTTATACACAGATTTATCTATGATGACGCAAGGTAGGGCTGTTTTACGAGAAATGTCAGCACATGCTTTGTACGATAGTAACTTATGTACAATTGCACGAAACTGTAGAGACCACTATAACAGCAAAAAGAGAGTTTTATAAAAAACTTGCTTTAGAAACGTACCCGAGAGGTCTTTCTGAACCTCTTGGATCTCGTATGAGATACTAGCTGTGCCCGCGGCTCCGCCCGCGTGGATTTCGGCCTGTATGAGTAAGCTGCTAATTTGTAATCCTAATTTCTCTCCCTCTCCCCTAGAGGCGGAACTTGAAGTAAAGTTGACAGATGGATATGCTAGAGGACTGTAGTCCAGATAAAATATTTTACAATTAGGTACCACTAAATAAAACTACACTCCAAAATCAATAGTTTTTTCGCCCTTATTCAAATTTTACACGTGATTTAAACGACAGAGTAGTAGGTGTATGTCGGACGATACAGTAAGGCATACGCGCGCGAGTGAAAGCGAAGCGGCCTGCCTGGCTAGAGCGCCACTCACCGTGGTCTTCTTCGGACGCCTGAGGAAGACCACGTGCCCCTTGTAACCTCAATGCGTTGCGAGACTTTCGGGAATGATCCGATTTTTTTCGGGAAGGCATGGTAATGCGTATAAAATGCGAGTCCCAAATCGTTTGACTCCGCAAACGACCAGTGCCGGATAAAGATATTTTGATGCCCTAAGCATTTCTAGACCATGGTGCCCCCTCTCCCTAGGGTCATCAAGATTACATTGAATTTTTTTGGTAAATTGGCTCCAGCTGAGAATGGAAATCAGTCACATTTTATCACGAAAATTGATAGTGCCGCAGCAGTAACGTTGCAACACAGTACCTAATGCTGCTGCAGTCGCCACCCGAATGTCACCTTTATCATATCTCAGAATGTTATTTAAAAACGCGAGCGAAGCGAGCGCGAAAATTTATCGATATAAAAAACGCAATTTGATAGACAGTTGTACATTTTTACTTTTAGTATGGAAATCAGTCACATCATTTTATAACGAAAATTGAGAGTGCTGCAGCAGTAACGTTGCAACAGAGTAATGCTGCTGCATTCGCCACCCGAATGTCACCTTTATCGGTATACACCCACTTGCCAGAATTTCATTTGCCATAATTTCATTTGCCATAATAGTCAACAGCCATTATATTGTTTCCCATAATTACATACGCAATACTTATTGTTTACTGTAATATTAGTCACGTGCCAGAAACTTTGTTTCCCATAAAATCAATTTCAATAACATGGTTTTGTCATCATCATTGTAAGCCATAATTATCACTAGCCATAATATTTTTTTTTTACATAAACCAAATGCTACTAGAAAAATGGGTTAGGTTAGATTTGAACTGCGACCCTTACAGAAAAGTAATGCTACTGGAAAAGTGGGTTAGGTTAGGTTTGAACTGCGACCCTTACAGAAAAGAAATGCTACTGGAAAAGTGGGTTAGGTTAGGTTTGAACTGTGACCCTTACAGAAAAGAAATGCTACTAGAAAATTAGGTTAGGTTAGGTTTGAACTGCGACCCTTACAGAAAAGAAATGCTATCAGAAAAGTGGGTTAGGTTAGGTTTGAATTGCGACCCTTACAGAAACCAAATGCTACTAGAAAAATGGGTTAGGTTAGGTTTGAACTGCGACCCTTACAGAAAGGAAATACTACTGGAAAAGTGGGTTAGGTGAGGTTAAATATTCTATTAAATAGTATTATTACAATTAATAATATGGACAACAACACGTATGGCACTCGTACGTTCTGGAATCTAATAATCGGGTAAACAAAGAGTATGTCACATCATTTTTATGGTAAACAAACAATTCGGGCAAATGAATTTCGGGCAAATAAAATTCGGGCATATGAGTATTATCCATATATATATTACGCGAAGCCGATTTTTGTACATCCCATCAGATCTACAGTTATGATCCGATTTTGATAAATGATATGTCATTAGATTCGTCTCATGCTGGAGGGTTGCATAAAACTTTTACTTTTTTAATTTTTGGACGAAAAAGTGCTAAAAAATTAATATTAAACAACTACTGTGCACTAACCGACCAAACCAAATCAACGTGACCTGTGAATCGTGTTTTGACTCAAGATGTCAAAATAAAAAATACATGAATAGAACTCAAACATGTAGGAAGCTGTTAAGCATGATTACATATTACGTTTTGAGTCGGCAACATATAATTCGCAACACTTTAACATGTACGAAAATACAAAAATAATTCTGCTTTTTGTTTATAATGATTGACAATCATAATATTATTGTGTCAACGTGACAACTTCTCATTTCTTTTTTATTCGTGACTATTATGTCAGTAGTATTTTGTTAGGTTATATTCTATTAATTAAGTATCTTATAAAAATATTGATATGAAAACTTTTTCGTGCATATTAAATTTTGCGGGAAAACAAGGCGATGAAGTGCGATTTGGATTTGTACAAGGAAGGTTCCGTGCCACTACAACGTCATATGCATATTGACTAAATTGCATAAAAATAAAAATAAATTAATCACAATGTCTTTTTAGGGTTCCGTAACCAAAATGGCAAAAACGGAGCGGAACTGTAGTTTCGTTATGTCCGTCCGTCCGCCCGTATTTCACAGTCGATTTACTCGGAAACTATAAGCACTACAATAATAAAATGTGGTAGAGAGGTGTAAGCTATCTATAGTACCCTATACTGAGCAAGGTCTGACATGCTCTTGGACGGTTTTTATTAGACTAGAAGATGCCGAACTTCTTGCGGGCAAAATAGTCATAACCATAATAGTAAAAAGTATTTGTGGGTTCCCATGCTACCCGTTTATTGGAACCTGTCCAGCCGTTTTGGCATCACAGACACGCATACATACATAAGTACCTACAGTGACCTCTAAATCACCCGTTTCAGTTACTTTTAAGGGTTTTGGATTTGGATTTCTTCTTTTATTTTAAGACTTTGTTGCTTCTTTGCATAAATTTATGATTCTATGTCAACGGGAAATAGGTACCTTCCGTGTAGATTTTTTAAGTAAGTATTACAATTATAAGTATGTCACTTTTTTCGTGACCTAACAACAATTTGACAGTGTCGAATTCCAAGATTTTTTGATCAACTGGAATGACCTGGAACTTTAATATTTTAATACCTTACCCGCATTGTAACTTCAAGTTGATCCCCCAATCCGTTCCTGAGAAAAAGCTTTGTGCTCTATCTCTGGCGATAAATTGATCTTATATTAAGCTTCCGTTATTACCTCCTGAGATAAGGAACCCCAAAATTAGGTTCAAATAGCAAAGAACTGGATACATGGATTGTTTCTCTGTCATTCTGTTGTCTTTTCAATTTTGAGGTATAGACTTTCGGTTCCAAATTCAAATTATGAATCTTCAATTATTTTACGCTTCTTCAATTATTAACCGCCTTCCAAATCTCAAAGAAGGAGGTTATCAATTCGGTTGTATGTTTTTTTTTTATGTTTCTAAATTAATAAAATTTCTAATTAAATTCTTTTTTTGATTGTATGTAAATGCATACAGATTGGTCCCGTTTTTGTCAAAACCCAGTTCTGATGATGGGATCCATGACGAATCGAGGGAACTCCTCAAATCTTGAAGGCATACATATAATGATTTTTGTGATTTAATCAACAAATCAAATCAACTTCATTAAAACCGATTAAACAAGATTGTCAGACTCACCCCAAATCAATGTGGTTTCACAAGCGGAATAGGAACGATAGATGCAATACATAGCGTGAAGATTCTCATGGAAAAATACAGATCACTTAAAAAAGACCTCCATCTTGTATTCATCGATCTTGAAAAAGCTTTTGACCGCGTTCCAAGGGCACTGATTTGGCAAGCTTTAAGATCGCAACGTGTCCCAGAGCAATACATCGCATTAATAAAAGATCTATATCAGGGAATAACTACACGGGTTAGCAGTCCTGCGGGTCAGTCCGACGAGTTCGAGGTAAAGGTCGGAGTTCACCAGGGTTCCACTATAAGCCCGTTACTATTTAATCTAGTGATGAACTACATCACGGAACATCTGCAGCGCCCGCCACCTTGGTCTTTGCTCTACGCTGACGATGTAGTTCTCATCTCAGAAACCTTAACGGAAGTGCAGGAACAGCTCAACGCATGGCAGCGAGCTTTGGAGAGACATGGACTTCGAGTGAACAGGGACAAAACCGAATACATGATGTGCAACCTGTCTGGAGGCGACGCCAATAACAACGCATCAGTAATGATTGAGGGTTCCTCATTAAAACAAGTACAAGAATTTAAATACCTCGGTTCAATCGTGGCCCCGAAACAGGCGACTGAAAAGGACATCCAGCACAGAATAACAACCGCCTGGCTCAAATGGAGGTCACTATCGGGCGTGCTATGTGACACCAGAATGCCCATAAAGCTTAAAGGCCAAGTCTATAAACAGGCAGTCCGACCAGCGCTAATTTACGGATCGGAATGCTGGCCAATGAGAAAGGAAGATGAGCAAAGGATCCACGTCACTGAAATGAAGATGTTGCGTTGGGCCGGAGGAGTTACGAGATTAGACAGGATAAGAAACGAATATATTAGAGGAACGTTCAAAGTCATAAAATTTGAGGACAAACTGAGAGAAAATCGCTTGCGGTGGTACGGACACGTCATGAGGCGAGACCAGGACCATATGACGAGAGCAGTGATGCAAATAGAGGAAATGAAGCGAGGCAGAGGCCGACCTGCCGCCACCTGGAAGAGCACAATCGAAAAAGATCTTAAAGCTAATAATGTAGACGCAGGGACAACACAAAATAGATTGTTGTGGCGAACACGTACGAGGAGGGCTGACCCCAAGTGATATGGGAACATAGCCAGGAGAAAGAAGAAAGAATCAACAAATCAAGCATATAAATTCAAAATCGTGACATTTGATAAAGTGGAACTGCTGATGATGATCAGAATGGAACTCTTCAACGACGCATAGTTCACGTTTGGCGATTTGTCCTCTTCATTATATGTATTTCTTAAGCAAGTTAAGTTTTTAAGCCACATTTTTGTCGAGATCGAGTTAGGTGATTCTTAAATTGTGTCCAAAAATTTTTTTTCTCAGAAACGTTTTTATTTTTCACATATTATTACATATATCAAAAGTGCATACAAAAAGCAATTTTTTGATTCATATGGTCAAGCTAAAGGAAAGGTAAATAAAATGAGTACATAAACACGGTTGTGATAAAGTGTCCCTCAGTCGTGACATTTCGGCATTATGGTGGCCAACTCGGCTATTTTGATTTATATAGTTATTTTAACATAGCCTAAGTCACTCCTATGACTACAACAAACCTAATGACAGCTCAGACGTTGAAATCCGTCAAACTATAAAGGCTGTAGAGCGTGACAAAGAATCCGATACACATCATACATACATACAAGCGAAAAACATTTTTTTTTTGCTTTGGCAGTCGGGCAATAATAGCAAATGATCTGTAGCTAATAAAAATGCATTTCTGAAAAGTGCATGTGCCTCTAAATTAATCAAACGAATTAAGAATGACATGACCACGTGTCTAAATGTCACGAACGTGGACTCAAAAGTCCGTGGTGGTGACAGATTTTTAAGGCCACGGTCGTGATAATTTGGAACATGTTCGATATTACATAAACATTCCACTAAACTACGCCAAATACGCTAAAATCACCATGCTACGTGCAGTCGATATCGCCATTCACTTTACTATGGAAATTGACAATAACACCGACATGTCGGAGCAGTAGTGCAGCTGCGGTCGGAAGTACGCTAAAATCACCATGCTACGTGCAGTCGGTATCGTCATTCACTTTACTATGGAAATTGACAATAACACCGACATGTCGGAGCAGTAGTGCAGCTGTGGTCGGAAGTACGCTAAAATCACCATGCTACGTGCAGTCGGTATCGTCATTCATATTTTACTATGGAAATTGACAATAACAGGCCGCTGCAGTAATGTCGGAGCAGTAGTGCAGCTGCAGTTGGAAATGGACTGGCATCTATATTCGTAGAACAACAGGTAAGTACTTTGCAATTGCATTGTAAGTAATTGCATAAGTAGGCACTGCAAACAATAATAAAAGCACTGTCGAAATTTGCAATTATTTCTCACGCGACATGATATTCACGCTAACTCAGCCGATTAGCGTCGAGTTATTCAATTCGGAGACCGAGTGTTCCCGTAGCGGTGACTCACAACAATTCTCACGTGTCGATCACGTATTGTCTCGATTACGCACAGATAATTTGAATACAGAAAAGACAGCTAATTTAAAACAACTTTGTACCAAATATGCCGACGTATTTTATGTTGAAGATGAGCCACTTACGTTTACTAATCAAATAAAGCACTGCATACAATTGTTGTGTTGACAGGCGCACTAGTACCTGCTATGAAAAGCTTCCAGTGGATGTTATTTACCTGGACTACGAGAAAGCATTCGACCGCGTCCCGATAAACAGACTCCTTGCCAAGTTACAGCATTTTGGGATTCGCGGAAATTTGCTCAACTGGATAAAAGACTTCTTGACAGGGAGGAAATTTCATGTACGAGTTGGAGAGCACCTTTCGGATCCGTATGACGTCTACAGTGGAGTTCCACAGGGTTCTGTGCTCGGACCAATGTTGTTTGGTATTTTCTTAACAGACCTTAGGCAAGTTGTACACTCGGGCATGTTTTTATTCGCTGATGACACAAAGATTATGGGAAACCCGCTTATCAGTCAGAACATCATACAGCAGGACTGAGACCGCATTTTACAATGGACGAAAGATTGGCTTATAACCCTCAACGCAGACAAGTGCACTGTACTTCATATTGGCAAAAATAACCCTACGCACACATATAATATTGGCTCCAAAAGTTTACAGAGCGTTGCTTCCCAGCGTGATCTTGGTGTAGTTGTAACTAACAATCTTAAATGGGAACAACATGTTTTAGGGTTTACCAAAAAGGCAAATTCGGTTTTATACATGACCAGGAAAGCTTTCCGTTACATAGACAAGAATCTCTTTATTAAGCTATATAAGACATATGTAAGACCCTTACTGGAATATGCCTTCCAAATTTGGAATCCATATTTTAAGAAGGATATAAATCTTATTGAAAAAGTCCAAAGAAGAGCCACAAAATTGGTACCATCTCTTCGTAACCAACCATATGAAGATAGATTAAAGGAATTGGACCTGACAACCTTGGAGCAGCGAAGGCAACGCGGTGACTTGATAGAAACGTATAAAATACTCACAGGACACTACAACGTACCCGGGTTAAGCGATATTTTTACTCGCAACATAAATGACAGACTGAGAGGACACTCTCTGAAACTGACACGGACGCAGAGTAGTAGCAACCCCAGACGACACTTCCTATCTAACCGCGTAGTGAGAGTGTGGATCAGTTTACCCGAGTCAGTGATCAGTGCACCTTCGATAAACTCTTTTAAAAACAAACTCAATGAACACTTTCGTAGACTACAAAACACAAGTGGACATTGATGTGCACGTATCAGCTTTAAGCTGCCTGTGCATTCACATATAATAATAATAATAAAAACGACAGATGAAATACCTATTTATTCGAAGACGTATAGATACCTACAAATTCATAGGGAGGAATTTAAATCTCAAATTACAAAAATGTTAGAACAGGGAATAATTCGACCGTCATCATCAGCCTGGAGTGCACCCACCTGGGTCGTCCCGAAAAAAGCGGACGCTTCTGGAAAAGTAAAATGGAGATTAGTTATAGATTTTCGGAAACTAAATGCCAAAACGATAGACGACAAGTATCCTATTCCTAACATAAACGATATATCGGACAAATTGGTAAAATAAATGCCAATACTTAACAAGTTGTTCGCTTTTACGTAAGACGCAGCGTTAGGCTCTTTCTGACAAAAGTATGTAGTAAATGAAGGTGTGACATTCCGTTTTAAAATATCGCTAACATTCACCAAAAGCCAAATTTCAATAAAAAATATGTTAAATATTTAGCTAATTATTGTTCATTATTTAACTTATTAAGGTAAGTTAAAAAGTTTTATGAGTAATTAAGAAAGCAGAATAGCATTCGCACATTCGCGTGACACCGGCGACAACCGAAATATGTTTCTAACACCCGAATGGCATTCATTCTAAGAGCTAATAGCAGATATATCTACCGGAACGGTCAAGGCGCTCACAAATACGTAGGGTATACTGAAAATTCCTGGAACAGGCCACATAGAAAAAATAAGTCGTGTCATGTATCAGAATCTAGAAACTCTCAGTATGGCCCACGTATCTGGACACGCCTCTATTATCAAGGCGTTAGAGTGCGTGTTTAGATATTGTGAACACCTTGGCCGCTCCGATATATCTGATGGCGACTGTACCTACCTATTTAGAAGTACCTAGTTATCAAATTTTAGCCTTATTAGTGTTATATTACATTCAAGAAATAACTGAGACAGATGAACAAATACTTAAGGATGACTCACGTTGGACAGGGCCGTGTCCGGGCCGGAGCTTCCGGCGCTTACTTTTCTATGACATGACAGGTGATCACGTGATGCTTTCCATAGAAAACGATGCGCCGGGAGCTCCGGCCCGGACACGGCCCTGTCTAACGTGAGTCATCCTTAATATTCACGATAGATTTCGTAGAGCTATCGTTTCACTACACTTAATAAAACAAAGTCCCCCGCCGCGTCTGTCTATTTGTGTGGGTTACTATCAAATTTACCTTATCGCTAAACGACCATTTCAGCTCTAGATGACATAAGAGTAAAATACACAGTCAGCATAGAGTCAATTCAGCTGGACGACATGAAAGTAGAATACAGTCAATTTAGCTGGGTGGCTAAGAATTAGAATGAATAAGTAGCCAAACGCATGGAAATATAAATAGTCCGTAGCATTAGAATACCTAATTCGTCGAAAGTAAAATTATTTGATTGACGTGAACACAGAACGAGTTAGTAGCTAAACCTCTGGAAAAGTAATGTGTTTACAATACAGATATGCGCGGGAAGGTTTTAATTATCAAGTGTCATATCAACACTTAACATTTTAAAAGGCTACAAATATAATGACCACCAAAAAATACTTTGGTACCCTAAATAAAAAAATCATGCTTACCAAAAAAAATTACTGAACACCAAAAAAATAAGGCCTAAAAATACAAAAGTACCACCATTTTAATTACGACTGCACTTCAAATTGTATTCAAATACCAAATATATTGAATGATCACCAAAAATCATTAATGATCACCAAATCTTGAAGACCAAATTAATGCGATAATTTCACCTAAATAAACCACAAAGATTACCAAAACATGTATACATATTACCAAATAAAGTAAACTGATGCCAAAATTACTAGCCCCTCCCGCTCAACCTCCCGTACCCCGCACCGCATACCTACCTTACCTAATCTACTTTTCTAGTAGCATTTCGTTATGCTACTAGACAAGTAAGTCAAACTGCTATCAGTTAAGTGGGTTAGGTTAGCACTGCGACCCATACAGAAACGAAATGGTACTAGAAAAGTAGGTTAGGTTAGGTTTGAACTGCGACCTTTACAGATACGAAATGCTACTAGAAAAGTGGGTTAGGTTAGGTTTGAACTGCGACCCATACAGAAACGAAATGCTACTAGAAAAGTGGGTTAGGTTTGCTATCCTATTAAAGCAAATGACTCCAAAATAATAATTCTTCTAGAAACGAAATGCTACTTGAAAAGTGGGTTAGGTTAGGTTTGAACTGCGCCCCATACAGGACCAAACTGCTATCAGAAAAGTGGGTTAGGTTAGGTTTGAACTGCGACCCTTACAGAAACCAAATGCTACTAGAAAAATGGGTTAGGTTAGGTTTGAACTACGACCCTTACAGAAAAGAAATTTTACTAGAAAAGTGGGTTAGGTTAGGTTTGAACTGCGACCTTTACAGAAAAGAAATGCTACTAGAAAAGTGGGATAGGTTTGGTTTGAACTGCGACCCTTACAGAAAAGAAATGCTACTAGAAAAGTGGGCTAGGTTAGGTTTGAACTGCGACCCTTGCAGAAAAGAAATGCTACTAGAAAAGTGGGTTAGGTTAGGTTTGAACTGGGACCCTTACAGAAAAGAAATGCTACTAGAAAAGTGGGTTAGGTTAGGTTTGTACTGCGACCCTTACAGAAAAAAAATGCTACTAGAAAAGTGGGTTAGGTTAGGTTTGAACTGCGACCCATACTGAAACGAAATGGTACTAGAAAAGTGGGTTAGGTTAGGTTTGAACTGCGAACCTTGCAGAAAAGAAATGCTACTAGAAAAGTGGGTAAGGTTAGCTTAGGTTTGAACAGCGACCCTTACAGAAACGAAATGCTACTAGAAAAGTGTCTTAGGTTAGGTTAGAACTGCGACTGTTACAGAAATAAAATGCTACTAGAAAAAGGTGACGAAGTGGATTAATTAATTTAATAGTATAACGATAATTATATTAAATATTTGCACATTTTTAATTAAAATGTGGTTACAATTTTGGTGGTAATTTACTATTTTTGGCTTTATAATGATTATTTTGGAGTCATTTGCTTTATTATGATATCAAGATTTAAAAATTTGGTTATAATTTTACATTAAAATGGAGTTCTAATTTTGGTGGTCATTTACTATTTTTGGGTTTACAATGATTATTTTGGTGTCATTTTCTTTAATAGGATAGCAAGATGTAAAAATTTGGTTATCATTTCACATTAAAATGGGATTTGAAATTTGGTAATCATTTACTATTTTTGGGTTAATAATGATTAGTTTGGTGTCATTTCCTTTAAAAGGATAGTAAAATGTAATAAAATTGGTAATCATATCACATTAAAATGGTGTTATAATTTTGGTGATCATTCATTATTTTAGGGTGGTAAAATAGATTTTTTTGGTATTAAATTTTACTAAATCTGGTGATCAGTTAAATAGCAGCCATTTTAAAATCAAGCCGTTTTGCTAACGGGTCGTTTGGCGTTTATTCCATTTAGTAAAGACATTACACAATACAGACTTTTTGCTTCTTAACTGTTTAGCGTTCATGTCTGTTTAGTAATTAAGACGTTCTAAGATACAAACGTTTTGCTACCGGACCATTTAGCGTTTATGTCTATTAAGTAATAAGTAACTAGCTGATGTGTCCGCGGCTCCGCCCGCGTGGAATTCGGTCTGTATGAGTAAGCTGCTAATTTGTAATCCTAATTTCTCTCCCTCTCCCCTGGAGGCGGAACTCGAAGTAAAGTTGACAGATGGATATGCTAGAGGACTGTAGTCCAGATAAAATATTTTACAATTAGGCACCACTAAATAAAACTACACTCCAAAATCAATAGTTTTTTTCGCCCTTATTCAAATTTTACACGTGATTTAAACGACAGAGTAGTAGGTGTATGTCGGACGATACAGTAAGGCATACGCACGCGAGTGAAAGCGAAGCGGCCTCTCACCGTGGTCTTCTTCGGACGCCTGAGAAAGACCACGTGCCCCTTGTAACCTCAATGCGTTGCGAGACTTTCGCGAATGATCCGATTTTTTTCGGGAAGGCATGGTAATGCGTATAAAATGCGAGTCCCAAATCGTTTGACTCCGCAAACGACCAGTGCCGGATTAAGATATTTTGATGCCCTAAGCATTTCTAGACCATGGTGCCCCCTCTCCCTAGGGTCATCAAGATTACATTGAATTTTTTTGGTAAATTGAGTGACGTTCATTGATGCATTACAGCTGAAAATGGAAATCAGTCACATCATTTTATCACGAAAATTGATAGTGCCGCAGCAGTAACGTTGCAACACAGTACCTAATGCTGCTGCAGTCGCCTCCCGAATGTCACCTTTATCATATCTTAGAATGTTATTGAAAACGAGAGCGAAGCGAGCGCGAAAATTTTTCGATATAAAAACGCAATTTGATAGACAGTTGTACATTTTTAATTTTAGTATGGAAATCAGTTACAAAATAATTTTATCACGAAGATTGACAGTGCTGCAACAGTAACGTTGCAACAGAGTAATGCTGCTGCAGTCGCCACCCGAATGTCACCTTTATCATATCTTAGAAAGTTATTGAAAACGCGAGAGAAGCGAGCGCGAAAATTTTTCGATATAAAAAACGCAATTTGACAGACAGTTGTACATTTTTACTTTTAGTCCCAACCAGGCGCGAATCTAGGATTTCATACAGAGAAGGGATGGGACAGTTGTCTATCAGCCTAGTTTCGCATAGGGCTCGATATTTAAGGGTCTCAGCGAGGTTGTTTTCATACAGAAAAGATGCAAGAAAGCTGAGCTTGGAATTGACCAAGTGAATTGAATTGGCCTCCGCGTAAGGTCAAATCGAAAGCCTACATTGGAGATGTTCTTACGTTCCCTCACTCTCTTACTTGATCCCTACGACCCTTCGTTATTAGATGGGTACTTGTACACGTATAAAAGTTTCATGTAGGTACCTACTCCACCACGACTGCAATGCTGATGCAGCCTGCGCGTTTTTTTGCCTACGGTTTTGGTGCCACCTAGACGTGGTGCCCTATAAGCAAGTGCTTATTTTGCTTAAAAGTGTTAAACCGGCACTGCAAATGACAGAGGTCAATGTTTTTTTTTTCAAAGTATCCATCTTCGTGGCCATTATTAAGTGATTAAAGGAGGCGATACGTATGAATATGGATTTGATATGGATGCGATATAATTACGATTAGGTATAATTCATGAAGGGGAAATTAATAATTTTAAATAATTATGCAATTATACGCGTATTGATATGAGTGTTAATTTTACTACGTAACTATGTAAACTCATTTTTAGTTTGCTTGACTACTTAATGTGTACTCAGTTCCCCAAAAGATGGCACTGTGCAATGTGTGGCAATTAATTTATTGTCGTTTAATTTTGTTGTATTATTAAATCAACACAATTATTCCATTAAATTTGTTGATATCCGTACCCCCTCTTCTAAACCTAGAGTTAATTTGGCAAACTCCTTCCTCAGTGGCTTATTCATGTCACAACATATTAAATTCAGCGCCATCTGTTAGTTTACCAGGGTACTCTATAGTGGTAGCACATATTTGAAAAAAGTTTGCCCCTCCTTCCTAAGTAGCGCCATAAGATACAGGGGCAAACTTAAGTCAATCGAGTGTTGTGGCTACCCCCCCCCCCCCCCTTTTAGGAGTTGAATTTTTATAGCCTATAACCTGGTCGGGGATTTTCTCGACAGATTAGTAAAGTTTCCATCAAAATCCGTTCAGCCGTTTTCACGTGATGCGCGTTCAAATAAACAGACAAACAGATAAACATACAAACAGACAAAAATTCTAAAAATTGTTGGAACGTGTTCTGTTATCGATTCTAAGTATCCCCAGCCAACTTTTTTTCGAATATCTTCCATGTACAGACTTTCGACCCTCTTCAGCTTTATTATTATATAAATAGAAATAGATAAATAGATAGATAAAGACATTCGAAGATAAAGAATTTTTGCTGCTAGATCATTTTAAATTGTAACATTCTAAGATTCAGACGTTTTGCTAAAGAGGCATTTAGCATTCATATACGTCTATGTTGTCACAAAGACATAACACAATCCAGACATTTCAGCTATATTGTCCTTTAGCGATAACGATAAGGTAAATTTGATAGTAACCCGTTTGTGTGTATGTATGTTCGCGATAAACTCAAAATCTACTCAACATGATTACAAAGCAATTTATTCTTAAACGGTTCTTAAATCATCAACGAAGCTCTTTTCAATTTCATTACTTACTACAACAATGACAAATTACCATTTCAAAGGCTCATAAAACTTCTAGTCTATGAGTTATTTTCACATGTACAAGACGTACCTGTTTTAATTCGAAACGGTTACTAGACATATACATATACAAAATGGTTGGATTCCTTAGGAAAGATACACATTTTGGCAATTATTTACATAAAAACTTTGAAAAAATGCTTAAGTCATTGAATTTGCCTATGTCTTTGTTAATGTGTCCAAATTACGAAATTTCTGACGGATTTGTGACTCCAATCAGCTGTTTGCGCAAAGTTAAATTTTTCCTGACGACAATTGGTTTTCTTATTATATTTTATTATCGTTTCAACTATTCTGTGGTCTTTACACACGTTCACAATTCAGGAAATTATGAAATAACATCATTCCTCGTTACGTCAATATATATTGACAATCTATATTTTTCCTGCGTGTATATCGCTATATTCCTAGCTAACGTCCGAAATACCACGGACAATACCGCACTTATTATAAACCTTCAAAAAGCTTTAAGAAATTTGCGTTACGTAGATATTCACTTAAAAAAGTTAACTACTTGGAATATTATTTCAATGCTTACAATTGTGTTGTGTTTTTTGTTTTTTTACTTTCTTACGCATGAGACACATAATATGGAATCGATATTAAATATTTTTCCCTTGATTTATTTCGATATTCACGTAATATACACATATCGTATGATGTGGATTATTAAACAAGAATTACAAATGTGGATAAATGAAATGCAGCAATATCGGGAAACATTCCTTAAATCGGCGGAGTATAATAACATGCCATGCGGAAATCGACAATTTGAAACATACCAATTTATTTTCAATGCATTTGAAATATACAAAAAAGTCTGTAAAGTCCCGGTAAGTTGATACGTACTTATTTTGTTTACGTATTCTTTAGTACGGAATTAACTATTCAGTTTATAAAGAATGATATACATAATATACTTCTTCATTAAACGATTTAATTATGCTTATTTATTTACAGATTTCATCCCATGTATTGAGTTTAGTTATCCACTCCCTTTTATATCTACAAGTTAATATATATATAAAAAAACAGTACCCTGAACAAAGTGTTTTGTCGGTAAGCATATCTATAATATTGACATTACTTGATATTTCGAAATTATAAAACCTTAAAAATTGTTTTTTTTTTATTTACTTAAAATTAAAAGGAGTTTGATGGTGTTTTCATTGATTGCCGTTTTCATTTGTTTTTCTTTAAAAATGTTCATCAAGTTGCTCGCTTCGTGCCAGCTAAAGTAGAGATGACTTTTTTTTTTTCATTTTAACTCTATTGTTTACTTAGATAATTAAGTATGGTCTTTAAAATCTATTTTTCTTTTACATTAATATTTTTGGAAATAATCACTAATAAGGTCCTAATAAACATCAATGTCTACAACCCTTATGCTTGTATGGAGTTTTGTTTATGATTTTTCGTATCATAAAAAGCTATATAGCGTGTATTTTTGATATGGCCACATATTCTAAGGGTAGTATAAGCCCAAATAGATAATATCGATTTGTTACTGTGAAATTATTATGATAGTAAATTAAAACAAAATCCGATTATTTATTCAAATTTGTGCGGTATTTTAATTTAAAATAATTACATTTGTTTAAAAACGAAATGGCGGAAAAATTGGGAAAATTGGAAAAGTTGATAATTTGTAGTACCTATTACAGTCTGTTAACTCTCAGAATGACCTTCGAATTTTAGAAAGATACATCGGGTATCGGCGGTAACACGCGAAGGTGATACTGCGGTTCTGCTTTCTAATTAACTCACAAACAGTTTTAAACTTACCGCAAAAAGTTAAGGATACCTATTGTCGCAATGTAAAATAAGCCCTAATTTAATGACCTTATGCTAAATATTCGGTTGTTGACTATATTGCGATTTGACTTTTTGTCATAATCTAAATAAAATAGAATCAGAATTTGAAATTCGTCCCCCATACAACCATTTCCAGTCGCCGTTACGACGCGGTGTTGACACATCTTGTGTCGACACCGTCTGTTTCGGTCACAATTCCAGTCGCAGAGTCGTCGCCGTGTCGACACAGTTACCAGAAATGGGGAAGGGTCGACACATGACATAAAGTGTGGTCGCTGTGTGCACATATTGTTTCGAGTTTGCGACTACTTTATGCCAAAATCATTCGTTCATTCGTTCATTTTGTTCCTGTCAAATGGAAACTGTCAGATGGAAAAATACTTAAATAAAAATAAGTGACATTAATACGCCATCTCTAAAACGGATTACAAGACGTAATTATATATTGTTTGCATTTATATGACAATAGGACTTAAATTATTATGGGGAATTAAACTGCTCCAGTGATTTGATAAACTAAGTGTAATATAATCAACGCGCCACCACATTGTTTTAGTTTAGCCGGAAATGAAATTGTTTACTTCTCAGTGCCTGTGTTCATAACTATATTATTTGAAGCATTTTTAGTACTTCGATGCGTATACTATACTTAAATAACAGAAATAACGCTTTACATACTACCAAACTTGTTAATTATGATCTATAAATATGGTTTAAGGCTGAGAAATATTGCAGTCACAAAGTAGTCGCAATGTTTCGACTTTGTGTCGACTCTGTGTTGACACATGACACGCGCTGTCAAAAGTAATAACAAAGTTACTGGTACCTATGTTACTGGATTTGCAAAATGGCTCCTTGTGTTGATTTGTTTTCAGATATTCTCAAAGTGTAAAAATGCCGTGGTCAGAGATGGGCATTAATCGATTAACTGTTTATTCGACTAATTCATGGAATAAAAAAAGTTAATTCTCAAATTTTAATCGCGATTAGTTTAGTCGGCCTAACATAGATTGAAATTGAATTAATCTGAATATTAATCGAATAAATTATCGATTAAATCTCGATTGAAAGTTGGCAGGGGGCCATTTTTGTACGTAAAAATAATAGAAATGTCTTGCATGCAGATGGTAGCAAAACACTTTGTCATAAAAGTCGAGATGGGTGTCGATATATAGGTTTTAGGGAGTGCCGATTTCGAAAATAATGACCATTTTGGAATCCGAAATGGCGGCCATGCACTGTGTCATAAAAGTCGTCATGGATGTCGTTTTATACGTTTTAGGGGGCCCCAATTTTGAAAATGATGACCATTTTGGAATCCAAAATGGCGGCCATGCACTATGCCATAAAAGTCGTCATGGGTGTCGTTTTATAGGTTTTAGGGGGCGCAGATTTCGAAAATGATGACCATTTTGGATTCCAAGATGGCGGCCATGCACTATGTCATAAAAGTCGTCATGGATGTCGTTTTATAGGTTTTAGGGGGCCCCGATTTAGAAAATGATGACCATTTTGAAATCCAAAATGGCGGCCATGCACTATGTCATAAAAGTCGTCATGGGTGTCGTTTTATAGGTTTTGGGGGGCGCAGATTTAGAAAATGATAACCATTTTGGATTCCAAAATGGCGGCCATGCACTATGTCATAAAAGTCGTCATGGGTGTCGTTTTATAGGTTTTAGGGGGCGCAGATTTCGAAAATGATGACCATTTTAGATTCCAAGATGGCGGCCATGCACTATGTCAAGTCGTCATGGATGTCGTTTTATAGGTTTTAGGGGGCCCCGGTTTAGAAAATGATGACCATTTTGACATCCAAAATGGCGGCCATGCACTATGTCATAAACGTCGTCATGGGTGTCGTTTTATAGGTTTTGGGGGGCGCAGATTTAGAAAATGATGACCATTTTGGATTCCAAAATGGCGGCCACGCACTTTATCATTAAAGTCGTCATCGGTGTCGTTTTATAGGTTTTAGGGGGCGCAGATTTCGAAAATGATGACCATTTTAGATTCCAAGATGGCGGCCTTGCACTATGTCGAGTCGTCATGGATGTCGTTTTATAGGTTTTAGGGGGCCCCGGTTTAGAAAATGATGACCATTTTGACATCCAAAATGGCGGCCATGCACTATGTCATAAACGTCGTCATGGGTGTCGTTTTATAGGTTTTAGGGGGCGCAGATTTCGAAAATGATGACCATTCTGGATTCCAAGATGGCGGCCATGCACTATGTCATAAAAGTCGTCATGGATGTCGTTTTATAGGTTTTAGGGGGCGCAGATTTCGAAAATGATGACCATTTTGGATTCCAAGATGGCGGCCATGCACTATGTCATAAAAGTCGTCATGAATGTCGTTTTATAGGTTTTGGGGGGCGCAGATTTCGAAAATGATAACATTTTCAATTTCAAAATGGCGGCAATGCACTATGTCATAAAAGTCGTCATGGATATCGTTTTATAGGTTTTAGGGGGCGCAGATTTCGAAAATGATGACTATTTTGGATTCCAAGATGGCGGCCATGCACTATGTCATAAAAGTCGTCATGGATGTCGTTTTATAGGTTTTAGGGGGCGCAGATTTCGAAAATGATGACCATTTTGGAATCCAAAATGGCGGCCATGCAGTATGTCATAAAAGTCGTCATGGCTGTCGTTTTATAGGTTTTAGGGAGCGCAGATTTCGAAAATAATAACTATTTTGGAATCCAAGATGGCCGCCATGCACTATGTTAAAAGTCGTCATGGATGTCGTTTTATTGGTCATGGTGATCAATTTCGAAATCTGCACACCTGTTTCAAATAAGGTATCGGTAGATGCATCCTAGTAAGTCAACAACATCTATATCTACTATCGAAATGTACTTTTGATAGTACTTATGTAGTAGTACGAAATGTAATCTGAAAGGAATCAAGTAATATATATTCCTGTACCTAATGAAGAATCGACATTGATTTCTATTACTAGTAATTGTAGTATTCGAAAAATTGATTCCTGATTCCTCAAATGGAATTGTACTTAGTAATTCGGTATTGTTAGATTACAAAGTAATCTAGGAATCGGTAATCAGATTACAAAGTAATTTCAAGTAATCGTGGAATCAGGAATCAATTACGAAATGCCCATCTCAGACTAAGTAGCACTGCATTCAATTGATCTGTTTGGCGAACCGCGAGTTCACAGTTCGGGGCGAACTACTATTTGTATAGGTTTTAGGGTGTGCAGAATTCGAAAATGATGACCATTTTGGAAACCAAGATGTCTACCGTACACTTTGTCATAAAAGTCGTCATGGATCTCGATTTATAGGTATTAGGGAGTGGAGAATTCGAAAATTATGACCGTTTTAGAATCTAAGATGTCTGCCGTGCACGTTGGTCATGGTCATCATTTTCGAATTCTACTCTTCCTAACACCTATAAATCAACATCGATGACGGCTTATATGACAAAGTGCACGGCAGACATCTTGGAATCCAAAATGGTTATCATTTTCGAATTCTGCACTCCCTAAAACCTATAAAACGCTATCCATGACGACTTTTATGACAAAGTGCACGGCAGTTATCTTGGATTCCAAACTAGTCATCATTTTCGAAATCGGTACTTCCTAAAACCTCTAAAACGATATTCATGACGACTTTTATGACAAAATACGTAGCCGCCATCTTGGATTATAAAATGATCATCGTTTTCGAATTCTGCACTCCCTAAAACCTATAAATCGACATCCGTGACGACGCAAGTTATCTTTATTTTCAGATCTAACAAATTGCTACAGAATACAAAGGACAAAAAAGAAGCGAGGAGGTAATGAAACAAGCAAAAATACAGATGATTCCTCGACGCAATTGGGTGATTCTTAAATTGTGTCCAGATTTTTTTGTCATAAAAGTTTTTATTTTTCACATATTACTCTCACACGTTCCGTGACATTTCGACCTTGTAATTTTTTAAGTAAATGTTTTTGTTTATCTATGAGGATCTCACTAGAATAATATAATCAAGGTATGTTTATATTTGATGATTGAAATAGTAACGCAAAAAAAAAAATATTTGTGTCTTATATTCCTGCCGAAGACTTTTATTTTACCTTTTCCTTCTACACAAGTTTGGCCAAGTAATAAGAATTTAGGGCTCTCAATTTTATTTTGACTTCTACAACAGTAAAGCTACGAGGCCATGTTTGGTATCGTTTTCGTATAAATTCGCAGTACCAAATTTAGTTATGGTATCACATTGACACCATTCCGAAGTATTAACATATTTGGTACACATATATTTTGAGTCCCGAGACAGGACATAATAAGTTATCTCAAAAATCATCCTTTAAAGGTGTGACTTGAAGTTAATACTGTTTAAGTTTAGGTTTGAAGTCATGTTTTTTTATCATTTTTAACTAAATCAAAGATGTAGACCATCCCAAATTTCATATAAATCGGTTCAGCGGTTATTGATTTCCCGTACAAATTTCCACGCTACTTTTCACACCTTCAAAAGATGATTTTTGGTTATAAGATCTATCCTATGTCCTGTTCCGGGACGCAAACTATTTCTATACCAAATTTTAACGAAATCGGTTCAGCGGTTAAGCGTCAAGAGGAGTTTCAAAAAAACCGGCCAAGTGCGAGTCGGACTCGCGTATTAAGGGTTCCGTACATTAAGTCCGACTCGCGCTTGACTGCACATTTCTAATAGGTTTTCCTGTCATCTATAGGTAAAGAACTATTTTGTGTATTCAGACGGACATACATACAGACGCACGAGTGATCCTATAAGGGTTCCGTTTTTTCCTTTTGAGGTACGGAACCCTAAAAAGATTTTTTTTATTTTGTGGAATGGTGTCAATGTGATACCTTAAATGGATTCAGCACCCCAGATTTATACGAAAACGATGCCAAACACGGCCTAGCACCTTCACTGATATAGATATATCAAGATAAAATTGAGAGCCCTAAATAAACTTTCAAGAGCGGATATCTCAAAAACTATTCAACATATCGAAAAAATTGACGGAATAAACTTGTAACAAATTAAATTAACTTTCATTTTGTATAAGTGGCCATGTCGCTGAGATGCATAGTTTCCGAGATATAATCGAAAAACCGGAAAATGGGACCTTCAAAGCCCCCTCTCTCCCCCCCGCTCAAGGGCTACGGCCGGGGACTTTTGATATGTTCACCTCCTAACTTGTCAAACCGAGTTACGGAGTCAAAAATTGTGTTCCGAGCATTTCCCTCTACAACTTTTGGAGCATTCGTTGCCTGACCTAAGAACTTTTCTGTAAAGGGTTGACGGGTGTTGGGTGTTTATATGGTTTCGGTCGATTATTATCATTTGCATTGCCCATGATGACTTACTAGAATTACGAGCACACGAGACACTAATAGTAGTTTGACAAACCTTGGTTTTCAAGAGGTATTTTATATTGACATTTGCTGTCACAAATTTGCTGTCAGATTTAGTCGCAAACCGCACGCAAAGTGCACACAAATGTGTCGACACCTTGTTACGGAAAAGTGTAGACACGGCGACGACACTTTGTTTCGAAACAATTCTAGACACATTGTGTGGACTCTGTTACGACACATCTGACATTTAGTTACCACTTTGTGATTCTGCGACTGGAATGGTTATATGGGCCGGAGGTAATTTGAAAATAAAACGTCACAGCGTCATTTTACTACTTCTGGCGGAAATTATATAGAGTTGATAATACCAGCACATATTTCAATTCATATGTTAAAATTATACATTTGGAAAATTGTGATATTATTGTAATCTTTAAAACTATATTGTGAGCCTATTCAACGTCAGAGTCATTTGTATTAATTATAAATCGGTCACTGTAATCGTCTATTTTATTTTACAAAAATATGAAATTAAATATTTACCTACTATTAGTTACGGTGATATTAACTACTCTATGTAGTTTAAGGCTGAAAAGACGACTGCACTCTTTGGGTGTTGGATTGCAAATAATAACATTCCATTTCTGACCGCAGCTGCACTACTAGTACGAACGCGTCAGTGTTATTGTCAATTTACAAACTAAAAAGAATGCTAGTGCTGATGTCGTTGGAAATGGACTATCACCTTAAATCAGTAAGACACTGTCATTTTCTATTACGCGATTACGTCCGATTTTACCCGAAAAACGAAGGTCATTCTGAGAGGTAACGGACTGTACGTGACTTAGACAGTTTTTTCGGGGTTTGCAATTATTTTATATTGAAAGTATTTACTGTACATCTAGGTACATAATATTATAGTCTGCATAGGTTTTAAGTTCTTCTAATCTTTTATCCTTTTTAGTTTCTTCTGCGACGTGAAAAATTATCGCTCTGTATATGGTTAATGAAAAATATCCTACTCTTGTCTTTCGTGTGTTACGCCTGCGAACGTTTCTACATACTCATGCAAAAAGCCGATGAAATTTGTTATGATTTACTTGCCATTGAAATCCCAGGTAATAATAATTATAATAATTTATCACATAGCCCAGTATTTAGTCCATCGCTTTCACCCAATAGCATAGTTCATTTTATTTCCATCAACTCTCAACAGTCCTTACTCCCATGACACGGGCAAGGGCAGCATTTGCTCGGTGTACCCCTTACATCTCAATAAAGTGTCAAAGGGGCCACTCCGTGTTGAGTTAGTCTTCG